>NC_048604.1:37107497-37418521 GCF_003668045.3 Cricetulus griseus | reverse complement strand
CATGCCTTTGACAATTGCCCCAAGTGGCTTCTTTTGGAATAAGCTTGCCCATAATACAACATGACAGATTATATTGTTGTTCAACTGTTCCTTTGTCTTCCTGTTTGTATGCATCAATGTTGTCAGTGCTCAGTAAAAACTTCAAACAGCAAAGGGACATGATCTTCAGTTCTCTGGTCTTTGGAGTTCCCAGTAAGGGATCAAAACATCTTTTCTTCACATCAAAATATGCCATTGAGTTGCACAGGGACACATTTTGGACAATAAGACTAGTTGTGTCAGATACCAAATTCCACATGGATATAGGAATGGCTTAGTTAAAGAGATCATGTTTGAGCTAGAAGAAAATGTCCAGTTATTTCAAGAATCTCATGGGGATCAAATTAGAAAAAAATGGTAACTGTTCTTCATTATGTAACAGGATACAAATTTGGAGAGACCTGAGTTTCCAAAGCTTACAGAAGTAGAATTTATATTTGATGGCCAAATTCTTTTTTGTATATTTAGGGCTAAAAATTGATGTCTAAATTGAAGATTCTCAGCATTATTTAGAGGAGGAGTTGCTGTGGGTAAAATTCCTTGGCCCTTCTACACTATTTATATGCCCTCTATGAGTGCTGTAAATGTCTTTTGTAGGATTCTCACTAGGTAAAGGCTTAATAAACAATTCACATCTGAGAAATGCCTTTTGCAAGCTCATGTGTGAAACTGATGGCTGCATACATGGCATTAATCCACTTTTATTTCTTTAGTGGTTAAGTTCCTTGGTAAGTGGGTGATGCAGGCTGAAAAAAATCTTTCTGGTCTCTTTGACTAAAATTTATTCAATTCCTGCATTCACTATGGCTATTCTTTTCTATTTTTGTAGTTCACTTTAGTGTCTCATGGTAGGTTGTAGTGATGACCTCCATTTGTTCACCAATTCTGATCCATGTGCTTGTGCACTTATCAAACTATCTATTTCTTTAGCTATGTGATTTTCTTTGTCTCATTGGGACTCCAGTACCTGTATTTAGACAAGAGATCTGAAAACTGCTTGTCCTTTGAGGCATTTACTATTTCACTGTCTATAAGTGTTTGGTGTCCTGTGAAAGATGTCCATGAAAAAATCTGCTAGTCTGTTGAATAAAGAGAACCATGTGGCCCAGCCATCCCCATTGCCACAGCCAAAAGCAATCATACTGTCTGACATATGAATGAGGATCTCTTAAGCAGTCTAGCAAATAACCAATTACAAGCTCACCATCATAGCATAAAATGCTATAGTAGAATTAAAGAGACAGCAACGCATTACCTTCAGACTTCACATTTTAATTTTTATACTTTTTGAATAGATTACTGTAATTATAACCATTTTCATTTTGTAGAATTTGAGACAGGGTATCATGTAGTATAGGATGGTACATGTCTACTCTGTAACTGAGGATGCTCTTGAATTCCAGATTTTCCCAATGCTGGAAATACATTCATGCTCCACTATGCCCATCTTTCCATTTTCAAATCAAGTATCTGCAGAAACCTAGAGAAAAGTAGTTGTCTACAATATGAAGTTGATATCAAATTTGGGTAGAAAATTCTACATCGTTTTTCACAGTTTAAAACAGTTGAGTGAATACATTAATATAAGTTTTCCCTTATCGATTAATTCCATACCCCATCAATACTTTTCAAAATACACTTTGTTTATACAATGACTTTGATGCATAGTCATTAGTAGCCTACTTTAGGAGGCGATGCGGATGCAATGCAAATGAACCCTCAAATACTTCTACACTTCAGACATGGGAGAAATTACACCTTACTTTAATTAATCTGTACCAGTTATTTCAGTAATAAATCAAATAGGTATTCCGAAGTGTTAATTTCTGTAATTGTCAACTCACATCAGTTCTTGTAGAGAAAAATGAAAAAAATATTTAAAATCAGATTATTAAAAATTTGTCTGCCAGCAAATAGTCTATTTATAATAGTGTTTAGAGCTATAATTACTTGGCAAGAGGAAAAAAGATGATGTTTTGAGGAAAAATATAGTTAGTTTCTTTAAAGTGAAAAAAGTGAGGAACCCTACAAAGGTCATTCTAGTTATCTTAGGACAGGAGAAGCACCAGGTCCAAGACTAAGATGAATCAAGTGAGTACAGTCCTAGGATTGTATGAATCGTGGTTATCTATTTCATGAGTCAGGAGAGAGTGCTTCCTTTAGTGCTATGTACTAAGTAGCTCATTTCGCCTCCCCAGTGAGGTGCGAACAAATGGAAGCCATTACTCCATCAATTGCCCTTGAGGCCCTAAGGTGTAGAGAATATCTGTGGTGAATGTATCAACTTTATGAATTTTAGATGAGAAACGACCAAAAAGGGAGTTTTTCCACTGGCCCTTGGAGCCTTTGGACTGGCCACAGAATTATGAGTCAAATAAATGGTTGTTGTTATAAATCAGAAAATATGAGGGTGAGTTTTTACTAATTTATTTTTTCATTTCTCATATATTACACCCTGATCATAGTTTCCCCTCTGTCCACCCTTTCTCTCCCCCAGATGCACTTCTCCTCGGTTTCCCTTCAAAAAAGAGCAGGCTTTCCAGGGAACCCTGAATGCACAGGATCTCAGCTGATCTTGGAAGCTAAGCAGGATTGGGCCTGGCTAGTACTTGGATGAGGGTGCTTTCTTATATGGCAGTAGATAACTGATCGTTTTCAGGATGACAGACTAACCCATGCAGGAATGTAATGGTAAATCCAGTCAAATTAGTGACTCCCTGACAACAGATCCCTTGATACAGTGGATAAAGTCAAAGTTCCTCACACACTCCACAGATTCCTAGTCAGTGCTTATTCTTGGGTTGCTGTAAGATAGCGTATCATTCTTTAGAAAGAGTTGTACTGGTAGAAAAGCAGTGAGACTCGTTTTTGTACTTTTCAGCCATGGAGAGTTTTCCATTCCTGTCTTCATATGTGGTTGCTTTTCAAAACAGCACTCACTACACCTGGCAAGTCCTAATGAGCCCACATTCATAATCTTGGCCTCCTTAGCAATACTCATTAACCTCTGGAATGAAACTGATCCCCTTTGCTGCTTAGACCTACAGTAAACATAAGGATTGTTTGGGCTTAAGTGAACATTTGTGTCTTGTCAGCTGTCTCCCTGGTCATCTTGTATTGTGAAACTCAGAGAGGCTAGATTAACTGGACTCAGTATCTGTTTATTTTATGAAAGAAAAAAATCATAATAATATCAATTATGATTTCAAAAGTTCTCTCTTTTAAGGAAATACTAATATAAATTTAGATCTAGCATGAATTCTGAGATGTTCCTAGTTCAACTTTTCACAACGAATTTCAAAGAAGATGGTGTTCTTTTTGAAAAGAAAAGTTTTCTCATATATCAGATACATCCCACTTTTTTGGTATGTAGAACGTCAAGAAAGAAATGAAGGTAGAATGGAAGCTAGTAAGGAGCATGAAGGAGATATATTAGAATGGGCTTAAGGATGAGTGATGGGTGGTGCTAAACATGATAAGAATATTTCATATCCTAATGAAATCATTTGTTTTGTATAATTAATTCTGTAATAACAGCAAGAAGCTTACCCACTCTTCCTTTGAAATTCAACCAGCTTCTATATTTTGATGATTTTGGATTCCTTGTAATTCATCGGTGTTTGGCTATTGTTTCTAATTACATCAGGGGAAGTATCAAGCAAGTGATCACAAGCAGTTTCAGAAGCTTAAAGGTTGTTCACCTTTTGTGTTAAAGGAAGAAGGCTCTTTTCATGTGGATTTACCTATCTTTTCTTCTTTTAGAGGCTTTCTTATTTCTTGTATTTTCCAGATCCCAGCAAAAGCAATAAACAACGAAGTCAGTATCCATTAGCTGACATTTAGGCATGTTGGGTTAGCTTTTTTTTCTAACCAAGTTTTTCCTAATCCCAAAACTACGTTCTCCTTGCAAATGGGGCTAACTGCTTCTTGTGTATGCTCTCAAACAATTGCTTTTCTGTGTAGGTAACATGTATGTACCCATGGATATATATGGGGATATATATATAGACAGAGCAAATGTTTCTTAAGAGTGAAATGGTGTCACATTTTGCTTTGTATTCTGAGCATAATGTTTAGATATAATATCTGCTCAGTAAATTTGGTAGATCAAATGCATGTATGATCTATGCATGAATGGTGCTGGCATGACATCAGAGAAATATTATGGCCCTTTAAGGAAAAATAATAGAGAAGTTAAGAGCAAAGAACAGTGGTTTCAGTCTCCAGCTCCAAATCATACCAATAGTGGATGTGACCTTAGGTAAATTATTTAATCTCTTGGCAACTCTTATCTTTTCTCATTTCACAAGAAGCCTTGCTTATAGTAAATACACAGTAAAAATCCAGCAATCTCTTTTAATAATGGTAGTTGAAGGGGCAGAAACCACAGTACCTATTGGACCTTCTCTATGAAGTCAGTTTTTACCATGGGGTCTCAGTGCACTGGTACAACAGTGAGAACAGGAGAGCTCTGCTTTCACACAAAGTATAAAAGTTATCTGAAACACTTTCAGTGATTTCCCTCAAAGGCTGAATGAAAATAGCAATTATCTAGGTTTAGATTATATTGTACTTAGCAGAACTTCTCTGCCTATCTAGTTAAGGTAACTTTTTGTGTTTAAAAACTATCAACAGACCAGAGTACTTTTTAAATGATTATCTTAGAACTACACTGAAGTGGTTGAATGCTGTCTTTCCAAATAGCAACCTTGGAGGGGGGGATGTATACACTAAAGTGGCAGCTACTGCCCAAATACACAGGACTTCTCTTTGGAGAAAAATCTTTAGAATGGGTTTATAAGCTGCATAAGCAACTGGGTCCTTTCTTCATGTTTCATTTCAATTCAAGTTATACACACCCTGTGTGATCAACATACCTGTACACTGTCATCTGATCCCTGCCATTGGCACTGGCCTTTGGCCTCAGTTTCACAACATAGCTTCCAAAGAACCCAGCTTCCATTATGACAGACTTTCTAATCAGTGGTGAGAAAGAATTTTTTTATATTGTACATACACTGAATGGTTCTGGGAATGGAGAAATGATGTATGTTATTTCCCATTAAACCTTGGGGTACTGGATTAAGCTTTTTAAGAATGGAAAATTCTGCTAAGTATTTTTACTTCGTTTTTGATAATCAAAAGATATTTCTTTCACTTTTAGTTTTACGTTAATATCTTCAACTTTAAAAAACCAATGTATGTTGTTATAACAAAATAAAAGCTGTGTAGAGCTGGTGAAATAGCTCAACTGGCAAAAGCCTGAAGACCCAGATCCAATCCCTGGCTCCTACATGGTGAAAGGAAAGAACTGATTCCTGCAAGTTGTACACACACACACACACACACACACACACACACACACACCACTCACGAAGAGTAATTGTTAAATAGTAAAGCTTTTCCCTCAAATTAGATTTCTCAAAGTTAATAAATATTGTAAGTTTTATATATTTATTTCCCCACATTGCTATGTCTACACATATATAAAAGTATAGTGCCCATTTTTGGTTTTCAGGATAAATCACACAAAACACACACACACACATTTCTACAATTTTTTACCTAATAGCTCCAAATGGTCCTTATATTTAATTATTGTACAGTTAATTCATGAAAAATACCTGAAGTATATTCCAATAAACAGATGTAAGCTAATCAATTTACCATTCTCTTAGTAGTAGATTTTCTGTTTAATTTTTTGGAGCCACTACATATTATAGTGCTTTGCACTCTGTATACATACAGCATTCCTACGAACTTTTAATTCTGTAGAATACATCTTCTACAATGAGAATGTTATATCAAATGGTTTGATGATTTTCATAACTTCCTTACTTCCAGAATGGAAAAAATTGAAGCAATACAATTCCACGAGCAACACTTAAATGAGAGAGTAAAAATGAGGCAAATTTATTAAGAAGATGATGAATGAAAGACTACATTTCCTAGGGTTGTCTCTGTAAGAGGCTAATTGTGTGTTATATAAAAGGCGGTACATGGGTCCAATGGCTGACCATAAGGACATTCCTGGTCATGTTCTTTCTGTGTGAACTTGGACAAAATCAGAAACTTGATGTCTTCACCAGGTCAAATAGAGGTAAACATAGTGTACTGAGGCTAAGCTTGTCTAGAAGTTAGAATTAAGATGACATACCTAGAAAGGCTTAGCACAAGGTTAGCTTACTGTGACCTCCTTTTATTCTTTAAGCATCCAACCTGTCAGGGAGCATAGTCCACCACCATAATGGGAAGTAAAAAAAGAAGCAGATGATTATCACGTTCTGGATTTCCTCTTTCTATGAAGCACTAATATCAATGAATTTATGCCTCTAGCAAGCACTTTCAAAAACAGAATGCAGGGAAAGAAAGAAGAAAGAGTTTAGAGCTAGAAAGAACACTTGGTTCCAGTTTGACATAATAGAGATTAATATTGCTTTCACAACTTGATGCAAGTCACTTAATCCAAGTTACAGACTATAAAATGAGGCACATGAGATGGCCAACTTCCGTTACCTGCTTTGCAAGGTATAGGAATGGGAAGAGCTGTTCAAGCTATCACAACTAGACTGACCCTAGGGATGAAGATCACTGTGGATCCAGATGCATAAGTTGGTAAAGAGATGGTCCTTGGCTTGGTGAGTCTGAGGGTGTGGCCAGTAAGACATCAGGATAACAGTGATTAGGACTAGCTTGCATACTTAATAGAGATGGCTGTGATTTACAGTAGAATACATTCAGGATTTGCGGGACCCCTCTAGGTCTCTAGGTAATTTTCTCACTATAATAAGTCTCCCAAACAGGGGCCTTTCTCCAGATCGGTAGGAGAGTTCTAAGGAAATGCAAGTACTCCATGATCTATTGTTCAGTTCCCAGGTTTATACGATTTGTTGCCTTTCTTACTGTAGACTGGAAGAACCCAAATTCAAATGTAGTTAGTTCACAGTATTTCAATGACTGCAAACAAGGTGCGGTATTTTCTTTATGTGGCCATCTTCAGGAAAAGTTACCAATTACCTAAAATAAAAGGCTGATGGGGAAGATTGTTGGGGCAGGAGAAACTTCTTAAACACCCCGAAAAGCAGGCCAGAAAGGTGACTTTCTCATTCTGGCAAAGTAGGCCAGGCACAGACTCAACTTAATTTTTCCACTGCCTGTTGTTCCCAGACACACACAGCCAGTGGAAAGATTATACACAGAGGGCGTGTGACTGGCCCTTGTCTGTAACGTTTTGGCTGAATGTTGAGCTTCCCAGCCTTGGAACGGCCCACTATTTTCTTCATCAGTAGCTTTCAGTATTCTTCTTCCAACTGGTCTAGATGCTTGATTAGAATAGTGGAAAGAGCAGTGGGCTGGGAATTGAGACACAGAGGCCCTGTCTGTGCTACTGACTCACTCTGCCATAAGACAAACCACGACCCCTTTTTGAACCTCAGTTTTCTCATCTGTTACACAAGGCATTGGGACTGGGGTGATCTCAGAGTTCAGGTTATGGTTTTCCTTATTCTTCTTCACCTCTCACATCAGTGTCATCCTCATTCCATCTTGCTGCACGGAGTACATCTATTTAGGCTAATTGCAGGATGTTGGCGAGCTGTCCAGGAACATCTGAAACATTGGAAGATTCATTTGAAATTAATCAGACACAACAGAACATGCAGGTGGTTGCTCTTTCCCTTCGACTCCTGGCCCCTGGGATTTTGCATCCTGGAAGGTGTTCATAGGCCACAGCTGCAGAGTACAGCCTGTGGATTGTTGCCCAGAAGTGCAACCTCTGTGAGTGGGAGGGGCAGGGGCAAGAGCGCTCGCTTGGTTGGATCTTCCCTGAGGGGCGAGGGGGGAGAATGTTGATGGAAAGGGTACAGGGTAGGGGTCAGAGAATCCAGACATAATGGCAGTCAGACCTGAGGTTACAGCCTTCATTTCTTGACCCCTGGTTTTCTTGTAAGAGGATTTTCTTGGATTGATGTCATAAAGGAGACTTTCTCATGTTGTCCTACCCTAATCTTCCAGACGTTTCCAAATATGCTGGTGCCTGGGGTCACACAGACATATATTCACAGAGTGGTCTGGCATATTGTTTTGCTTCTCATCAGTGCCTGAAACTCCCAAATGCCTGCCCTGCCTCAACATTTTCTGCTGTTCTGCTGGACTCGCCTTTGAGCATTCAAATTTTGGAGACTTAGTGTGTGTTGCTGTCGACCCGGCTCACTGCTTCCTTTGGGGAATCATTTTCTCTTTCAAAATCAAGCTCAAATGGTCACTCTTTGTGAAATCTCCTGTTATTTTCATACTCCAAGTTGTTTACTTCCTCTTTTATGTTTCCATAGGATTCTGGGAATTGTTTTATTGTGTAGTCACTAGGCTGCAAGATTTACGAACATAAGGACCCCAGATTTTGGTGTTAAGATGATGCAACAATAGTAATAGATAAATTTTTTAATTCTAATTTTTTAACAAGTAAACTTCATTTTTATGTAGAAAAAATCAAGTTAATGATAGCAGTCACATTTGGTAATGCTATGTACTCCACTACTAGAAGTTATTCTGGTTCCATACTGACCCATCTTTAACATGTGGTTTCTGAAGTCTCCTCAAGTTTCTATATCTACCTCACTAAGGGGAGAAAAGAGAGAAGATACTACACCTTAGGTTTTCCTTTTTAAAATAAACTTTTTAAAAGTTTTATGTGAATGTGTGTTTTGTCCAAATGTTTAAGTGATATAGCCAGCAGAGGCCAGAAGATGGCATTGGATCCCTTGAGACTGGAGTTACAGATGGTTGTTAGCCACTATGTAGGCACTGAGAATCAAACACTGGCCCTCTAGAAGAGCAGCTGGAGCTCTTAACTACTGAGCCATCTCTCTAGCCCCTTGTATGAATGTATGTATATATGTATGTATGTATGTATGTATGTATGTATGTATGTGTGTATGTATGTATTAATGGGCCGTAAGTGACCCATGCCACTTCTGCTTATCTTCTATTGTCTGGAACTCAACCACATAACCATATGTAACTTCAAAGAAAGCTGCTAAATTTACTCTGGTTGGATACTGTTGAAAAGGCTGAGAAGGATTTTGGTAAATACACATAGAAGCCAGGCTTCTTTATTCACAGTTGAATACCCAGAACTGAGCACAGTGACTGGGAAGTAATGCCTGCTTTGGACTGTGGATAAAAATTCTATCACTGAGCTATGAACTCATGATTTAGTGTCTTTGTGCCCTCATCAAGAAATCAAGCATTGGATCAATGGATATTGTTTGGTAATTGCTGGCATCGGTGTGTCTAGAAGTATTTTTGTTACAGAAAAAAGTGTGTGTGTGGGTGGGGGGGTGAATTGCTAGGAGATAAGCCTTTATCGGACTGGTTATTCTGCCTTCTCCAAAACCCCTGATCTACAGGTCTTTGTCCTGGGTTTATCTAATCCACAAACTTATCTACTCTTCAGATGTTTGGGAACTTAACCACAAGTTCTTATTATGCTAGAGATACTTTTTGGATCACTGAGTTTCTTTCTATGTTAAAGCCTATCTTATTCCTTCACTTCATCATAAAAATGGACCCCATTTTTATAGGCTTTGATTTTTTTTCTTTGCCAGTTCCAAGTACATTTTAGCTACCTCCTTCCCAGTTGTTTCCCTAGGTGGAGAAGTGAAAGTGAATGATATGGGGGAGGTAGAAACATCCATCCAGCATTACTGTTGTAAATATCTCACAGTGCTGGCCTCTGCTTTATCCTGGTATAATGCAGACTAGTTGCCATACTTTAGCCATTCAGTATATTTTGTTACCTGGAGATCCATTTCTGAAGACATAAAGAAGTCATTGACTAATAGTGGCCTGGAAATGAGGTCTTGTAGCTGTCAGAACTTGGAAGATTTCATCATCTAAAGGTCTGTTCAACCACATAGTACTCTTTCTTGGAGACCTTCTCACTGTGAGAGAAAGAAAAATGACAGCATGGAAGATGGTTGGAATATGTCGGTGTTTCTGAACAGGTCTAGAACACTATATAACATGGTGCAGGTAGGAGATTTGGCTGACTAAGACAAAAAGATTTAAGGTTAGAAGTTGGATAGGGTTAGTCAAGAGAAAGTCTGCAGTATTGCCAGTTAGTCTTTGAGAGACCATAGCCTTCTTGCCGTGAGGCCTTTTTCTCTTCAAGGTGATTTTTCCCCCTGCTCATTCCTTTTAAAGTCAAGGCCATGTTCCCTTCAACCTTCTCCCCTAGTCTTTTTCATCATACTTGCTCAGGTTATTTCCCTCCATAACAAAGTGGAAGCCCATATGCCCTGTAAACCTTCTCTCTGTGTGCTTGTGATGAACAGGTGTCTGAAAGCCTGACTCTGGGTAAGCAGAAGAGGTAGTTAATAGACTTCAGGAGGCAGCTGTCCTTTACTAACACTGACTGGCAGCTCTGGACTGACACAGTTACTTTCCAAGCAAAGATTTTTAAACCTGTCTGGATAACAGACAACTCGGGCAAGAAACTACCATGTTTCTTTTTTTTTAATTTAAATTAGAAACAAACTTGTTTTAAATGTCAATCCCAGTTCCCTCTCCCTCCCCTCCTCCCCTGCCTCCACTAACCTCCTATCCCATCCCCTTTTAGCTCCCCAGGGAGGGTGAGGCCTTCCATGGAGGATCTTCAAAGTCTGTCATGTCATTTGATCAGTCAGGGCTTAGTCCCCCCAGTGGGGGGGGGCAGTCTAGGCTGAGAGAGTATCCCTCTATGTGGAATGGGCTTCCAAAGTCCATTCGCATGCTAGGCCTCCTCACTGACACCCACGTTCAGGGGGTCTGGATCAGTCCTATGCTGGTTTCCCAGCTATCAGTCTGGGGTCCATGAGTTCCTCTTGTTCAGATCAGCTGTTTCTGTGGGTTTCTCCAGCCTAGTCTTGACTGCTTTGCTCATCACTCTCCTCTCTGCAACTGGATTCCAGGAGTTCATCTCAGTGTTTAGCTGTGGGTGTCTGCTTCTGCTTCCATCAGCTACTAGGATGAAGGCATATAATTTAGTCATCAACCTCATTATCGGAGGAAGGCATTTATGACAGTTTCTCCACTATTGCTTAGATTGTTAGTTGTTGTCATCCTAGTGGATCTCTGCAAATTTCCCTAGTGCCAGATTTCTCTTTAAACCTATAATGGCTCCCTCTATTATGGTATCTCTTTTCTTGATCTCCTCTGTTTTTCCCCCACTCAGTCTTCCTGTTCCCTCATGTCCTCCTTGCCCCTCTTCTTCTCCTTTTCTCTTTCTCCTAACTCCCTCTCCCTTTCCCCCATGCTCCCAATTTTCTCAGGAGATTTTTTCCCTTTCCTCTTCTCTGGGGGACCATGTATGTCTCTCTTAGGGTCCTCCTTGTTTCCAGCTTCTCTGGCAGTGTGGATTAAGAAACTACGATATTTCTTATGATCCTTCATATAGATGAACATATGGAGACTTTTCCAATTGACTAGAGCCCTCAAGTGGAGAGGGAAAAGTGATGAGATAGTTCAAGGAAACTCAAGAGGCCAAATAGAGATCACTCAGATTTTTGACTCAACTAGAGATAAAAGTAAGACAAACTATTTCCTTATGATATAGTAAAAAGGAAATGGCAACATACAGCCTGTGGCTGGATGGGAGCTCTCATTTTTTTAGGTGAAGGAAATATTTGCCAAAGTCAAGATTTTTTACTAATATAGTGCAAAGTGGAGTCTTTGGGGCTATTGGTGAATAAATAAGAAGTGAAGACGCTGCAATGTATATCTTTCTCCTTTCAAAGAAGCTTATGCTTGGAAACAAAAGAAAAACAAAGGACATCAGAGTTTGTGGAGACAAAAATCATGAGATGAAGGAGGTGGTGGTGGCATTCTGGTAGGGAGAGAGGGGGAGGAAGAGGGAGAGAGAGAGAATATGAATCTAAATAAATTGGCTTCAGATACACTTTTCCTTTAAAAGAGGAGGGAAATGTTTATTTGGATTAACCATGAAAACAAAGGGAAATCTAATAAACACTGCAAGTTCTCCTTTCAAAGTGTTTGTGTCAAATGTCTCCTTAGTCTGTGGTATAGTATTAAGGAGACCAGGAAAAAAGGATCTTGAGGCTGTTTATTTGAAAAAAAAAAAACAGAAGTAAGAAACAAAAATCCCAATTCCAAGAGAAATGTGCTTAACATAATCATTTGGGGAAAAGTTGCTTGAAGTGACCTTTCCTACTTTGCTGTGAAAACAGTCTCTGACTCAAAAGAGTCTACAGTCCTAGCATGTTACACAAGGAGAATGTTGATGGATTGGGTACATACACGAATCCTTTTATGAACAACTTGGTAGGCAAGATTGTGTGTGTGTTGTGAAATGCTCTCAGCCACCACATCAAGTCTTGGAAATGGAGATTATTGAGGGTATAATTGATCCCTTTACTACCCAGACTCACCAAGTGAGTACTAGGAAGGCAGGTCTTTGCCTCTGACTCTACATCAGCCTTGCTGATGTTCAAGGAAGGAACTTTTACTCAAGTTAAAGGAAAAGGACAAGATAAAACTTCCTTGTTTTCTTATCTTTAGGATGTGATTAATTAATAGAATAAAATTTTCTCCTTATTTAAGCAATGGTAGAACATTCTGCATTAAGGCATTTCTGATTGGCACTTGAGGGAAAGCTAGCAGAATGATAGGCAGGGAGCAGCATGAGCTAGTCTTGAGCTCACAGTTCCCAGGTTTACCACTTAATGAATGTGGAACTAGACAAGGCTCTCTACTGGAATGATTTGTTTTCTTTGTACAGGTAGGGTAAAGATAATAGTATCTATGTCACTTAACTGTTACAAGGTTCTAACAATATAAGTGAATGCATTAACTACTAACTATAGTACTTATAAAATGACTACATTAAAATAAATATATATAATACTATATACCAATATGACCTGAAAAATGCATAGACTGGGCTGGGGAGATGGCCCAGTAGGTCAAATGCTTGCTGTACAATGTGAGGATCTGAGTTCAGATCTGCAATTGCATATACAGTTTGACACAGTAGTTCATGTCCATAAACCCAGGGCTCCTAGAATAGGACAGGAGACAGAGACAGGACAGAGACAGACAGGAGACTTTCCAGAAGCTTGTGGACCAGCTATACATATACAATGGCAAACCATAAAAGACCAAGTCTTAAACAAGTGGGAAGGTGAAAATTGAGGTTGTCTTCTGACTTCCTCTGTGGCTGAACACAGCAGCATGCATGCACCCACACTTATACATGTACACACACACACACACACACACACACACACACACACACACACACACACTTAGTAGAAAGTGAGTACACATATCAAAAGAGCCACAATAGAAAAAAGTGTCATTTTCTTCTAATTTATATGTACTTTTAATGTAATTATTATAAAAAATACAAGTAAGATGTGTTGCAGACATATGCAAGCTTATTCTAAGCCTTGTGTGGAAAATCCTGGGTCCTGGTACAACTAAAATGATTTCATAAAAAGAAGTGAGACGATTATAATATTTTATGCTAGGACTTTTTATGTAGCTAAACCAATAAAGATTAGCATCTTTCAAACATAGAAGGAATGTCGATCAGAATAACAAAATAGAAAAATCACACCAATACTCAAAATGGTGTTGAAAAGTTTGCAAAGTGGAGGAAAGATAACCCTTTCAATCAATAATGACAGTGATGGCAAAATGTTGAGAGGGATTTGATCTAAACTTCAAACAAATTTAGAAAACTTGCTCCACTTCTTTAGATATTTTTGGGACTATGAAAAACTAACTCCAAATGGATTACAAATTTAAATGTAAAATAAAAAACTATAATAACACAGGAGGGAAGCTAGTCCAGTTAGGAATAGGAAAAAGTTTTTAGACTGGATCTATAAGGAAGAAGCTGATAAATTAAATCTAATCAGAAGCTACAAACCACAAAGCCTACAAAGAGCTGGATCTAGGGTATACAAAAATATTCTTCAAACTCAACAGTAAAATGAAGAGACAATGGACAAAATGCACCAAGAACATTTTGCCAAAAAGGAAATAGAGAAGTAGGTGCATAAAATGACATTTAAAAAAACTAATCATCAGGAAGTGGGAATTAAGACCACAGTGACATATCTTTTCTCCCTCCCTCCCTCCCTCCCTCCCTCCCTCCCTCCCTCCCTCCCTCCTCCCTCCCTCCCTCCCTCCCTCCCTCCTTCCTCCCTCCCTCCCTTCCTTCTTTCCTTCTCTTCTTCTTCTTCTTCTTCTTCTTCTTCTTCTTCTTCTTCTTCTTCTTCTTCTTCTTCTTCTTCCTCTCCTCCTCCTCCTCCTCCTCCTCCTCCTCCTTCTCCTCCTCCTCCTCCCCCTCCTCTTTCTTCTCTTTTGAAGTCCTGGAACTCACTCTGTAGACCAGGCTGGCCCCCAACTCTTCACATATCCTCCCGATTCTGCCTCCTAAGTGCTAGGATTAAAGGCATTCACCACCACTGCCAGGACATTTGTTTTTCTTTTAAAAATCCAACAAAACAAAACTATAAGAATGGCTAAAAAAGAAGTAGTGGGAAAACAAATAGTAGCAATTATGTAGAGAAACTATATCATTGCTACTTTGCTTGTGACAATGTACAATTAAGTACTATATGACTACTCTGTAGAACAGTGTGGCAACTTCTTAGAAAGGCAAGCATTATGATATTCTCTTATACAATCATAGTGTCAGTTACCAATTATAAGGACTTAGTGTGGTTACAACTGATTTATCCATTCTGCTGCTGTCTGGACTTTTCAGCTGACCCTGAAATTTGCTTGGTGCCACTTTTTTCCGTCAGCAGTTATTTTTGTATTGACATATTGATTCATTGCTGTGTCCCTTCTTATTTTTTTAAAAACAGAAATTTATCCTTACTTTATTTTTTAAGGTATTGACAGTTTTTTTAAGACTACAGCCCCTATTGCATCATGAGTAGTATTCCTGTCCTGGATATTTATATGCTCAACTCTGTATTCCCAATTATGTGGAACTAAATCCAATACTAATGGTGTCCTCATAAAAACAAGTCACCAGCTAACCCTCTGAATGTGCTTGAGAACAGAGGAAAGGCTTGTGAGGACACAGGAAGTAGGAGAGCATATTCCAGCAAAAAGAAGTGGCCTTCCCAGGAAGTAGCTGACAGTGTTGTTGTTGTTTTAAACAAAATCTCAATTGTTTCATTTTAGCAATAAAGACTCAGGAGCCAGATGCTGGGGTGAAAGCATGCTAGCTCAAAGAGACAAAGAAAGCACCTAGCTGTCCTTCCTCCTCAGCTGATGTCCCCCAAGTCCCTTTTCTCTTTTTTAAAAATTTCCCCCCTTTCTCTTAAGCTGTCTCAAACCAAAACCTGAAACTGAAGTCCCTCCTTCTACTTCCTCCTGCCTCCTTGTTACTCTCTGTGGCTTTTTCTTAAAAATCCAATGTTCACTTCCTGTCAACTGGTTGCTTGCTTCACCTCTTGACCTATGGTTGACTTTATTTAATCCTGTTTACAATATTCAAGCAGAAAACTCTTGGATTAAAGGTATGTGCTAGGGTTGAGTCACATCACAACTACAAACAGGTTTTTCCAGTAAACAAAACAATCTTGGGGTTCACAGTGTGATCAAATATCCTGTAAAATGACAGGGTCTTGATCTTTGAATGTCAAGCCTCCAGAATTGTGAGGAATGAGTATTTGCTATGTAACATCATTCCCATCTGGGGCAATTTGTTATGACAGTTTCAACAGGAGAAGATGGGAATAATTGAAGCCCCAGGCCATGGAGAGGTGTTTTGCAAGAAGACATCTTCTCATTACCTCACTGCAGCCAGAGTCTGTGCTGATGTCTGATGCTCTTGTTACCATCAAAGGCCACACAGACACCCAAGATCAAGGGCCAAGTTAGTGTCTCAGGGGGTAGACTGAGACAAACTGACACTGGGGGTAGTGGTGACATCCAGACCCAGCTGCTGCTAAGGACCATGTTGGGGTCCATGGTCCTACTGCAGCTGGAATCTGAGCTGAAGTTCAGGTCCTTCATTGCTACCAATGGTCACATAGAGGCCCAGGTTTGGGGCTCCAACCTGAGGCCTTGGTGGTTTACGGTAGCTACAGGACTGCCAGAATAATTACTACCTGAATGGGCATTCCTTCCACCCAGAGCCAAGATATTATCCAGATCTAAGCTGCTGCCAAGGGCCATGTCAGTGTCCATGGTCAAGACACAGCTGGCATCTATGTTGATTGATGTCTGTGGCTATTGTTATCTCAGGAGCCCTTAGGAATCATGTGAGATAAAGCCAGAGGGCTATTCATCCAGCAGCTGGTGGAAGTAGAAGCAGACACCCACAACTAATCACTGAACTGAACTGGAATCCAGTTGCAGAGAAGGAGGAGTGATGAGCAAAGGGGCCCAGACCAGGCTGGTGAAACCAACAGAAACAGCTGACCTGAACAACGGGGAGCTATTGGTCCCTAGACTGATAGCTGGGATATCAGCATGGGACTGATCCAGACCCCATGAACGTGGGTTTCAGTGAGGATACCTCTGAAATCCATGGGGCCTCCTGTAGTAGATCAGTACTTATCCCTAGCATAGGTGTGGAATTTGGGAGCTCATTCCACATAGAGGGATACTCCCTGAGCCAAGACACATGGGGGTGGGCCTAGGCCCTATCCCAAAGGATACGACAGACTCTGATGACCCCCTGTGGAAGGCCTCATACTCCCTGGGGAGAAGAAAGGGTACCTGATAGGTAGTTTTTTAGTTGGAGGGAGCTGTAGGGGAGGAGGAGAGGGATCGTGAACTGGGATTGACATGTAAAACAATCTTGTTTCTAATTCAAATAAAAAAAAAAAAGAAAAACTCAGAGGGCTATACTGAGCCAGTCTCACCCTTTCCTGCCCTGGGAAAGTTGCCCTTTTCTCTCACCAGCCACTATAGCAGGAGATCTGGCCCCTGCACTCTGGAGAGAGGGCCCTCACCCCTCACCACTGGGAATGATGAACCTACCTAGAGGGCATGCATATAGGGGAGCTGACTCTGCCCCTGCACCTGAGACAGGTGGCCCCACTGACTTGATCTGACCTGCTTGGCTAACACCCAGGTCCACAACTGGGTCTTGGGTTGACCCACCCTAGCATCTACTTCATCCAGGTCCTGTTGTAACTCAAGAAGGGACCGGTCCTGTCGAATGATACCCACACAATCTCCAAGAATCTGGGTAGCTACAAGATACCCCAGAAGAGCCCTGGTGAGGATCCAGTGAGGATGGCATACCAAAAACCACAGGCCTTGAACCAGACCAGTGACTCATTGCAATGAACATTTACCAGTGACGCTGATGGAACAAAGGGGTACACTGTATGGCACACTGCAGCCTCCAATGCCATCAGGATGGATGAAGAGGTGATGGAGAGGCAGTATTGAAGGAGAAGCAGAGATTTTTCTGTTTCTGGCACGTGTTTTGCTGTGTTTTGGTTTATTGGGAGGGTTTTGTTCTGGCTTTTGTTGTCTTGCTTGCTTACCTTGTATTGTTTTCTTTTGTAGGGGGCACGACTGGGTTGGTGGGAAAATGGGAGGATCAGGAAGTGAACAGAATTGGGGTAAATGGTGTGAAACCCCCAAAGATTTAATAAAGAAGTTTTAAAAAGATATCCCTGAGTATCACAGGCCATTGGACTCATGAACTCACTTGTAGCTGTGGCTACCTGCATAAGAGCTGCATAAGATTGAGTCAGTCAATTTTTATTAAGGCATTATAAGTAAGGGCTCATGAGTTTTCAACCCCTCTGTAGGGGATACTGTAGCCACACCTGCTTAGGGGCAGGCTACAGGTGTGCCGGACCATGCATGCGAGGGCGTGGTCAGGGTGATGTAGAGTGAGGGAGTTCAGGTGGCAGCTCTCTGCTTTCGGTTTCACTTTCAGCTTGCTGTATGGACTATTGCCGTGCCAGCTGGCTAGGTCGCTCTGTAAGTAAGGCTTTTCCCTATTAAAATCCCTTGTATTTTTACGTGGTTCTGTATTGGTAATTTCCCGCAATATCTGATGTTAGAAGTGGGATCTGATATGTGTAATGTATATAGGATTACTTCTGTTTCTGATTGTTTCCTGTAATTGTATAAACAGTGAAGTTAATTCTGTATTATCAGGAACGAATTCTGCAGTCTCAATGTGTAACACGACTCTCTCTCTGCATATTGAGAATCAGTAACTATATTAAGAGGTTCTGTAAAATCCATAAGTACCATGAGAATTGCATATAACTCTGCCTTCTGTACAGATGTATACGGACTTTGAACTACTTTACTTACCTCACCTACTTTATAATCAGCCTTACCTGATTTGTTGGCATCAGTGTAGAAGGTAAGAACTCCAGAAATGAGAGTTTGTCTTACAATATGTGGAAGAATCCAGACTGTCTTTTTTATGAATTTAATTCTGTCAGTTTTAGGATAGTTGTTGCTAATCGTTCCCAAAAAGTCAGTAAGAGCTATTTGCCAATATTCATTATCCTTCCACAAGGAGGAAATTTCTTCATTAGTTGAAGGTACTATAATTTCTGCTGGATCTTTTCCAGTCAGTTGACAGAGTTTTAATTTGCCCTTTAAAATCAAATCAGAAATATTTTCTATATATGTCTTTAACTTTTTATTTTGTTTATGTGGCAGAAATATCCACTCCAATGTGGTGTCTTCCCTCTGCATCAGAATTCCAGAAAGATATTCTCTGGATGGCAAGATAACCAGAATACTTTCTAAATCAAGGTTTATCCAATCTACATCTGCATCCAATATTCTGTTTTCTACCCATTGTAACTCTTTTTCTGCCTCAACAGATAATATTCTAGGACTGTTTAGGTCCTTATCACCTTTAAGGGCTATTTTTAAATGCTTTAAGTTATGTCCTTCTACCCCAATAATCGTCTGTAGTTGAGAAATTTCCCCTAATAATTTCTGAAGAGAATTAAGAGTTTGATAATGATCTCTTCTAATTTGTACCTTCTGTGGCCTGATTCTTTGTAAATCTATCTTGTAACCTAAATAGTTAATAGAATCTCCTCTTTGTATCTTTTCCGGAGCAATCCCTCCCCCTGACCAGTGACTATCAATAATTGATGGTGGAGGGAGGAGAGGTGTCACCTTCTGCAGCATTGACTACAGATAAGTTGTCCAGGCTCCAGTAAAATAACCTCCTATCCGTGCTCATGCTAGCAACCCTAATTAAAGTCAGTGGGGCACACACACACACACACACACACACACACACACACACACACACACACACACACACGCACGCACGCACGCGCACACACACACACACACACACACACACACACAGAGAGAGAGAGAGAGAGAGAGAGAGAGAGAGAGAGAGAGAGAGAGAGAGAGATGCACACGACATGAAACTAGGAGAGTTTTACAGAAGAAGAAGGAGAGTTATAGCAGAAGAGGCTCAGGTATTAAGAGAGGATAATAGGAGCAGAAAAATGTCAAAATTCATAAACACATTTATGAAACTATTAAACAACTAAGATACATTATTTTTCATTTGGGCAATCTTCACTATTTCCTCATTAGTAGACACAAGTAATACAAGATCCCATATAAATTATGCCAAATTTCCCTTAAAATACCATATATGGAGGCACACAATACTCTTTTATTCTTCTAGGTGATGCTAATTGTGGCTGCTTGGTTAAGGGAGTATCTATTCTCCACTATTAAGTTGCTACTTTCTCTTTAGTGCACAATATGAAATTTGAAGATTGACATTTTGAGACCATGTAAATACCCTGAAGCTTATCATATTAGGTTCTTTATATCCTCAAGTCTCAACTAACTGCCACTCCTTGGAGTTGCCTTCTTCAACCGTGCCTGAGTAGAAGGCCCCATATCCTTTTGCTCTCAATTGAACCCCTGTATATTTTCTTTACAGCCCTCATGCTAATTTGTGATGATCTATTAATTTGCATGTTTGTTAATGTCTATAACAGATTCCCATATCTTGGAAATGTAGTTACGTGGGCCCACAAAGCTCTCAAAGCTTCAATTAAACACTAATTCAATACAGACAACCTGTTCTCTGCCTCTAGGTCTTTTCTTCTACAGGCCACATTTTCCCCTACACTTAGCAATAATTTTCTTTATGCCACTGACTGGCAAAAATTAGTAAGCAAAGTTCAGAATCCTTTAGTGAGTGTGTCTAGAGTTAGGAAGCATGGGCACCTTCAGACCACAGTCATAGAGTTCATGCCAGCTCACAACCTTTGAATTAGTTTTACATCGGAATTGGCATATTACAAAGTCCTAACCCCACTAAATGAAATTTGATTCATAGGTACCAAGGTGCAGGAGTCAATAAGGAGACAGCGGAGATTCCCTTGCTGGTTACCTAAACATTTATATTCAAGAGTACTTGCTATGGAATGTAGTTGACACTTAAAACCTTTGCAATGACTTTCCTTGTAGACTGCTAAACTGTGCAGTCACATTTGATGTTTGTCCCTGCAGTCTCCATCTATAAATGAAATATACTTCCTTACCCCTTTCAAATCAGACTCAGGCAGGTGGCTTGTTTGGGCCAATGAAATATGAACAAAAGTGGAATAGGTGACATCTATAGAAATGCTTAAAAAACCAGGAGTTGCTTTACCAGTGTACTTTCCCATATGTTGTGTTGCCTTGCAGCAGTGCTCTATCAGCTAGGATCCCAGAATAAGGGCAATCAAGAACTACTACTATCAGCTGCCTACCCAATGCTCTCCCACCACCATAAGTTGGACATGTGGTTTAAGCGAGAAAAAAACTTATTAGAGGCCTCTAAAGTTTTGATACCACTTCTCACTGCTGTACAACCTAGCTCATCCTACTCTGTAAAGCTTCCAAACATGCCTGAAGAGTGATTTTTTTCAAAGCAATGATTTGTATTTGGCATATGTTAACTCTTCCATGAGTTTGGGCTAAGGGACCGACTTACTGCTTTGATTCTGTTACAAATACTGAAAAGTCCCACGTCACAGAACTAGGTGTATGAGGTGGTCCTTCCTCTTAAAGACAAAGCCTGTTCTGTGACTAAGCACCCTCTCCCCCTTTGCCTTGCTTCCTGGGTAATGAGGGAGAACCTCCAAGGCACCCCCTGAGGTCCAAGTTGAGTGGCTGTCAGTGCTTTATGGAAAGCATATTGTAAATCTTCACTTTCTCTCATCATAAACCAGTGTGAGAGTTGGCATCTGGCTGCAAGTGGAATTTTCTGCTTTTAGTGATTTGACACTTTGGCCCTTTTTTACAAATCCAGTTTTAATTTTCTTAACATAGTCCAGGCACAGCACATAAACCCCTGCACCCTGGGGAGGTTTGTATGGTCAGTTCCATTAGAGGCTGTTTTTTCTTTTCTTTTCTTTCTTTTTTGACTTTGCTGAAATTGATTACAAGTGTTGCAACAAGCATGCAGGCGATTTCCTTGTCTGGCAGCTCAGGAACAAGGGAAACTGAGCTGTTTGAACACACATTAATTGGTTAACTTGGAAAGTATTGTATGGGAAGGGTCACACCACATGGGTAGAAAACAAGGAGATGCTGACCAGTGCATTTCCTAGCTGCAAATTTGACATTTTCGAGACCTTTGCATTTTAAGAAAAATTGCAAGTGAAAATTAAATGCCCAAAATGTATTCAATGGATACACATCAGTCCTTATTTTACTTAAAATTTCAGCCTTCAGCATTTTACATTTGACTTCTTTGAAATAATCCTTTCTCTTGGCTTTGGTGACACTCTTTTCTTCTCCATTTTAGAATCTTTCTAGTTTCTACTGAATCTTTTTTTGATGGATTCTTTCCCTCTGCCTAGTTGTTAAATTTTGACATTAACCACAATTCTACTCTTATTGTCACCCTCTATTTGAGTAATTTCACCCATTTCCATTAATTTAGCTACAATGTCTATGTTATCTTTGTGACTCCAGACAAATTTCCAGGTAGAGCTATCATATGCATATATCCAAATACCTACTGAACACCTTCATTTAGATGTCTCAGGGGCATTCCTTCCCCTATGTGCTCTTTACCACCGCAAGGGTACCATAGTCTACATGATTACCACAACAGGAAACCATTATTCAAGACCACTATCCCTCCCTAACTCTATCTAGCTTGTACCTATATAGAGATAACTGTCAAATCTCCCCATGGATGGGTTCCCATGAGTTTCCAGAATGAAAATTCATATTCCACAGGCATATCTTCTTTGGAGGTAAGTCTTCACTATGTAACTTCAGCTGGCCTTGAACTCAGGAACCTTCTTTCTCAGCCCCCTGAGTGCTGGGATTACTGGTGTACATCACCATGTCTTGGTTCTTCACGGGCATAATTAGTTATTATCAGTCTCCTAGTTTACTTTATTTGCTTAATCTCTCACCTAAACGTAATGATCTCTATACAGATCCTGAGTTACTCCTCTCTGTCCTTATTTATGCTTTTCCTTCAGCCTGAAATGTTATCTTCTCCATCTGGAAATTTGCTTTTTCATTCTTTGGAGCCCAGAACTGATGTCACCTTCTTTGTGAAGCCTTCCATGGTATTCCTCATAATAATTCCCTTATTCATCTGAGCTCCCATAGCATATACATATGTAGCCCAAAGCATTTATCACATTATAAAAGTGGATTTTCATGTTTGTTTTTCTATTACACTTTTATAACAAATTGATTTTGTCATGTTTGTCTTTCCATTAAACTTTAAACTTCTCTGTAGCAGGTACCTATTAATCTTTCTTCCTCCAAGACCCAACAGCATGCTTGACACAAAGTTGGCTCTCAGTGTAGACTTGTGGAATGAACAAATATGGAAAGGGTTAGAGATTAAGTGGGTTTAAATAGAGATGGCTAAGAAATAATACATTTCTTTAAGTTACTATTAATCCTTTACATTTTTATGGCCCTTTAAAATTTCAAACCATAACCAGACACATTCAGACTGTCTTTTACAACAACCCTGCAAAGTGGGTGGAGTAGGAATTATTTCTTGTCCTTTACAAGAGGCCAGAAAGCAAAATACTCAAGAGCATCTAGTGATGTAACCAAGGAATTGTGATCAGAACTTAGTCTTTTAGATTTCTCTCTGGTGTTCTTGAAGTTTTCAGTGAGAATGATAACCTTGTTATTAAGTTTGAGATTCATAGAAAATAGATCATATCACTTTAATTACTATAAACAGAAGTATCTAATTATACAAAATATAGATAATTTAGCTACTTGCAGAGGTTGTATTTCTAGGTCCCCATATAAGCAACATTATATGGACTCAACAGGTTATGTTTGGGAATATGTGCATGTATTTGCAGCTACATATATTCATGCAATTACAATTGATGAAAAAAGAGGCCATGAATTTGAAGGAGAGTGAGGAGTGGTGCATGGGAGGATTTGGAGGGAGAAGCAGGAAGAGAGAAATGTAATTAACATACAATCACAAAAATGAAGAAAAATCAGTTTTTAAAAGGTCACAGGCAAATCCATACACCGATGGATGTTTGATTTTTGACAAAGAAGCCAAAATTATACTGTGGAGAACAGAAAGCGTCTTCAACAAATGGTGCTGGCATAACTGGATGTCAGCATGTAGAAGAATGCAGATAGATTCATATTTATCACCCTGCACAAAATTCAAGTCCAAGTGGATCAAAGACCTCAACATAAATCCAATTACATCAGACATGATAGAAGAGAAAGTGGGGAATAGCCTTGAAGTCATTGGCACAGAAGATAGCTTCCTGAACGGAAAGAACACTGATAGCACAGATACTAATATCAACAATTAGTGAGTGGGACCTCAGGAAACGGAAAAGCTTCTGTAAGGAATAAACCACTGATATTAGGACAAAACAGCAAGTGCAGAATGGGGAAAGATCTTCACCAACCCCACATCTGACAGAAGGCTCATCTCCAAAATACATAAAGAACTCAAGAAACTGGGCATCAAAAAACCAAATAGTCCAATTAAATAATGGGGTACAGATTTAAACAGAATTTTCAAAAGAATTGCAAATGGCAGAGAAACACTTAAAAAATTTCAATATCTTTCGTCTTCAGGGAAGTGCAAATCAAAACTACTTTGAGGGTCTATCTTACACCTGTCAGAATGGCTAAGATAAAAAACACAAAGCACAAATGACAGCTTATGATGTTGAGGATGTGGAGCAAGGAGAACACTCCTCTGTTGTTGGTGGGAGTGTAAACTTGTACAGCCACTTTGGAAATCAATATGGCTGTTTCTCAGAATATTGGGAATCGATCTACCTCACAATACCTCTTGGGCATATACCCAAAGGACTCTCAATCATGCCACAAGGAAACTAGCTCAACTATGTTAATAGCATCTGTATTTGTAATAGCCATACTCTGAAAACAACCTAGATACCCCTCAACTGAAGAATAAATAAAAAGTGGTACATTTACACAATGGAGTTCTACTAGGCTGTTAAAAACTATGACATCAGGTGGCAACTAGTCCCAGAAAGACAAACATGGTATGCACTCACTCATAAATGGATATTGTAAGTAAAGGATAACCCACAGACCCACAGAGGTTAGGTAACAAGGAGGGCCCAATGGGGAGAGGCACATGTATCTCCCTGGGAAAGGGAAATAGAAGAGATCCCCTGAGTAGACTGGGGCAGATGGGGATGGAAACTTGAGGGATCTTGTTGGGGGATGGGTAGAGGGGAAAAAGTACTGAATGAAATGACTGGAAGGGGGGAATTGGGGACAGGTAGAAGCCTGATGCAAGGGAAATTCCCATGAATCTACAAGGATGACCCCAACCAAGACTCCTAGCAATAGTGGATACATAGCCTTAACTTGCCATCTCCTGTGATCAGATTGGTGACTACCCTGATTGTGATCAGAGAGCCTTTATCCAGTAAGTGATGAAAGCAGATCCATAGACCCACAGCCAAATATTAGGCTGAGCTCAGGATATACTGCTGATGAGAGGGAAGGAGGAAGGATTGTAGGAGCCAGAGAGGTCAAGGAAATCCATAGAAACAACTAACCTGGCTCATAAGAACTCACAGACTCTAAACCACCAACCAGAGAGCCTGCATGGGACTGGCCTAGGTCTCTACATATATGTGACAATTATATAGCTTACTCTATTTGTGGGACTCCTAACTGCTGGGAGCAGGGGCTGTCTCTAATGCTTTGGCTGGCTCTTGGGAACCTATTCTTCATACTGGATTGCTTTGCCCAGCCTAAATACAAGGGATGTGCTTAGTCTTACTGCAACTTGATGCACCATGCTTTATTGATACCCATGGGAAGCCTGCCCCTTTCTGAACAGAAACAGAGGAGAGGATTGAGGGATTGAAGTGCAAGATGGGGGGGGGGATGGTGGATGATGGTGGTGATGGGAGGAGGGGAGGTAGGGGAAGGGCATGGGAGGAAAGGATGTAAAAACAAACAAACAAATAAAAATAGAATACAAGGCAACCTTTTTATGTTTACTTAAATTCATATAATGCATATGAATTGCATCATATAATGCATATTATATAAATTAATATATATATATATATATAATATATATATAATATAATTACATACAATTTGAATGAAGTTATACCGCTTGGGGAGATAATGCCCTTCCCAAGAGCCACAGACTATCTAATGAATACCCCCGTGCCAGGCATGGGAAACACCCTCCAGTTGTTGGTCAAGGGAGATGAAGTGACTCCCAAAATAATATAGGTTGTTGTTTCTCTTGGTTCCCTCACAGAATTTGAGAGTAAGTCCCTATTTTTTGAAGATACCACATGTTTCATACACAGACCTTGTAGGGATCAAATTGGGTCTGACCTGGAAGCTTCTTCCCTGAGGACTAACTCTCATAGTATCTGAAGGTGCTATACAAGATACAAAGTGAGAAAAGCAATGACCAGTAAGTACTAATTAGCTTTAAAACCTGTGAATGACAACAATGGACCAATATGTCAAGATATTCCCCAGGGTGCAAGAAGATGATCAGCAGTTGTCTAATTGGGTGTAAAGCCTATTTGATAGGAGAAAATTCATGTCTGGTACTGTAAACCTGGACAACTACCTGTGACTGGGAAGGCCATGAACCCTAGAAGAGAACCTACTATTGCCACTTTTCCTAACTGTGTAATCCCTATGTAATCTTATGTCCGGAGATAGAAGTACCTTTTGCCACGCATTAAATAAATTTTTCTTTGCATCAGAGAGAGGTCATTACAGAAAGTCACAACTGGTCAAGACGCAGAGAACAACTGACCATAGAGTGCTCAATCCCAATCAATACATACACAACACAACCCTTTAAGCTAAGGTTCACAGAACATCTTGGAAGAAGGGGCAGAGAGACTGTCAGAGTCAGAGGATAAGGATGTCTGCTATGAGACATCTTCTATATATGATGGGGAATCTGCATCCATGAAATCTTAATAATATGGTTACCTAATCAAGACTTACATAATGATAACATTAGTTGACATACCAGTGAGGGTGAGGAAAATCTTACAAGTCCACATCACTACATGAAGAGTTGAAGGGGAAAATCATTCTTCCCCTGACAGGTGATATAATTTCAAGTGGTCATCCCTAAACATATATGTATATGAGCAACATCAAACATACTCAGCATAATAATTAAAGTAGTAACTAAAGAACAGGCCATTAATTTGATAGGTGGGGTATGGAAGGAATTTGATGAATGAGAGGGAAGTGTGCAAATGATATAAACATAGTACTTACTTATGCATGGAATGAAAAAGTCTTTAAATTAAAAATTATTTTTGGTTATCTTTTTGAGACCAGATTTCACTATGTAGCCCAGGTGTTTGGTAGCCTCCTACTCCCCCCACCTAACTTGATACTGTCTCATTTAATTTTCACAAAAGCTCTATGAAGCATGTTCATTTAAAAATGTAAAAACTGAGAATAAAAGAAGTTAAGCAAAGTGCCCAATATTACAAAAACTGGTATTCTGCACGACTGAGAGCTTTTGTTATTTCAAAGGGCATAGTTCTTTGGTGTATTGATTTATTTGTTTACTTACTTTTGGACTTAGGTTTTTCAGTAGTTAAAGCAGACTTTAGTGTTTAAAGCAATGTTATATTCATGACAAATTTGATTGGGAAGACAGTGTCAATGAAGCTTCCTGCCCCTTTTCATGTACATATCATCTCGCTACATTTCCAGATGTACCAGACTATGTATTTGTTATATGATAGCACTGCATTTAGACATCATAATCACCCAGAGTATATAGTTTATGTTTAGATTCACTTTTAGTGCTGTGAATTTGGAAAAATGTATAATACATATATCTACCATTTATAGTATTACATAATCTCACTACCTTAAAATCTTCTATATTCTATCTATTCACCCATCCCTTCCTTCCTCCAAGCCCTGACAACCACTATCTCAATAATTTTGCCTTTTCCGGATGACAAGCAGCCTATAGCTTTCTCAGATTACTAGTACACATTTAAGTGTGCTTTGTGTCTTAAAAATACACATACACACAACCAGCAAAGCATTAGACTAGAAAGCCAGAAATAAAGCACATATTTCTGGTCAATTGATATTTGACAAAAGTGCCAAGAACACACAATGGGGAAAGGACCTTCTCTTTAATGCCATTGTGTAAACTTGATAGCCACATGAATAACAATTAAGTCATGCCTTTATTCAATAGCTATACTTAAATTAATTTGGAATGGCTAAAAGGCTTAAGTGTAATAACCGAAACTACAAAATTACTGCAAGAAAACACAGGAGAAAGATCTATGGCATTAGTTTAGGAGATTATTTTAAAAAATATGATCCCTCCAACCAAAGTGAAAACAAAAATTAGACTAATGGGAGTACATCAAATTGAATAGCTTCAGCCCATTAACGGAAACAACTACCAATGAAAATCCAATCCAGAGAATAGGAGAAATATTTGCATAGAAATTTCACAAAAGAAGACACACAAATGTCCAAAAAATATGAAAAATCCTCACTAAACATTAGGGAAGTGAAAATTAAAATCATAACAAGCTATCACTTCACTCCAGTTATAGCTGCAGTTACCAAGAAGACTCAAGATTTTAGGTGTTGGAGAGGATGTAGAGAAATGTACATTGATGCACATGAAAGTGGAAGTCAATGCAACAACTGTGCAAACAGCATGGATTCTCTTCAAAATAAAAATAGAATTGTCATATAATCAAGCAATCCTACTACTAAGTAGATTTGTAAAATACATAAAATCTTGGGATTGAGGAGATATTTGCATTCTCATGTACGTTGCAATATTGCAGTGCCATTCATTATTGCTGGGATGAAATCAGTCTAAATACCCACCAGTATAAGCACATTATACAGCCTTAAAAAGAATGATTATCATTTGGGACAATAAAGATGAATGTGAAAGACATTACACTACTTGAAATAAGCCAGGTATAGGAAGGCAAAAATTGTAGGTGATATCATTTATATCTACAATCTTTCTAAAGTTGAATTTTTAGAGGTAGAGTGTAGAATGTTGATCATCACAATTCAGGAGAATAGAAAGGAACCAATAAGAAAATATTGGTTATCCCCCTACCCCTGTGGGATCACTGGGTGGGAGAGTAGGAATGTGGGAAGGGGAGAAGGGGAGGGGGAGGAGAACAAGAGGACTGAAACAGGGGAAGAATAGAGGAGGGCAAGAAAGGAGATGCCTTGATAGAGGGAGACAGTACAGGTTTGGAGAAAGGTCTGGCACAGGGGAAGTGTTAGAGGATCCACAGGGATGACCCCAACTAAGAATCTAGGCAGTGGTGGAGAGGCTGCCTTTGATGCCCTTCCCCTATAATGATACTGAAGACTACCTTGGTTACCATCCTAGAGCCTTCATCCAGCAGCTGATAGAATCAGAAACAAGCCCCCACTGCTAAGCACTGAACCATACTCCTGGAATCCAGGTGTGGAGATGGAGGAGGAATGAGCAAAGGAGCTAAGATGGTGCTGGAGAAACCTGCAGAAACAGTTGACCTGACCTAGTGAGAGCATGGAGACCCTAGTCATAAAGTTAGGGAAATAGCATTGGATCGAACCAAGCCCTCTGAATGTGGGTGCCAGCTAGGAGTCCAAGACAGTCTATGGGACTTCTAACAGTGGAACCAGTGTTTATCCCTAGAGCACAAATGGACTTGGGAGCCCATTCCCTATGGAGAGATACTATTGCAGCCCAGATACAGCAAGGAGGGCCTAGTTCCTCCCACAAATGATATGACAGACTTTGAAGGTCCCCCGTGGAGGACCTCACTATCCCTGGGGAGGAGTTGTGGGATGGGTTGGTGGGGAACATGGGAGGATGGGAGGGCAAGGGAATGGGGGGATGGATGTGTAAATATGAGTGCCTCTAAAATAAAAAATAAAACAAAAAAGTAAAAAAAGGAAAACATTGGTTAAGGGGTAAAAAATAACTGGTAGAATAAGTTTTTGAGACATACAGCACAACTGTTAACTAATAATATGTATTTTCAAATTGCTAAAAGAGTATATTTCTAATGTTTTCAGCATAAAAAGGTAAGTACCTGCAGTAATGGATGTGTTTATCATTTAACAACGTATATATAAATAAATATATCACCTCATGAACTCCTGAACTAATTGGGAGCATAAGGGTATGGGAGAGGGAGCTGCCAGAATGAGAGCAGGAGAAGAGGAGAGGAGAGGAGGAAATGGAGGAGCAGAAATGTTGAGTTGGGGGAAGAATAAAAGAGAGCAGGATGAGAGATACCATATTAGAGGGAGCCATTATAGGTCCTAGGAGAGATCTGGCACTAGGGAGATTTCCAGAGACCTACAAGGATGACACGAAGTGACAATCCAGGCAATGGTGGAGAGGATAACCTAAATGCCCTTCCCCTACAATGAGATTGATGACTACTCTTTATGCCATCCTAGAGCCCTCACCCAGTGGCTGATGGAAGCAGAGGCAGACATCAACAGATATACACTGAACTGAACTCTGGAACTTAGTTGCAGAGAGGGAGGAATGAAGATCGAAGGGGTCGATACCAGCCTGGTGAAACCCACAGAAACAGCTGGCCTGAACAAGGGGGAACACATGGACCCCAGATGCTGTCTGGGAGGCCAGTACAGGACTGATCCAGACCCCTTAACATGGATGTCAATGAGGAGGCCTCTGCACTCCAGGGGGCCCCTGGTAGTGGATTAGTATTTTTCCCTGGTGTAAGAAGGGAAAGGGATCCCACGTGGGATGCACTCTTGCCCTGGACACACGGAGAAGGGCCTAGGCCCAGCCCAGGATGATGTGGTGGACTTTTCAGAGCCCTAGTTGAGGGTCCTACCCTTCTTGGGGAGTGAAGGGTGGATGGGGAGGGGTGTAGGTCAGGGGAGGGGGAGGAGGGGTGAGGGTAAGGGGAGGAAGAGGGCGAGGGAGAGGGAGAGGGAGAGGGAGAAGTGATTGACATGTGAAACAAGCTTGTTCCTAATTTGAACTAATAAAAATAAATATATCACATTACATATCATAATTGTATGCAATTATTATTTGTCAATCAAAACTAAAACTTAAATTAACAAAGAAAGACCATGACAGAGACACTAGGTAATATTATGAGATAAAGTTCACTGTCTCTCAAATTTACCTTCTTACAGTTCTTCCAAGTGTATATACCACCATATGTACAGGTGACAGGTGTGAAATGGTACCTTATTTTAAAAACATTTGCTGGGCCTGGTGATGCATGCCTAAACTCACAAACTTGGGAGGCAGAGGCAGAAAGATGAAAAGATCAAGGTTAACCTGGGCTACAGAGTGAAACTTTCTCAGAAACAAAGGAAATAAAACAAACATGTCTAAAAGGCAGTGATTGGTGAGTACATACCATGTTTGTCTTTTTTGACTGAGTTAGCTTACTCAGGATTGTTTCTGCTAGTTCCATCCATTTGCCTGCAAATTTCAAGATTCCATTGTTTTTTTTTCTATTGAGTAGTACTCCATTGTGTAAATGTACCACATTTACTCCATTCATTCTTCATTTGAGGGTCATCTAGGTTGCTTCCAGTTTCTGGCTATTACAAATAATGCTGCTATGAACATAGTTGAACAGGTGTCCTTGTTGTATGAATGTTAATCTTTTGGGTATATGCCTAAGAGTGGAATTGCTGGATCTTGTGGTAGACTGATTCCCATTTTCCCGAGGAACAGCCATACTGATTTCCAAAGCGGCTGCACTAGTTGGCACTCCTGAAAGCAGTGGAGGAATGTTTCCCTTTCTCCACATCCTCTCCAGCATAAGCTATCATTGATGTTTTTGATTTTAGCCATTCTGACAGGAGTAAGATGGCATCTCAGAGTTGCTTTGATTTTCAGTTCCCTGATGGCTAAGGATGTTGAGCACTTTCTTGTGTGTCTTTCAGCCATTTTAGAATCCTCTATTGAGAATTCTCTATTTAGTTTTGTGTACCCCACTTTTTAATGGTATTATTTGGTGTTTTGGTGACTAGCTTCTTGACTTCTTTGTATATTTTGGAGATCAGCCTTTGGTCAGATGTGAGGTTGGTGAATATCTTTTCCCATTCTGTGGGCTGCTGTTTTGACTTGTTGACTGTGTCCTTTGCCTTACAGAAGCTTCTCGGTTTCAGCATGTCCCATTTATTAATTGTCAATCTAGCAAAAGATTATCAGCCTACTATCCACACAGCAGACCCTAATAGAGACATTCATGGTGCCCCGGGAAAAGGGGAAAGGGACAAGATTTCCTGAGCAAATTGGTAGCATGGAGAGAGGGGAGAGGAATTAGGAGAAAGAGAAGGGGAGAAGAGGGGAGAGGAGGACATGATGGAGCAGGATGATTGAGTCGGGGGAAGAATAGAGGAGAGCAAGATAAGAGATACCATAATAGAGGGGGCCATTATAGGTTTAAAGAGAAATCTGGAACCAGGGAAATATCCAGAGTTCTACAAGGATGACACCAACTAAAAATCTAAACAGTACTGGAGAGGTTACCTTAAATGTCCTTCCCCTATAATGAGATTGATGACTGACTACCTTAAATGCCATCCTATAGCCTTCATCCAGTAGCTGATGGAAGTAGAAGCAGACACCCACAGCTAAACACTGAACTGAACTGGAATCCAGTTGCAGAGTGAGGAGTGATGAGCAAAGGGGTCAAGCCCAGGCTGCAGAAACCCATAGAAACAGCTGACCTGAACAAGGGGGAGTTCATGGACCACAGACTGATAGCTGGGAAACCAGCATAGGACTGACCCAGACCCCCTGAATATGGGTGTCAGTTAAGTGGCCTCGGCAATCTATGGGGCCTCTGGTAGTGGATCAGTATTTACCCCTACTATACAAATGGGTTCTTGAGCTCTCTCCACATAGAGGGATCGTCTTTCAGCCTAGACACCCGGGGGTGGGGGGAGGGCCTAGGCCCTGCTCCAAATGATATGACAAACTTTGAAGATTCCCCCATGGAAGGCTCCATCCTCCCTGGGGAACAGAAAAGGGATGAGATAGGTGGGAGTCAGGGGAGAAGGGGAGGGAGAGGGAACTGGGATTGACATGTAAAGCAAGATTGTTTCTAATTTAAATAAAAAAAACAGTGATTGGGGCTGAAGTTCAGTGCTTGAGTGGTTTTTGGTTTTCGTTTTTTTTCCATATGCAAGTCCTGGGATTTGGTCTCCAGCACTGCAGCTCTATTACTTGATCATGGCTGTGCATCTGTGTATCTCTCCATATCTCCCTTCATTGACCAGACAGGTTTTTCTTGTCCTAAGTGAATTTCTTAACTATAACTTTTGTTCATTTTTTTTCTATTGGAAAGCTTGCGTTTTTCTTCTTGATCGTATTACAGATACCCATTCTTTATTTGTTGCATATTATTACAAGTACATTTTCCTGTTTGCTTCTCATAATGTGTTGCCCATTACTATAGATAGGTTTTAAATTATGACTTGTCTAATCTGCCAAACATTTCTTGATTTGTGCTTTTCTTAACACTGGGGTCACACAATGTTCATCTATATGTTCTTTTGATCAATTTTCATTTTGTTTTTCTCACTTTTTAGTATGTCTAGAGTTTAACTTCATATATGGTGAAAGACAGGGGTGTGGTGAGGTATTATTTATGATTTATTAAATCTTGTCTGAGAATTCAGAAAGCAAAGTCAGCCACAAGCCATAGAAGCCAGGCACACACCTTTAATCTCAGCAGCCAGAAAGTAGGAGGTGGTGGTACACACCCTGGGCTACCAGAGAGTGAATCAGATCACATACTTTTAATCCCAGCACTAGAAGGGTATAAAAGATAGGAGCAGGGTCTTCAGTACTCAGTATGAGGCATTTGCATTGGCTGATTATCCAGCTATCCTGAAGACAGGGACATTCAGTCTCTAGCCAAGCTGAAGAGAGCTTGTGGGTTAGCCCTTTCAGCCTGAGTTAGAGGTAAGAATTAGTGGCTGGCTGCTTTGTTTCCCTGATCTTCAGCTTAAACACCAATATCTGTGTCTGGGTCCTTTATTTATAGTGTTACACAGCGGAGTAGTCAAAATTTCCCGAGGTATGGTCAGTTATTCCAATAATAACTGGTTGGAATAACTTTTTTCTATTAGTCTCTTCGTTTTGTATCACTCTAGAAATACATCTGTGTTATGAATATAATTGCAATGCATTCATGAATTTATAACTAGGCTTTACCATGTGTTCTGTTTATCTAATTGACTTATAATGTGTCAACCAATGATGTTTTTGTTTGTTTGCTTTTTTGTTGAGACACAGACTTACTATGTAACAATGGCTGGTCTGGGAACTCACAGAGATTCACCCTCCTCAGCTTCCAGAGGGCTAGAAGGAAAGATGTGCACTACCATGCCTGACTCAGTACAATGTTTTAGTTATTATGGTTTTATTAAGGTCCATGTTATTTGGCAGAAAATTAGTTCTGTGGTATTATAGAATTTTCTTGGCTACTTTTGGATCTCTGTCTTTCTATACAAATTTAAGAATCAACTTGTCAGTTTGAATGAAGAAATACTATTGGGATTTTGTTGGACATTGATTTATATTTATGGAAGAATCTGGAGAGAGCTGTCATGGTTTCGCTCAAATTTTACATCTTTTTTATGCTATTTAGCAATACAGATATGTTTACATATTATATTCTGCCCATTTAAGACCTGACAACTAGCCTATAGCCTAGCTCTAGATGAAAGCTGAAAGAAGGATTTTAAAGCAACCCTTCTGGTTGAACTGAAGGAGTGGATCTCTGGCCAATCTGCATATGCAGCTTACTACCATCCATTGAGCTACTTTATCACCACCCCAAAGAGTTATTTCCAACTCAGGATGGACTTACACTGTGCCTGCGTATTAATGTGGCTTGGTTTAAATGACAGCACTCAGCTCATAATAAGAAGTTTTGAGTATGCTATCAGATAATGTCTCTTTGTTGATATTCCATCTCTATTATCTTCCAACTAATGATGGCAACACATCATGAGATATTTCCCAAAATATAGTTTTCCACTTCAGATAGCAAGGTAATATTTTACAACCTCAAAGGACTGCACTATGATTGTTCTCCTACTAGAATTTGTCATTAACTTAATATTCCCTTTGTTTCCAATCACCAGTCACACAAAGAAGAATAGCTTGTATCACAGCTTTGATCTACAGAGGCCTATTTCACTCCTAGTTTCCCACAGATTTGAATGCATTCCTTGTCACTGGTGTATGTACCATTATACAATGTGTGCATCTATGACCCAAAGAAGTCCACTGGCTATTGTGCCTTTTACTTTATGAGAAGGAATGCAAGGTGCTTTAACTATTCTGCTATGGAAGAATGAAAACCATGACTCACTGGCAGGTCTCTAGTCTTTGTGAGCTTATCCTCTCATGCAGCACAAGTGTGTCTTGCCAAGTACTAAAGCATATTATGCCACCTCATTGTCCATCCTGCCTAATCAGCATGTCAACAATGCAATGCTTCTCTGCCATGTCCTGAAACATACAGGTAGCTAGCTTTTTTATTCATGGAGTATTATGACAGAGAGCATAAGCAAGAGAATTAAAATAGACTTAGAGGCAATATTATAGATGGAGGAAAGTCATAGATTTTCTAAGTTTGAAGGACTCTTGCATCCTGGATAAAGTAAATAATGATTGTTGTGTATTTACATTGATGGGCTTGCTAAAGTCATTAAGATTGTGTTTCTCATTTCTGTAACTGAGATCAACCTGTATCTTTCTCACTCTGTTTCTATCAATTTTAAACATTGACATAAAATCAGTTGATAAAACTGGATATATTTCTCATCTTTTCTCCTCCTTAACAAAATGCAAAATATGTCACTGTCTGATCCTTGTGGGTTTGGTATAACTTAACTACAAAAGCATACCTGGGCATGTCCTGTTTGTGCACTAATATCTCTTTAAGGGAGAAAAGATTTAGTCTAGGAGAAAGATTTACTCTTTGAGGATACAGACATAACAGTAAGAAAGTGGCAGGGAATTGAGGTAGTTAGAAATATTGCATCCACAGCTAAGAGGCAAATTTTTAACTACAAATTCTAATGATTATTAATATATTTGTATTTTATTCCTTCCTGAGTCAATGTTGTTAAATTATTTTTTATAAATGATCCACCTCTCTAACCATTAGACTATATTATTGTCATACATCATATTTTAGTTCTTTGAGACAAAGTGTCACACTGTAGCCTGTGCTATCCTGAAACACTTTGGCATTATACAATTTTCTTGGCTATATTTGTATCTTTGTCTTTTTATACAAATTTAAATTTCTGAAACTTACTGTGTAGTTCAGACTGTCCTTAGACTCATGACAACTCTCCTGCCTCTATCTTCCAGGTACTACAATTACTTGCATGAGCTGTTATGGTTGAAATACATTGATACAATGACTTAAAAGTCCTACTTTATATGTGTGCATTTGTTCTATTCTATATTCGTTATATTGTTTTACATTTTCTTTATTCCCCATTGGTCTCACCACATACTTAAATATTGTACTAACTTTTTCAGAGAACTGGCTTTTAGTTTTGTTTATCATCTTTAATATGTATCTGTTCTATATCTTATCATTTTCTTCAAATGCTGTCCAGCCTGACCTGCAACTTGTAATTCTCCTATCTTGGCTTTTCAAGCTGCTGGAAATACAGGCAGGCATTGCCATGCCCAGATGTTTTATTAGCTTTTCCATTTGTCTTTATTATTTAGAGCCAGATGCTGTCAGTTAGTGTCTGTTGTTATATTTTCAAGTTTTCCCATCTTGTTGGTAAATATCAATTATTAAAAACTAAATAATACAAAACTATAAGTAGATAAATTATATTAAAAACAAACACAATAAGCACTCAAAACCCATAATTCAATATAACTTTCTCATGTTTTGTTATTGTTTATATTTTTGAGATTATTCACATCTATTGTATTGGAATGAAGGGAATGTTTTATAACAATGATCTATTGTGCATCTTTTCCCAGTAAAAATCATTTTGGCAGCTCAAAATTGGCCCTGGTGAGAATAGTCAAATCCCAGAAATATGTAAATGCTATTTATAAAGCAGAGCTTGATTTATTGTTTTTTTGGCAATTCTCAATCTATGAAAATACAATAAACTTTTGATTATACTGTGTCTGTAAATATTGCATTTTAAATACTACATCAATTATTCTTCCCATGTTCAGAATTAATATCTGGGTGAGCAAATGAGTCAGCCATATCATTGACAAGTAGGTCAATATTATTCACATTTGCGTAGGAGGAGTATTGATTCTTTAGTTGGTGGGTTCAGTGTGTGTGCTTTACAAAATTGGTTTGAATGTTTTTAGTCTTAGATTCACAGAGAGGCTGTCTGTAAGTTTGGAGAGTTTCCACACGTCACTTCCTTGACATTACCACAAGGGTACTACACTTATAAAATGGAACAACACTGACACATAACTACACAAAGCCTAGCGTTTACATTAAGGCTCAAACTTGCTCTTACAAATTTTATAGGTGTTGACAAATGTATAATGACAAGTATATACCACCATATTATCATACAGAATAGCTTTAGTGGTCTACATTTTGTGCTCATTCCTCCTTCCCTCTCCTAAATCTCTGGACACATACTTTTTTTTTTACTGTCTTTAAAGTTTTGCTTTCCCAGAATGACATAAAATATTCAGCCTCTTTCAGATTGGCCATCTTTAATGCATCTATTAACTTGTTATTTTATTGTTTTAGCTACAGTTTGTGTATCCCTAGTAATTTGATCTACTTTATCAGTTCCTGAAAGAGGTGTGCTCAAATCACTCACTGAGATTACATATTGGATTATTTTTCACTTTGCTTCTACTAGCTTTTACTTGGCAAGTTTTGGAGTTATGCTTTAAATACTTTTCAGTTTGGATATGAATTTCTGCATTTGCTTCCATCAGTTACTGGATGAAGGCTCTATGATGATAGTTAATGTATTCACCAATCTGATTACAGGGTATGGCCAGTTCAGGCGCCCTCTCCACTATCGCTAGGGGTCTTAGCTGGGGTCATTCTTGTGGATTCCTGGGAATTTTCCTAGCATCAGGTTTCCCCCTAACCTCTTAATGGCTCCCTCTATCTAGATATATCTTTTTCTCTCCCATCCCATCCCTCCCTCAACTGGACCATCTTATTCCTTCATGTTCTCCTCCCCCATTCCCTCCCCTTTACTGCTCCCCATGCCCACAGTTTATCCAGGAGGTCTCATCTATTTCCCCTTCCCAGGATGATCCCTGTGCCCCTCTTAGGGAATGCCTTGTGGAATGCCTTGCTCAACCTTGATGGGGGCTTGGTCCTGCCACAACTGAATGTGGCAGGCTTTGTTGACGCCACATGTCAGGCCTTACCCTTTCTGTGGAGTGGATAGAAGTGGGTTGGGGAGAGGTATGGGGTGGATGGTGGGAGAGCTGTGGTTGGTTATGTAAAATGAATAAAGTAAATAAAATTAAAAATCTTTCAGTTTGACCAGGTAGTGGTGGCACACATCTTTAATCTGAGCACTAGGGAGGCAGAGGCAGGTGGATTTATGTGAGTTTGAGGGCAACATGTTCTACAGAGTGAATTTCAGGATAGCCATGGCTACACACATATCCAACCAAAAAAAAAAAAAAAAAAAAAAAAAAACCACCTTTCAGTTTTCAATTTGGGCTGAGAAGGTGGCTCAGTTAGTAAATACCTGAAGACCTGAGTTGAGATACTGACACTCACATAAAAAGCCAGGTGTCACAGCATCTGTATGTAACTCCAGTGTTGGAGGTGAGAAGAGTGGACAGAGCTAGATCTCTGGAACTTTCTGGCTAGTCCATCTAGCCAACTCAATAACCAGAAGGGTCAATGTCTCAAAAAATAAAGTGGGGTATAATTGAGAAAGACATCCAACACTGGTCTTTGGCCTTCATGGATATATGTGCACACACAAACTCAAACACACACACACACTCAATGTTCAGAGTAAAAAATGTGTAATTAAATTTTCTTAGTGAATGTCTCTGTTTCTCTGTCTTTCTGTCTCTGTCTCTCTGTCTCCCTGTCTATTTTTCATCTCCCTCTGTGGCACTGGATAGCTTGGAATTTGGTATGTTCGATGCTGGTGTCAAAGTTATAGAGATGAGCCTGCCTCTGCTCAAGGAGTGCTGGGATTAAAGGTTTGCACCACTACAAATGGCACGAGTGATAGTTTTTTTTTTCTTTTAAGATGTACTTGTTATGTATACAATGTTCTACCTGCATGCATCCCCGAAGGCCAGAAGAGGACACCAGATCTCATCACAGATGGTTGTGAGCCACCATGTAGATGCTGGGAATTAAACTCAGGACCTCTGGAAGAGTAGCCAGTGCTCTTAACTACTGAGCCATCTCTCTAGGCCTCTCCAGCACCCATGTTTCTTTTTCTTAATCCTTTTAATATTAAATTCCATTCCTCCTATTATGTATTTTTTATCTCCACCCGTGTTTCATGGTGATGGGAACTTAAGTGAGGGCCTTGTAGATGCTTCACAAATAGTCTGCTACTGAGGAACTCCATAGCACCTACCCTCCGCTTCCTTTATTGTTGCCATGATGTAATAGATATGCTTCTTTAAGACAACAGACAGTGGAAGTTTTCATTTGTAATCTTAGTAAATCTACGTCCAAATAGATTTATATATTTATTAATTTCTCATGCCGGGGATCGAACCTTTGGTCCTGGACATGCTAGGTAAGTGCTCTATTATTGACCTACATCCTTAGCAAAAGTTTTTTTTTTTTTAAGTTTTATTATTTTTTTAAATCTATGTATTTTATTTTATTTTTTTTCAACTTTTTTATTTAAATTAGAAACAGGATTGTTTTACATGACAATCCCAGTTCCCTTTTCCCTCCCGTCATCCCCTACTATCCACAACTAAAACCCTATCTATCTTTCTGCTCTCCCTGGATGGTGAGGCCTTCCATAAGGTGTCATTAGAGTCTATCGTATCCTTTGGGATAGTGCCTAGGCCCACCCCCGTGTTTCTGGGCTCAGGGAGTATTCCTCTATATGGAATGGGCTCCCAAAGTCCATACCTATTTTAGGGAAAAGTACTGAACAGGAGGTCCTATAGATTTTTGAGGTTTCCTTACAGAAACCCATGTTCCTGGGGTCTGGATCAGTCCCATGCTGGTATTCCAGAGCACTGGCTGCTCTTCCAGAGGTCCTGAGTTCAATTCCCAGCAACCACATGGTGGCTCACAATCATCTATAATGGAATCTGATGCTCTCTTCTGACATAAAGTTTTATCATTTTATATTATTTAAATAACATTTTTTATTTATTTTAAATACCAACCATAGTTTCCCTTTGTCCTCTGCTCCCAGTCCCTTTCCCATCTACCCTGCTTCTACTGCTCCTCCATCACCATTCAGAAATTAGCAAAAGTTTTAATCCACTTAAATTAATTCAAAATATTCATGCATTATTTTTTGCTTTCTGATGACCATGTTTTATATTTTCTTTTAGTTTCATATCCCATGGTCTAAGTGCATCAATTTTCCAGGTTGATTTCATTGTGTGTATGAGTCCTTTGCTTGCGTGTATGCATGTGCTCCACATGTGTGTCTCATGTCCACAAGTGTTAAGAAAGAACATCAGATACCCTGAATCTTGAGTTATAGATGGTTGTAAGTTATGATGCTTGTGCTGGGAATCAAACCCTGGTCCTCTGCAAGATCAACTCTCCTGCCCTCATTTCCATTTTGAGTTGGAGCAAAGATCACATAATTGCTGTTCTTTGGCAAGTATGACATCTCTAACTCTGTCACACGGAAAACTTGAAATTTTGATATCTATTTTGTTTTAGCCTTAAAAACTTTATCTGGCCAGGCAGTGGTGGTGGACAACTTTAATTCCAGCACTTGGGAAACAGAGGCAGGTGGATCTCAGTGAGTTTGAGGCCAGCCTGATCTACAAAGTGAGTTCCAGGACAGCCAGTACTGTTACACAGAGAAATACTGTCTCAAAAAAAATGTATATGGCTCATTTATTTCTGTGAGCTAGCTAGCAGTCTCCAAGTTGTAATTACAGTTTTGAGTACTTTCTTGTTTTCGAAATTTTACATATATATTACTATATATACATATATGTCTTTCTGCCAAGCTGCCCAAGCCCCGCTGCCACATGGGTGCCCAAAATAACACACAGAGTCTTATATTAGGTACAATACTGCTGACCAATGACTAGGATTTCTTAATCTATATATTTTATAAAGGCTTATCTGATTGAGGACGCCGGTGGCATGCATTCTGCCTTGTCGGGCTCACATGGCGGCTCCCAGAGAAGAGAGGAGGAGGAAGAGGAAGAGGAAGAGGAAGAGGAAGAGGAAGAGGAAGAGAGCGACTTCTTGCTTGTCCCTGCTTATATTCTGAGTCTGCCTGCTATGAGACTTCCTGCCTGGATCACAAGACTTTACTTCATTTACCAGAATTCTCCATGACTCCTAGTCCCACCTAACTTGCTGTCTCATTGGCTGAACACTGCTTTATTCAACAACCAATAAGATAAACATACACAGAGAAGGACCTCCCCATCATCTCCTCTTTTCTATCCAAATAAAAAGAAGGGTTTTAACATTAACATAGTAAAATATATAACAAAACAGTTATCAAGTAAGAACTATAGTTACTATATTTAGTTCATTAACATTTAGCAAGATTTAAAGTAAATATTCTATCATCTACCCTATCTTTATGAGTCTAAAGTCTTATATGTAGCTTATCTTTTATAATAACTAAAGAAAACTATTACAATAACTATCTGTCTTCAACTCCATCAAAGACCACAAAAGGATAATATATAAACTCTGGAATTGACAGAGACATCTTGCTACCTGGACAGTCACCCAAAGTTCCTCTGTAACATTGGGGCATCCATCTTAAGCCTATATACTACAGTGTGTCTGACAGATTTTCCATGAAGCAGGAACCCTTCAATACTCTCATGTTTTGCCAGTTCCGCTGTCACTTTCCTGTGGGTCCTGTATGTACAGTTTATACAGCAACAAACAGTCCAGGCAAGAGCAGTTTCTTGCCCAAATGGCTAATCTTGTCATGTTGAAAGCAAACTCCATAACAGGTTTTTTTCAGTGCCCATCCTCCTATCTGATGTAATGGGTGTGCCAGAAGCAGTTGTGTCTCACTACCATGAAAAACCCTAAACCATTTAAATGCTATGCGTTCTGTAGGTCTTTGAAAGGTTTGAAGAATATCTATCAATTTCAAATTCATCTCTGTATATCTAGAAAACCTAACTAACCTAATTATAAGTTCTGACTATTATAGGTGACTATATAATCTGTATTTAATTATGCATTACATTTTAAAAGATCAGTATAAACACAATACCTAAACAAGAGGAGACATATACATATCACAAAATTAACCTTAAAGTTGTATCAATAAATGAAAATCCATACCAATGCAAAATATTCATTTAAAAATCCTATTCCTCTTTTTCCTCTAAAAAGAGATTGACTGTGATCATTACCATTTATAACCAACCCCATTTAAATGAAAACAAACATTTATGAACAATATTTGGGAATTTGGGTGTTGTTCATTCCAAACTGCTTCCTGCTGGTTGGGGGCGATGTCTATACCATGGGGATCATAATAAAACACAGAAGTCCTGGCTGTAGTCATCTATGGCTGCATCATCTCTGCTGTTTTGGATGTAGGGTCAGCTGGGCCACTGCTTCAGGGGGTCTTGCTTGATCAAACCATACTAGTCAAGAAGGAATCCATAGCTTTACATTTTCTGTGAAAGCACAAGCAGAAATTGTTTTTCCAAGTAGCCTGTCCTTAGACTTAAATTTTTAAGTCAAAGCATTTTTAAAATATATAAGTTGGATTAATTTAGCAGCATTGATAATCAAATGTATTGTAGCACCTGTAACTCTTTCCTCGGCAATCAAACAATTTAAAGACAACAATATAGCATATAGTATCCAGACTCTCTGTGTATTTTCCATCTTTATGTGGCTTATTTATTATTCTATTTCTTTTACTTCCTTTTTTTTCTTTTTTCCTGAGACAGGTTTTTTCTGTGGAAATCTGCCTGCCTCTTCTTCCTTCAGCAAATCCTACCGGCATGTGCCACCACTGCCTGACTACTCTTTTCCTTCCTCTTTTTTTTAATAGTTTATCTTGTTTGTTTTTCTCTCAAAAACCTAAGTATATTTTTAAACACACTGTAAACCTTTAGAGGTTTTTCTTCATTGGAATCTGTCTTTACTGTAAATCTTTATCGTTTTCTGGCCACGTGGTCTTTTATCTGGTAAACAACATTGCTAAAGTTAAAGTGGCCTCTTTTTTAGCTGTTGTCTTTCCAAGATGGCAGGAATATGTTTACCAACAGACTGAGAGCTGTGCTCACTGCCTTGGTCTATGCTGCCATCAAGCAGCAGGATGCCGGCTTGGAGATGTGGTCACTGCCACTGCCAGCTGCGTGGGGCACGAACCAACGACCCTGAGATTAGGAGTCTCATGCTCTACCGACTGAGGAGCTGGGTCTCTTAAACAGGAGCCCCGTAGTTTTTTCCGCTTATGCTGAGTCAGGAAACCTCTCTTAAAGGAGCCACTTGAGTCTCTCCTTGTCTCTAGCAACACAGAGACCACCAGAGAAAATGCTGCTACCAAGAAGTCATGCTTATCTCTGTCCCTTTGCTTCTAAAATCCTTTTTAAAGGTTTTGTTAAGCTTTTATGTAGAAGTTCGTAAAACCACTTCTGCCACCATTTTCTAATGATAAGTCTTTCAACCAAGTCTCCAAGTTGTAAGTACAGTTGTACAGTTTTGAGTACTTTCTTTGTTTCTAGTCCCTTAATATTTTCTTTCTTGATTTTAAAATTTTACATATATATATGTATACATATATTCTTTAAATTTGTGGTGTGTGTGCGTGTGTGTGTGTGTGTGTGTGTGTGTATGTATGTATTATGGAATGGTGGATTACTTCCACCAGTCTTTTTACATTGACTGGGTGGAAAAATGTATATGTTCTAACCACCAAGCTCTATTGACTCTCAGTGTTACTTCCTTTGGTAGATACCAATATCACCCTTGATGCTTCTGTGAATTTTGAAAAACAATGACAGAATCATTTCATACAATTTCTTCATATAATGAATAGACACATTAATCATCGTTGACAGGATCAACTGTGGAATACAAGGTAGCAAATTAATTATCTATATTTACCAAACAAGCCTATCGTTTTCTTCATTGTCTAATAATGTGTTCCTCAATTCAGAATCTTAATAAATGAAGACATTTGTCTGTCAATTCTCATGGAACACTAGGAAGCCAAGTTTTAAGATTGTTTTATTACAAAGAAATGAGGCTCAAAATTTAATGTACCACTTAAAATTTCATCCTTAAAATCAAAGTGCACACAGGAGCCTATAGATGTGCAGACTAGCTTTCCATGCTGCAACCATTCCTCGTTGGCTAATATATTTAGAAGTTTGAAGATCAACAACACCTGTTGCTCTAGTGACTGTTTGACAGCAACCTTTGCCTCATCCTGTATAAATATATGAATGGCGATTAAGTTGTCAAGCATCATAAGGCACTTTTGCTGGAGTGAAGACAATGAATCACTCCTGGAATTTCTCACCGACTGTCCCCCAGATGTCTGCCATCCACCTTGCCAGCTATTTCCTTGTCCAGTCATTTTTATTAAGGAGTATTCAAAATGGCCCATGAATGTTGTAGCATTCTCTAGCAAGCATACAGTTTGGACTAGATGATCTTTTACTAGGAGCCCTCCCAATTGTGGCATTTAACATGCTCAAATTTCATTGCCAACTTCCATAATTGAAGACAGATATCGAATGACAATAAGTTCATGCTTAGGAAAGTGACACTGTTCATGTTTATTGCCGTCTTAGACTTCACTCTATCAGTAGTGAATTCTTCAATATTCTGGTTTTTCTCTAATAAGCAGAAGAAAAAGGAAGACACTAATTTTGTTGCAGTATCACATAGCATGCCTTTTCTAAACTAAAAAATATACCTCTAAGGGAGGTATTGTTTTTGTTATTTTAAAAGAAACAGAATTTGAGGTAGTGTAAAATGATTTGCTGGGTGTACTCTTCTAAGTGCGTTACATAAATTAACACATTGAATTTCCATACATACTGTATGGCATAGACACCTCACACTGCACATGAAGAAATCAAATCACAGAGAAATAAATTTCCCCAGACCATACAACTAAAATGGTCAGGTTTAAGATTTGAATCTAGGAGTTGTGAATCTAAAGCTTGTATTCTTGACACATGCTTAATTGTGGAGCCCTAGTTATACTAGCTTATATTCTAAGTATTTTGCACTCATTTTGTCATGTCATCTCACAAAATGCTAGTGAATTCTATGTAATTTTTATCAACTTCTACTTATCAATGAAGTGAATAGTCATAGAAAGGCTAAGGGACCTAGTAATATCAGGTGGCTTTATACTTGTGAAAGTAACATGCAAATTCAATTCAAGCCTGTTTAGTTCTACTTTTTTTTTCTTTTAGAATTGAATATCAAACTGCTTTCCTGGTGGTCAAATAGGAATGGACAACAGTACTCATAAACAGTCATTACTCTTTCAACAGTGTCTGTTGATACTTGTAAATTCCCAGTGACACTTGCTTGAAACTATTTGCAATTAAAAAATGAGGGTGGGGCTGTAGATATAGCTCAGCTGCTAGGAGCACTTGCACTTGTAGTTTGTTCTTCCAGAGGACCTGGATTTAATTTCCAGCATTCACATGGCCACTCACAACCATCTGTGATGCCAATTTCAGGGAACCCAACACCTCTGGCCCCCACAGGCATATGCACTCACGTACATATGCACCCCCATGGTCGTGTAATTAAAACTAAAGTAAACTTGAGGGATGGAGAGATGGCTCAGCAGTTGGGAGAACTGAGATTCAATTTCCAGCACTCCTGTAGCAGCTCACAACTGTTTATAATTCTAGTTTCAGGGCTTCTGATACCCTCACACAGACATATATTCAGGCAAAACACCAGTAAACATACAATAAAAGAAAACTTAGCTGAGGTGTTCAGGTGAGATTTTGTGCCATATACAATGCCTCTCTAAATAAGAGTGGTATTTAACCAGAAAGTTCACCAATACTTGGAACTGGTGCTGAAGTTGAAGCGGTTTCTGGCCATTAGAAGATTTTTAAGGTCTCTCTCTCTCTCTCTCTCTCTCTCTCTCTCTCTCTCTCTCTCTCTCTCTCTAGCTCTCTCTCTCTCTCTCTCCCTCTCTCTCTCTTTCTTTTTTCCTTCCTGCTTGATTGCTTATTTTGGGGAGGTTTTACAAGATCATGCCTTACAAGTATGTATTGTACTTTGAGCATATTCTCTCCCATAATTCCCTGAAAATTAAAAGTTTTGTGCTTGGTATTTTGTCTTTTCAGGCCAGGAAATTGATGGCTAAGGTGCTGTCTTTGAAATATGAAAAATAAGGGATGTCTGAGAGAAGACACATCAGGAGAATATTAGGTGATAACTATAATTCAGGCTATGGACTAGAGCATAAAGCTTAAGAGTATTTACTTTGTCAAATTTACAAAAATGATATTGGGATTGACATTGAAGACTACTAGCTTTCTCAGTTCTATTTTGAACTCTGACACTAGCTACTTATATAACTTGAATTGGATACTTAGTATATCTCTACCTCAATTTTCCCATCATTAAAATGGATGTCATAGTACCTATCACACAGAATTATGGTAGAGATTGAACAAGATAGTATGAATAAAATATTTTGGTTTAACATTTACTAGAAACTGTATATAATAATTTTATTACATTTTACATAAAAGCACCACCACAGACATTTATATAAGTTAAAAGCAAGAAGGATAATTAAGGAGATCCCAGATCTATGAGCTACTTTTCTCACAGTCACAGTTCACTAGGAAAAGGGGTTTATATTATACAATTATGTGAAGTGAAGGAAAGACTTAAACACAGGCCTTTAGCAACAAATAACCCGATAGGGAACAGCCACCACCTAAAGAGAGTTCCATTCCTGACCACAGCTCCAACATAGACATCTGTGTGGATTTCTTTCCATGACTTAGGAAATCACATCACAATGATGTATCTTTTCCAGACATAGTCTCAAATATTCACTCAATCCCAAAGGCAGAGGTTACATCACTCTGTCTTCCTTGTGTATAAACCCCATAACTTCTGGATATTAAAGATCCATTCCACACAATGTTTTTATGCTTGTCTATAGTACTCAATAGCCCAGAAGTAAAACAGTACAGTCTAGGTTGTCTCTCTTTAATGAGAGATGATCAGAGGTATATTTGTCTGAAGAATAGAAAGTTCAAATCCATCACTACCAAACAATTCCCAGAAAGAATTGCCAACTGATGAAAGTGGGTTCTGGTTTCCCATGTATGGTAACCCATCTTTGTTGAGGGAATGACACAAAGCTTTCTCTAAATACCCAGGACCCTGGGATCTGAACCCATCTCCAGATATCTACCTCATGAGGAGCTTTCAGTTAAAGAAATTGCCAAAGGTCCAGTAGTTATCTTGGGGTAAGATATAGATGAATGAAATATTTGAAACAGGTATGGTATATAATAAGATCCCAGTAGTGTTCATTGCTTATAAAATTGTGATTCTTATTACTATCATATGTGATGATAGTAACTGCTGTGACAGAAAAGGCGATATAAATATTTTTGTTCTATCTATCATCTATCTATTTATTTTTGAGACAGGGTCTCCCTATGTAGTTCTGGCTGTCCTGGGACTTGGTATGTAGATGAAGCTCATCTTGAACTCATAGAGAACCACATGCCTCTGCCTTCCAAGTACTAGACTGAAAGGACTAGAAGTGTGTGCCACCACACCTAGCAGTAATGTGAATCTTAAAATGTACATTACATAGCCTTTGGGACATCAGCCACACTTTCCCATAATTATCCTAAATAAATAGGTACATATTTGGTTACAAAAGTTCATTCTATCTGTGCTGGTTAGCTTTTGTCAACTTGATACAAACCTAGAGGAGAGACCCTCAATTGAGGCAATGCCTCTATCAGTTTGGCCTATAGGCAAGTCTGTGTGGCATTTTGTTGATTGTTGGTGTGGGAAGATCTAGTCCACTGCTGTTGGTGTCACCCCTGGGCAGGTGATCATAGGAGATATAAAAACAGTAGCTGAATGTGATCCTGAAAGCAAGCCAGTAAGTAACTTTGTTCTATGGTCTCAGCTTCAGTTTCTACCTCCAGATTCCTGCAGGCACTTAGCCTGTTCTGCCTGCCCTAGATGATGAACTTTTCCCTTTACAATGCAATAAATTCTTTCTCCCCAAATTGTTTGGTCAGTGTTTTACCTCAGCAACAAAGAACCAATATCTATGCATATATAATGAAAAATTGAAACCATGCATTGATAATGTAGGTCTCTGTGTCTTCACAAGGAAGTAGCTTTACATTATAGCACTGTGAAGAAAGTACATTAGTTTCAGAAAGTATGTGTATATGCATATGCTTGGAGAATAGTCTGTCATAGGAATAGCTCTATAGTAACTTGAGTTTTGGTAATTTGAATGCTTTGACCTGTTGATAGTTTATCCCCCACTCCCTTTCCCCTCAATGAGTGGAAATTATTTGTGTGTTTTGAAGCAGTGACTAAAATATCTTTAGATTTACTCATTTTTAGTTATGTTTTTGTTTTTGTTTTTTTTTGCCTGCATATATGCTTGTGCATCATGGTCATTCACTGGTTTCAGAGGCCAGAAGAGGATGTTAGACAGATCCCCAGGAACTGGACTTAGGGACTGTTGTTAGCTGCCATGTGGGTGCTAGGAACCGGAAGAGGAGTCAGTGCTTTTCCTGCTTTTTTTACCAATTTCTCCAGCTCCTGAGATAGTGCTCTTTAAAGGTGAAAGCCTGCTAGCTCTGGTCCTCCTCACCAGGTCACTGCTGAGGCCACTCATGGATACAAGCCAGATTATACAGGAGGCACTTTACATCTCCACAGCCATGGGGACAGAATTTTAATGAGAACATCAGTGGCCCCTTGCTGTGTCAGTTCCACCTTAAGAGTTACTGTGGATTTGCATAAATTAAGCACCCACTGGATGAGTGCCATTGTCTTGAAAAATAGAATGTGATGAGCATGGGGGAAGGAGGGAGAGGGAACATTTGCCTTTGTTTCCTGGTACTCTTTTCTCGTCAGTGCTTATTCAAGACTGCTTTGACTGCAGCTCCGTTGTGGTTTGGTAATTTCCATGGTTTTTTTTTATGATGGGGAAAACAATTTGAACAGCATTTTCTTTCGTGAGAGGCACTCCTTTGGAAAGAGATGTTGGACATTGGACAGCCAGATCACATGGCATGGGATGTGTGTGCAGGCTTAGAATTTTCTAGTGAAAAGTGCCCTTAGGGACTGCCCAGTCCAGAGTTGCCTGCAACCATTGTTTGTAATCCATGATGACCCTTCCATAAACACAAAGATCACGTCTTTTTTTCTAGTGTGGATCATGAACACAATCTTTCTTTTTCTTACCGTTTCTCTATAATTAAAAAATTTAAATATAATTTAAAAACTTCAATTGTTCATTTAGAATAGAAAAATGCTTTGGTGCTTTTTAAATGGTCCTAGTTTTGATATTCTATCTTCCTGGAATTGGTGTTCATGATGGCCTCACACTGAGAAAAATCATCAAGCCAAGACTCTCTCCTCATAACCACTTCCTTTTCATTGGGTTAATTATTGAGCTCATATCATGTTCGAAGGAACACACAGCTCATGTTATGTGCCTCCCTGTGAAAACAGAATCACTACAGTTCTAATAAATAAGCCTGTGGCTAGTGGAAATTGGATTGTTCATCCTCTATTCACTGAACAAATATTTATTGAGCATTCACTATGACCCAAACAGGATTGTAGGTCCTGCAGGAAACAGTGGTGAGCTAGAAATTATAATTTGTCCCAGAAAGGTAATAAATACAGAAAGGCTGACAGTGACAAGTGCAATGAAGAAAACAAAGGGTAGGGAGCATGGGATGCTTCTCTAGTTAATTGAAGTTTGGGAAGAATGCGCTGGAGAGATAACATTTGAATAAAAAGCCAAGTGGAAGAGAGAGGAACACTATTCCAGACAGTCCTAGAATTGAAGTGAGCAGTGAAACAAGATGCATGGAAATACATAAGGAGTTATCTAGTGCCATTTCCCAGAATCTGTTGAATCTAAGAACACGAGAGTCTTCTGACTGTGATAGAAGACATGGGCAAGGGCAGGTAAGCAGTCGAAAGCATTCTACACCCCATTTTAGAAGGCAAGAAACAAGCCATTAATCTGTGTTCACTTGGCAAAAGAGAACCAAGAATGTTCGAATCAGGTAGGATTATATTAAGAACAAGCATCATCAGTTGGAACTTCCTATTCCTTAGGCACCTGGGTTCTCAGAGAATCCAGCGGAGTCGTTAGTGCCTAATAATTCCCTGTATGCTTACCTTATCCTCCTTCAACCTAGTCATGTCACAAAGTTTCTGATGAGATTCAGGTTCCAAAGGGTAAACAAATAAAGTCATGGGACTAGATGCTTGTGCTTTCAAAGGGTGCAAACCAGTTGGGGGAAAGGGTAGAAAAGCCAGGAAACAATGTGAGTAAACAGTTATGTGGCTGTTTCTGGCTTCCCAGATCCATCTTGCTGCTCTGTTTCCAGTAACTTCTACTGAACCTCCATTCAGATGCTGAGTTTCCCCTTAATGTTCTCTCTACTAATCCCCCCATGCTCACCCCAAGAAAGGAAACTCATTATTACTGATGGGGGATAGCCTTCTGTATATATGTTTTTCTTATTGGTTGATGAATAAAACACTGTTTGGCCAATAGAGGCAGGAAGATAGGTGGGACTAGGAGATGAGGAGAATTCTGGGAAAGGTAGGGAGAGAGAGTGAGATGAGATGCCATGTAGCCACCAAAGGAGTAACAGATCCGGGCATTCTCCCATAAGCCAACACCACATGGAAATACATAGATTTATAGAAAAGGCTTAATAATTAAGACAAAGCTAGCCAATAAGAAGCCCTAGCCATCATCCAACAGTTTTATAATTAATATAGCATCCATGAGTTTATTTGGGGCTGAAGGGTGGTAGGACCTGGTGGGACAAGAAACTCCGGTTACATATTACAGCATTAGACCCTAAACTGAGTACTGTAGAATGGCAAGACTCTGAGATGGTGCTTTGGTAACTGCTATAGGGAGATACACTGGATATTATATAGGGAGATATAGTGTGGTATCTGACCAAATGGGCTTTGGGTCTCTTAACCAGGCTCAACAAATAAGTTGTATTTGTATCTGCTGGACATACTGGCTACTATAAAAAAATGTTCACCTAAGAGATAGTTTGTTCCTGGACAAGGTAGCTTGTGTTCCATCCTAGCATCATCATATCAGTGACCTTTGGCAAATGGCTGATGTAGTGATTTGAATAAGAATGGCCCTGGTTGGCCCATATGTTTGAATGCTTAGTCATCAGGGAATGACACTATTTGATAAGGATTAGGAGGTATGGCTTTCTGGAGAAAGTGTGTCACTAGGGGTAGACTTGGAGGTTTCAAAAGCCCACAGTAGGAGCAGTGATGCTCTCTCTGCCTATGGATCAGGATATAGCTCTCAGCTACTGTTCCAGTGCCTGTCTGCCTGTGTGCTGCCATGCTCCATGATGATAATGGACTAAACCTCTGCAAATGCAAGCAATCCCCCAATTAAATGCTTTCTTTTATACGAATTCCTGTGGCCATGGCTTATCTTAACAGCTATAGCATAGTAACTAAGACATCTGAAGAATTTTTCAATCAGATTAGTGGAAATTCAGTTTGGACATAAAATTTTCATGAATATCAAATGAGGTGGCAGTGGTTGAAACCTTTGCACAATAGCTCCCACAAGCTAACTACATAGGAAATGTTATTGGTCATTAGCAATGCATATTTGTGTACTCTCATATCTTGCTACTTATAGGGTGGTCTATGGACCAGTAACCTCAATATCCCCTGGGAAGTCATTACAAATGCAGCCTCAGATTTCAACTCAGACCTACTTGATGAGGATATACACATTAATAAGATTTACAAGCTATTCATATGCACACTTATAGTTTGAGAACCAACTGTCCTAAAAACATTTAATAACAAATGATACTTCCTAAAAGACAGTGGCCTCGGTGATGTTTTGGAGTTAGAGGTTTTTCCTGGTGACCTTCACATCATACGGAGTAGACTGTTGATTGCTCAACCAAGAAGTTTGGTTTTAAATGAGCGCAGTATCTGACATCTCCAAAGGGCATGCCGCTCATCTTGCAAGCATTGCTCAAGTGTTCGTCCTCAGCGCAGTATTTCCTGAGACATCTATCTCACTACTCATTCCCTCATGGAACTGAATAATTTTCCCTTTGTCTTCCTTGTTACTGAACTGGCATCAAAATCTGTTCAGCAGGGCTGGAATGTAAACCAGCAACACAGATGTGCAAAACTGTTTGCTACAATTGATTTAAACTACCCCAGGAATTGTTGAACTTTCTGTATAAGGGAGAGTGGAGACATGTAATGCATTGTACCAATGAAGAGAATCTGCCTTTGGGGGGTAAATATTGAGTTGAGAATGTTTAATTTTCTGCTCCATCTCTGTGAAGAATGACTTAGAAGGTGTTCCCCCCGGATCTGTTAGGGACTCCATGGGTTGTGCCTATTGCTCAAATCTCTGATCTTAGGTATTTGTTTCTGACTGTACAGTCACTTACTTTTGAAGCCTCTTCAACATAGAGATAAGCTTCAGATGGTTTACAGGTCCTTTGTACTCCTTCAAATTCTGTATTGTATGTATGCCAGGTATAGGTGATAAAGAAATAGAAGGTTCTATCATGCTCATTCTTCCTCCCCTACCCTACAACCCAGATACCACATTGCTACAACACCAAGATGAATGTGGATCTTCCTTAATGGGCATCATTTCTTCACAGTCTGTTCCAAGTGAGAAAAATGATTCACTGCACTTGGGATTTCTATCTCACCCTATGACATCCATCTGCCCAGTCCTTATCTTCATTCTAAAGTTTAAGATCTCAACCTAAGAAGTACAATTCATTCTTTAGGGGATGTGAGGGCAATCTGGCTGCAACATCTGTCACCCCATTGGTCGCCAGGGTTGATTCATCTGAAGGACGGTCTTTGGTCAAGGGTATATGAGTAGGTGTGCTCCCCTGCTAGAACCTCTAAACAAGCTCTTAATTCATCTTTAGGAAGGCAAATGTACTCAAATATTTCCTTTATGTCCAAGACTAATACTATCTATATTTTTTCTTTGAATATATTGTTAGCCTTTTGTATCTAAAAGTTTTACAGGTTCAATCAAGAATAGGGCAACATATTCTAAAATTGGAGCCTGTAAGTTGGCTCAGTGGGTAAAGGCATTTGGCCTGTAAATTTGTATACCTAAATTTGATCCCTAGAATCCATGTAAGGTAGATGGACAGAACTGACTCCACAAAATTGCCCTCTGCCATGGCACAAAGGTCCCCCTCATACATGCTCATGCACATACTATTAATTAATAAATTATTATAAGATTGCCTCTGTAATATATATATATATATATATATATATTTGACATTAATCCCTAATCTATATCGTATCACAGATAGCATTTAATGTTTTAGATACTGTAAATAATATAAAGATGATTTGGAAAGCAAGAGAGGTTCGTGTAGGCTGCAGATGAACACTACATTTTGTATAAAGGACTGAAGTATCTGTGGATTGGGTAGCCACTGGGAAAGGAGTTGTCTTGGATATTGAGAAACAGTGATAAAAAGGAAATTTCTGAAATCTGAAAATTCTTTTCTTCCTTGATAAACTCTCTCTCTTAAAATGATTGTGTAACAAAGATGCTTAGGCATTTTTTGGTATCATAGTCCTCTTTAGTGATTTGAAGGTACCCATGAACTCCTTCTCAAAATAATGTTTTTAAATAGACAAGACTGTAAATGGTAAAAGAAACTGTTTTGCTGAAGCATAGTTATCAAAATTGAAAATATAAAAATTTGTGGCAGGTGTAATAGCACATGTGTTTAATCTCAGCATTCAGGAAGCAGAGGCTGGGGGATATCTATGAGTTCAAAGCCAGACTGACCTACATAGTGAGTTCTAGGACAGCCAGGGATACATAGAGAGGCCATGTGTCAAAAATAATTTGTGACAATAGGCCATTTGTGTTGCCCTGATGTATAATTTGAGAAAGTCTAGTGGCACTCCTAGTGGAGTAAGGGTGACAAATAACACCGGGAGCTAGCTAGAGCAATATTAATTTGATGTGAAATGATTGTGATTTATTTTGGTTGTAAAGGCACAGGCTCTAATGTGCTATGCCATTTGTGTTATTTAGCTTTGGACTTCATGTTTAAACAAAGCCTCACAGAGAGATTAAACATGAAATATGAGATGAGTCAAAGCTAAGCTGTGACTTGTTAGTATCTACTCTTCCCTGAGAGAAAACCTACAGATCTGGTGAAACAGCATCAAGACTTTAGGTAACTAAAGATATGTCAATTAGGTGGTTTCAGAATGATTATAGCTATTATTTTATATATGTTCTTGTTTTGTTTTTTTATCTGTTCACTGCCTTAGACTATAAGGCCCTGAGAACAAGGTCTATACTTAAGCCTCCTTTGTCTCTTAGAACCTACCTAGACACATGGCATACACTAAATAGCTGTGTGATGGATGAACAAATTAATCAGCCTGGCTTACAAATCTGTGGACCTGGCTGCCTGCTGAGTCATTCACACTGAGCTCTTCTTTACATGGCAGCTACTGCAGGCTCTTAACAAATTTAGCCCCAAAGCATTCCATCCATTTAAATGCATATGTAAGGGAACACAGGCCAGCCATGGAGAAGAACTCACAATTGCCATCAGCTGCTGGCACCTGTGACTCAATGGATTCATGACTGTAGGAATTCTTTTATGGGCAAGGCTTGGAACACAGTGAGGGGATGCAGAGGCCTGTCATTTAGACATGTTCCACAAAGTTTGATGTTGGATCATTTTTGTTGTTGTTGTTGTTGCTTTTTTGAAGACAGAGTTTCTCTGTATCCGTGGCTGTCCTGGAACTTACTCTATAGATCAAGCTGACCTTGAAATCACGGAGATTTGCCTGCTTCTGCCTCCTGAGTGCTGAGATTAAAGGCATGTACTCCCCCTCTTGGCTTGGTCTTGAATCTTATAATCAAGGGCAGTGACTTTGTGTTCTTTAGATGCAGAGAGTCAGCTCTGTCAAAGACCTGCTCTCATACTCTATTCAGAGCAACTATATTTTCATCTCACATATACTGTCTGTCTTTATTTTTAAAAGAAAATATTTCATAGGGTGGAAATATAACTCAGTTGGTGGAGTGCTTGCCCAATGCTCACAATGTCCTGGGTTCAATCTGAAGTACCACATAAACTTGACCTATTGGCATACACTTGTAATCCCAGAACAGGAGAGATAGAAAGAGGTGGATCAGAAATTCAACGGCAACCTCTGGTACATAGTAAGTTTGTGGCTATCCTGAGTTATATGAGGATGCTGTCTTGAAAACTGGATAAACAACTTCTGCTCTGAATGCCTATTTGAAATGTGTAGAAGTTCACTGAGTTGTATACACTTTGGGTCTGGTTAATTCTGGTGTGTTGAGTTTTTATTTATTTATGCTTTTTAAAATAATGAAGTTTATAAAATTAAAGGCAAGCAAACAAAAATGATGCCATAGCTAAGAAATAACTGCAAGCCACAGCTTTAGTGGAGGACCAGACAACAGTCATGGTTCTCAGCTCAACCACTTCCTTGCAATGGCAGAAGAGCATGTGTGCCAGAAACTAGTGCAAATAGAGAAAATGTCCTCATCCACTGAGTGCTTAGAAATGTGATTTTGAAAAACAAAGTCTCTATTCCCTTGGATATCACTACCTTTCTGTCTTTTGACAACAGTAGGGGAAAGAGCCAAAGCGGGCACAGCTGTGTGGCCTCTGTCCCTGGTTGTGGGCCTCAGCCACAGGGCCTACAGGAAGGACATGTGGAATTTGCCAAGAATGAAATTTCCCTGGTGGTTATGCCACAGACGCCAAGCTGATGCCTTCTCCCTGGCACCCTGCTTCCCCTCTCTGCCTTTACAAGTGAGATGGCAGAGAGAATCAGGAATGCAACCTCTGCAAGGCCAAAATGTGGTTAATTCCATTGATGGCTGGAAATCAAGACCAAAATCTTTAATACAGAATGGTGCCCTTTTAAGACTGCCTTGTTTAGACGAAGAGCACAAATTGCATTAGAAAAAAATGGGGCCTGTGGAGATTGTATTTGGAAACACATGAGGCACATGGTGGGAAAACATTTTCCTCTAGTCCTGCCTTCTCCACGATTACATGACATTATTTCGTTCTTAAAGGCAACTTTGGGAAGGAAGAATCTGGATTAGATTGGATAACCAATCCCTTTCCTGCTTCTAACACTCCATCCAAGCTTTGGTAAAGTTCAGTGATGGTAGCTTAGTGTGAATGATCATGGATGAAATAGATGAGGGCAAAACAGAAGTATAGTCATTTGTGACTTGTGTGCAGTGTTGAAGGAATTACTTCTTTTCATTCATTCATTCATTCATTCATCCATTCATTCAAAATACTCCCGGTATACTAACTATGTGTCAGGAATTTTGTGGGGTACTAGAAATAGAAGAATGTAGACATAACCTTTGCTTTCTTGTTGCATGGATAAATTACCAAGACTTTGTAAAGTTTTTGGTTTTATAAGTACAGAAATTGAGTTCATAGTAGTTGTTAAAACACAGGGATACACACAATTGTGTGTATAGCTTACAAATTGTCTGTTGTCACGTGGGTGCTCATAACCACTGAGCCATTTCTCTGGCCCCCTACAAATTGTCTGTTTAAAGTTGACTTCCTGACTCACCTGCTAAATCCCTCTAAACATTGCAAATACTTGAGTATTGAGGCACAGAGTAGGATATATTAGAAGATTACTGTTGTGGCTGAGGCTGTATCTGGAAGAACCAGTCTCTAGACATCTGTCTATGAATTTGGTCAGCCAGTGGCCAGGTATTCATTGGTCTAGTTTATTAGGGATCCTCAGTTTCACATTAGATAACTTCAACTGCAGCCCAATTAGAAATTGTTTTCTAATTGACTTTGGTCCTAAAGGGCACTGTGTCTGTTTAAAAATTCATCTCAATTCCTACCAGAGCTGTAATGTTGGTATTGCTCTGAACATGAGGGGTCCTCTAGCCATAAGGCCCATCAATGGGCCTTCCCTTAGTCAGTGTGCCTGATGAACTTCTTTCGTGCAGTGCTCTTATTCCTGAATACAAGTTAGGGAATGCTCTGAATGACAGCTGAGGTAAGCCATGCAATTGGTGTATTATTTCTGGCCTACTGGAAGAAGAAAATTAGAATGAATGCTGTGTATACGTCTAAGTTTTGCAATGATTTTACAAATCTAAAGAGATTTGCTAAGAAAAAAATGATCTTCACTGAAGTACTACTGCTACTACCACCTTGAATTTGCTTTTTATTCTGAAGATGACCAGAGCTGTTGTCTGAAACCATCCATTAATACATTGACCGGGATATGGAATTATATTGACGGCTCCTGCTGAATTGTAGTCTTTGGCATAACATCATAGTTGACCTAAAATATTCATGGTGAAAAAACAAAAAAATTTAAAAGTCCTGGAAGTGGAGGGAGATGATGATTTGGTGGGAAATGGAGGAGGGGATAAAAGAAGATAATGAGGGACTATGATCACAATACATTGTATAGATGTATGAAATTGTCAAAATCTAAATTCTGTCTTTAAAAATATCCATGGTGTGGCCTAGGACTGAAGAACAGTATTGGTTAGTTTTTTTTTTTTGGATGTCTGACCTAAACACCAAAGGAAGGTGATGAAGAACACAAGATCTGGCATCAGGATGGCTAGGTTTGAAATCTCAGTTTGATGCTATTTACTTGGGTACTTCAGCAAGCCATGCTAATCCTTGGACCCTCCATACACTGTACCTCTAGTACAAAGTAATTATAGTCAAGCATCATTTCATAATAAGGTATAAATGAAACATTTCTGATGAAGAACTGTTTACCTAACAATATGTGGCCATTCTTGCACTACTATACCCTGTAGGATGAGTATATTTCTTTACCTCTTTAGATATGTTAGCATTGCCCCGAGACAATTTGGTAAATGAAATAGGAAAAAGATGCTGTGTGTTGCTTTCAGGCACCTGAAAAGCCAGTATGTCATATTCCTATTTTCATCTCTATATAGTGGCAGTACTCCAACTAGATTTTGGTCTATTGTCTTGGGTTCTGGAGTGAATATCATGTGGGACAGAGTCTCAACTAATACACGAGACTCTTGCTGGATGAATGAAAAATATAGCTTTGTACTTTACAACTGAACTTTTGCAGTTGTTGCTGTATCCAGATCAACACAGAAAAAGAATGGGAAGCAGAATGTTTCTCTCATTTAGTACACACAAAATTTAAATACAGCATTGTATTTAACAATGGAGCAAATCAATTGTTGCTTTCTTACCTCTGGTTTTCAGATCTGTTAATTAACAAAGCTGCCTTATTTAAAACATCTCTACATAGGACCTTGATATAGAAAATAATGTAAACAGCTTATAGTTCAACTTATTTGATAACTAAAATAGATATTTATTTGTAAGGAGCAAGTAACAAATGTGACCTGATAAACACAAACTTTTGCAATCAGCAGTTACAATGGTTGTATCATTTGATTTTTGTAATTAGTTTTTGTTGCATGGTAGTAAGACTATTCTGACCCAAGCAGACGAACAGTGCAACTAGTTATTATTATTATTATTATTATTATTATTATTATTATTATTATTATTATTTTGAAGACAAGGTCTCACTATGTAGCTCTGGCTGTCCTAGAACTCACTCTGTAGACAAGGCTGGCCTCGAACACACAGGATTCACCTGCCTGTGCCTGCTGAGTGCTGGGATTAAAGGTGTGCTCCACCGCCACTCGGCATTCACTATTTTTATCTCCCTGTCCAACAATATTCTGTGGAGTTGTCATATATTGTTTGCTTTAGATGTAAGGCAAGTGAAGTTTATGTTGAGTTCTGTACGAGCATGAATATGATGAATACCCCAAATTTACACACTGTAAGTCTTTTTTCCCTCCCCCCTCCCTCAACTAAAACCCTACCTATCCCATACCCTTTCTGCTCCTCAGGGAGGGTGAGGCCTCCCATAGGGGGTCTTCAAAGTCTGTCATATCCTTTGGGATAGGGCCTAGGCCCTCCCCCGTGTGTCTAGCCTGAGATAGTATCCCTCTATGTGGAGTGGACTCCCAAAGTCCATTCCTATGCTAGGGATAAGTACTGATCTACTACAAGGGGCCCCATAGATCTCTGGTCTCCTCACTGACACCCACATTCAGGGGTCTGGATCAGTCCCATGTTGGTTTCCCAGCTATCAGTCTGGGGACCAAGAGCTTTCCCTTGTTCAGGTCAGCTGTTTCTGTGGGTTTCACCAGCCTGGTCTGGACCCCTTTGCTCATCAGTCCTTCTTCTCTGCAACTGGATTTCAGTTCAGTTCAGTGTTCAGTTGTGGGTGTCTGCTTCTACTTCCACCAGCTGCTGGATGAAGGCTATAGGATGGCATAGAAGTCAGTCATCAATCTCATTATCAGGGGAGGGCATTAAGGTAGCCTTTCCTCTGTTGCTTAGATTGTTAGCTGGTGTCATCTTTGTAGATCTCCAGACATTTCCCTAGTGCCTGATTTCTCTTTAAACCTATAATGTCTCCCTCTATTATGGTACACTGTTGGTCTTCAATGTGTTAAAATATGCCATATGCAACATAATACTTTTTTCTTTTATTTTTGAGAATATAATTATAACATTTCCTTTTTCTATTTCTTCCCTCCAAGTCCTCCCATATACCTTTACATGCACTCTTTCAAATTAATGGCCTTTTCATTATATATATGTGTGTGTGTGTGTGTGTGTGTGTGTGTGTGTGTGTGTGTTCCTAAATGTAATCTGCTCAGTCCATATAACAGTACTTTTATGAGTGTTTTCATGGCTGACCATTTGATACTAGATAACCAGTTGGTTGCTCTTCCCTGGGGAAGACTATTTCTCCCACTCTCAGCATCCCTCAGTTGTCTGTAGTTCTTTGTGTAGGATTGAGGCCTCATGATCTTTCCTCTGTCTACTTCAACAATAGATACATAACAGAATTGAGTACATGTCTTATTTTTAGTTTCATTTTCTTTAGATAAAACATTCGAGTTATTTAGCAATATCTTTAAATGATGTTCAAACTGATTGTAGAATTCCTTGACCATTCTTCAGAATTCTTCAAAGTAAAGAAAACATTTGCTTAAACCAGTGTTTTCTGAGTATTCTTCATTTGCATACCATCTTCAGTTTTTGCTATATGCCACATCTTCTATCATTCACTGAGGATTGTGTTATCAAATTGACTTACTTAAAAAGAAGTTGCCTCTCAAGAGACTATGGTTAATAGTAATGAACTGAGTATTTGAAAATTGTTGAGTAAAGTCTAAGTGGTCTTGCCATAAAACATGTGTGAGCATGTTTTAGTTTGATTTAACCATATGTAATGCATGAATATTTAAAAACATCATATTATAAACCTTAAATATACATAATCCTTGTTATTTAAAAGATAGAGCTTTATCCTAAATATTACTGAGATATAGGGTTAGTACAAATTTTTATTTTATTTATGTATATTTAACTATACTAAGATAAACACAAGCATTTAAAAAGATTTTAAAAAGATTTTTAAAGTTAGTATATTTGTTTTACATTTATGTTCGCAATAAATACTATAGAAATTATTGTTCATAATCCAAAAACATATTTGTACTTTTTATTTTTTTAAAAAAATGCCAGATTAGTTACTTTTTCATTGCTATGACAAAATGCCTGATTCACAAAACAAGTCAAGGGAAGAAAGATTTATTTTGGTTTGTGGTTTGAGAAAACACCGCCCATTAAAATGGGGGAAGCATTGAGGAAAGAACTTCAAGTGATTTGTTGGCAGTCAGGAAGTAGAGTGAGAGAGGAGGCGGGAGATACAGTTGCTTACTGTTTTCTCTTTGTTTTTTCTTTTCCCCATTATTCAGTCTGGTATCCCTCACTCATGGTTAGAGTAGGTCTTCCTCCCTCAGTTAAATGTATTTGTAAGAGTCTTCATCCAAATGCTTATAAGTGGGTATTCTATGTGATTCAAAATCCAGTCAAGTTGACAATGAAGATTAACTGTAAACAAACAAGCAAACATTTGGAAACAGACATTCCAAAGTTTTTACATTTGATTAAAAAATGTCCAGATAAAGCATCAAGAATGTAAGGGAAAAGGCAGTTTATTTTATTAAGAGTTTCTGAGGTAGATTAGAATTCCAGGCTTCAGGATACGTGCACACACACGTGTGTATATACACGTGTGTGTGTGTGTATGTGTGTGTGTGTGTGTGTGTGTGTGTGTGTGTGTGTGTACATATATATCCTAAAGTCTATTCTCAGAAACATTATATTGCAGTAGTAAACTACTTGTTCTAAGAAAGAAAAATTTAGACTATATTGTTTTTAGAGTAGCTACAAAGCAGAACGACTGTTTGTGGCCTAACAGAGCCACAAACTGGTTCCTGGGCATGTAATAGTCGTAGAGAGGAAATACTTACTATTGTAACTTAGCTTGTATTTTTAATTTTATAAAATTTATCATAAAAGCTTGAAAATAAATAAAAGCATAACACACAAAGATTTACTGGACTCAAATTTTATACCACTATATGAACTTCCATATATTTAGAACAGGTTTTTTTTTTTAAGATTTATTTACTTATTATGTATTCTATGCTCTGCACGTGCACCTGCAGACCAAAAGAGGGCACAAGATCTCATTATGGATGGTTGTGAACCACCATCTTGTAGCTGGAAATTGAACGAAGAGCCTCTGGAAGAGCAGCCATCTCTCCAGACCCCTTAGAACAGGCTTTTTAACTTGAATTAAATGGGGGTATTCAGTGATGCTTCAATTTTATTTTCTGTTTCTGGAAGACCCAAGAAATTGACAGTCTGTAGAAGTGGCCCTATAAAGGAGATGCACAAGCATAGTATAAACAGAAAATCTTGGAAAACATTCTAAGAAAAACAAGTCCACATTAAGGGTCAAACCATCAATTTTTTTAATTGACTTACAATATGAGATCTCCTTTACATTGTAAGCTCCTTCCCCAACTTTCTAACAGTAAACTCCTGGATAAAAACTTGGAAACTCAGGGACTGGCTGGCTGCAAGATAGCTTGGCTTTGACTGTATTAGGTGGAGGTGTGTTGATACATATGACACTTGATATGATGGCAACTGCAACCTGATTCTTAGTGACTGCTTAAGTTTCATGCCATCGCTCATGGATAAAGATCCACTAAACAAGCAGGGAAAGTCATTAGCCAAAATGTATTTTTATTCGTCATTTAGAGACTAAGAGGATCAAGGAAAGATAAACTCCATTTTGACAGTCTAGATTCTTCTTTGGTTTGGGTAAAATTAAAAAAAAAAATGTTTGTTCAACCAGAATAAGATGTGAATTTTGAAGACCCTTTGGTAGTTTAGATACAAAGAGAAGAGTTTGTCTTATCACATGTGTCACTCTTCTATGGATTATGACTTCCATGAGCCTGGGTCAAGGACCTCAGCAAATGTAGTAACATTCAAATTTTCTATCTGACATTCTGATGTTCCTTAAAGTATTTTCAACAGTGAAAACTAAGTGAGCCTAAAAACTCATCAATGGGAAAAATGAATTTAAAAAGTGGGTACCTTCTTATATTGGAAGACTAAAATCATATTCCAAGTGAATGAACTTGAAGTACAGGTATGGATCCAACTTACAAACATATTTAATATTTTATTATTGATACAAAGGGTAAGAAATGTGAAACAACATTGTATAATGTTTAGGGGTACATTCATGTGTATACATTTATATTCAATAAAACTAAAAAAGGAGCTTACTTAGGGAAGAAAATTAAATAAGGGAAAAGAATTCAAAAAGATTTGAATGTTCTTATAATATTTTATTTATTAAGCCTGGGAGTATATAAATGTGCAATATATTTTTCTCTATATTTTTCAATATATCTAACATTTCTCATAAACTAAAATCACATCATATCAAATTTATCGAGTAGAACAGCCTGTGATGACTAATCTTGGTTGTCAAGCTGATGGAATTTAGAATCGCCATGGAAACAAACCTCTGGGCCTGTCTGTAAGGAAGTTTCCAGGTTGCATTGATTTAGGTGGGATGACCTACCTTATCTGTGAATGTCACTATTGCATGGGCTGGGGTCCCAGATTGAATATAAAGGAGAAAGTGAGCTGAGTGCCACTGTTTGCCTCTCTCTCTTTCCTTACTGTGGATGCAATGTGTTCAGCTGCCTCAAGCTCCTCCTGTATGATTTCCCTCATATGATGGGCTGTACCCCTGAACTTCAAGTCAAAATACATTCTTCCTAAAATTTCTTTTTATCAGGTATTTAGTCACAGCACTGAGATAAGTAACTAATAAACCATAGAAATTCACCAAGTTTCAGTGGTTACTCATGAGGACTTAACTACATATTTGGAGCTTAAAGTTATATAAGCCCTCAGCTCGTGACAAGTCTATATACACAGGCTACTTAGTGCCATACCTTCAAAACTTGACCTTGGATCATAAAGTTTCTGGTGTATGGAATTTATTATATCTCATATCTGGCTTAGACAATCATGGGACTGGGAGATAGGAACAAGAACAAGTTGGTAAAAACAGAAGAACAAATACAGCTCTACAGTAGTGGCCATTTTTTAAAAAATAAAACACATGGAAAAGAATATGTTTATTTGATAATTTTGTATTTCATCTTTAAAACTTTTTAGTGAGTTATAAAGTTGGAATATTAATTTTATAGAGTAAAATAACACCAATGAAACTGTTGGTTTTGGTACTGAAGTACTATATTCATATTTGAAAGATAGTTACCCAGAAGTGCATTTGTAATACCATTTTGAAATTAGGTTTTAAGTGCATCACAAGATATAGTTGCCATGAAAGGTCTATGCTTTGGTTTCCCACAAACAGTTGTCTCTGTAGTTATTCTTGAGTTCTAACAATTTGTTTTTCTCCATGAACCATGCCATGTTCCATGTATTGTTTTCCTATGCCTCCAGATCAAGTGAAATACAAACACATGAACTATCTAATCCTGATGCTTTTCTCCTTGTCTCAAATTTGCTTCTCCATATACCATTCCCACCTCAGATCCCAATAATTTGTTTCTTCCAATTCTTTAACTCAGAAGTCTCAAAATTGTTCTTACCTTCTAGCTTTTGAAGTTATTTTTAAGATTTATTTTTATTCTGAATTGTATGTTGGCAAGTGTACATATGTTAGTATGTAACGATAAATCTTTCTGCCAGCCACCCGAGTCCCACGGCCATGTGGGAGCTCAAAATAATACACAGAGACTTATATTAGGTACAATGCTGCTGGCCAATGTCTAAGATTTCTTACTCGCTAGCTCAGTCTTAATTATCAACCATAACAACTAATCTATATATTTTATAAAGACTTATCTTATCGAGGACACCAGCTGTATGCATCCTCTCTTGCTGGCAATCATATGGCGACCCCACCGAGAAGAGAGGAGGAGGAAGAAGAGAGCGATTTCCTGCTTGTCCCTGCTTATATTCTGAGTCTGTCTGCTATGTCACTTTCTGCCTGGATCACAAGACTTCTCTTTACTACATTTCCTAGAATCCTCCTCGACTCCTGGTCCCATCTATCTTGCTTCCCTATTAGCCAACAGTACTTTATTCAACAACCAATAATATAAACATACACAGAAGGGACTTCCCCATCATTAGTATGTTAGCTACATCCAACCTGTAGGTACAGGTGGTTCTGAACCACCATGTAGGTGCTGGGAATTGAGTTCTAGTTCTCTGGAAGAGCAATACATGCTCTTAACTGCTAAGCAATCTCTCCAGCACCTAACTTAAAATTCAATTATAAATTGACAAATTGTAGCTCTACAAATATGATTGAATAACATTATGAATAAGCAATACAATGTCAAATAAACATAATTAATTGAAATGTACAACACTTCAAATAGTGTTTCTAGTGAGAACATTTTCTTTCTTCATAATTTTTGAAAAGTAAAACCTATTATTTACTCTATCCACCAAGCTGTACTGTCCAATGTCTCAAAAGGAAAATTAATCCTTATTCATCCTGTATAATTGAGTTTTTTACCCTTTGAATATCATCTAACCGTCAAAATATAAAAGCAAAAAGTCAATTAACAGACAGCTAAAGACAGGATAAAGAAACTATGGTATGCATAAGAATATTCTCTATCTATAAAAAGATGAAATTCTGTCATCTGTGAAATCATGTATAGAACTGGAGATTTCTATTCTAAGTGAAATTAAGCAGTTAAATAAATATAAATGGTGTGTGTTCATATATGTGAAACCTAAATTCTATCTCATAGAAGCAAGAGACTGCGAGGATGGAGGAAGGGTAAGGAATGAGCAAAAGGACAAAGTTAGATTTCCATAATAAGTTTTAGTGGCCTGTTGACTTTGAATATTTTTTTACACTATACACAACCAACAAGGGCAGTTTGGGTATAAGAATTTTATCAGTGAGCATCTCTCTATTATGCACTACCTGACACAAATGATCACACTGTCTTGCCTGGATTACAACCCCTCCTATACTTCTTCTGTTTTCATATAGTTTGTTCTTCAAGTAGCAGCAAGAATAGATACATAACAGTAATTATTTGACAAGAGGTCACAAGACTGAGAGGGATTTGGGACATGAGAGGAGTCAGGAAGGAGAAAGTGTGGGATGGAAATGATGTAAGTACAGTACTCACATATGAAATTCTCAAAAAGTAAATATTAAAAAAACATAAATGCCACTATGTAAGTCTGCAGATAAACCTTCCAATAGCTTTCTATCTCCCCAATAATAAATGTCAAATACTCAGGTTCTTAGGCACTGTATTGTCTGGTCCCCTTCAATCTCAACTCCTTCCAACTCACCCCATCTATTGTATCATTTCTATCACACTAGCCTCTTTGGTAGTTGTCTACTATGAGTTTCTTTATCATGGCATCTCCCTTCTGCCTGCAACACACTTCCCATGACTGATCGTGTAACTGCTTCCCTCAATATTGTCAGCTCTGTGCTAAAATATTATAATCCCAGTGACCTCTCCCCTGACTTGCATACACATCATAAGCCTGTCCCCTATTCTCCAGGAGCAGCCATGGATATAGTTATTATGCTTTTTTTTCAATATAACTGTTTGCCCTGCACACTTAAAAATGGAACAGCTAAAGAAAATCCAAGATTCTAGTGTTCTGGGCCTAAGTGATAGTGTTTTCTGGTTGAATATCTCAGCTCAAACTTCATACTAGATTTTCCTTTGCTTCTGTAGTGAACAGCTATCTCCTAGAGGGGTTCTGTCTTTCCCATTTTCTACTCTCCTTCACTCAATCAGAAAGATTTGGGTTCTGTGTACTTACTTGGTACATTTTACCTTTGTCAGAGCATCAAGCAGAGTGCCTGTATTTATTTTGTCTTGATTCCATGTAAGCATATGGTATACAGTGAGCTGCCTGAAACATTTAGCTAGCTGTGGTAGCAATGGCCATGATGGCAGCATGGACAGCTCATTAGGTTCAGCAAACCCTCTCCTCTGAAACTCTATCTTCCAGGCTCAGACTTCTCTTCCTTGAATGAAGAAGTCTATCTTTTGTTCACCACAAGCCACTTTTGGGGGTAAAATAATCTGTGTCAGCTTGAGGTTGAGGCCAGCGCTGAGGGATGGAATGGGCTTAAAATAACTCCATGAGGCTATAAACACTTAATGATCCAATCCTTCAGCAGCCTTGGGCTGCTGGAGTAAATCCAGCTCAAAGCCCCCTCTCTCTGGCTGCCAACTCCATGGAGACAGTGGTCTCTTTGTTCTTCTTATCAGCTGGGATAATTATGGTGCAGTAAGTGGACTTTTCACCAGTTCTTTTCTTTAAAAAGCTCCTAGAAGAACAAGTAGGCCAGATGGGCACAAAGAGTCGGCCTGCTCATTTTTATCTTAGAGTTGGCCTTATCCTTTGGACATGGTCTATTTCAAATACAGACTATGTTCATAAGATGCCCCACAGGCACTAAGTTCCCTTGACTCTCTCAGAGGGTGTCTTAGTTTTTTCCTGTTTCTGTGATAAAATACCTTGAAAAAAGCAACTTATGGGAGAGTTTATTCTCCCCAGCTCAATGGTCTAGTCCACCATAGTCAGGAAGTCACAACAGTAGATGCATGAGGAAGCTGGTCACATTGCATCCACAATTTTGGAGCACAGAATGCATGAATTCATGTTTCTGCTCAGTTCCCTTTCTCCACCTGTACTGTCTAGGAATCTAGCCAGAGAATGATGCCATCCATAGTCTGTGGCTCTTCCTGTCTCAATTAGTGTAATTAAGATAATCCCTCATAGACATGCCCGGAGGCCGATCTCCTTGGTGTTTCTGGAGTCCATTGAACTAACAATTAACATTAACAGAGGTCTTCTAATGACAAGCTCATCATCTCATCATCGCCATTTGCTGTGGATACTGGTTAGGAAAGTCATTCATGTCTTAGAACCTTGAGGACTTCAAAATACATCAAGATGACATTTTGGCCGTTCTCCTGATTTCAGATTAGAAAAAGTCTAGATGAGTAATAATTTCTGTTATTCAGCATTATTAAGAAGTATGATCAAAATATGTTACATACATTTATGAAGTATCATAATGAATCCATTTATTTATATAATTAGCATGCACTAATAAAATGGTAACAAAATATTATTATAGTGATTGTATAACCTGTTCTATCACTTGTTGAGAACAGAATTTTAAGCCCATGAGAAATATTTGAAGGTTCACTGCCCAAAGTCCATATAAGATAAATTCCAAGCACATAAACATTTCAATAAAAGGCTTGAACAATGACCTCTGCTACATAGCAATCATTTCAAAGAGTTAAAGAAAGAGCCATGGGTACTTCTTTATGTATATTTCTACTTTGGTGGAGAGTTGCAGCATAGTTTTCATGACAACACTTTCTTTGAATTTTTCACTCATAGCTTCAGTCAATGAATATTTATGGAACCCTGACTTCATGTCAGGAATTTTGCTAAGTACTAAGAAATCAGTGATGTATGTATACAAAAGACTTGATTATTTTTTAAAATTTATTTTTATTTAAATTATAAGCAAACCTCCTTCACATGTCAATCCCAGCTCTCCCTCCCCTCCTTCCCCACCCTCCACTAACCCCCTACCCCATCCGCCACCACTACCCAGCGAGTGTGAGGCCCTCCATGGGGAACCACAAAAGTCTGTCATATCATCCAGGGCAGGGCCTAGGCCCTCCCCAATGTGTCTAGGCTGAGGGAGCATCCCTCCACATGGACTGGGCTCCCAAAGTCTATTGATATGCCAGGGATAAATACTGGTCTATTACCAGAGGTCCCATATATTGCTGAGGCCTCTTCACTGAAACCCACATTCAGGAGGGTCTGGATCAGTCCCATGCTGGCCTCCCAGCCATTAGTCTGGGGTGCATGAGTTCCCCCTTGTTCAGGTCAGCTGTTTCTGTGGGTTTCTCCAGCCTGGTCTTGACCCTTTGGCTCATCACTTCTCCCTCTCTGCCACAGGATTCCAGGAGTTCAGTTCAGTGTTTAGCTGTGGGTGTCTGCCTCTGCATCCATCAGCTACTGGATGAAGGCTCTAGGATGGTATATAAAGTAGTCATCAATCTCATTATTGGGGAACGATGTTTAAGGAAGCCTCTCCACTATTGCTTAGATTGCTAGTTGGTGTCATCCTTGTAGATCTCTGGAATTCTCCCTAGTGCCAGATCTCCCCTCAAATCTATAATGGCTCCCTCTATTATAATATCTCTCATCCTGATCTCCTCTATTCTTCCCACAACTCAACTTTCCTGCTCCCCCATTTACTCCTGTGCTATTTACTGAGGAATATATATACTCTTCAATCATACTCAAATTATAAATTTACTATTGAAGGGCCCAGACTCTCACCCAGCCCCCTGCTTTAGCAGCCATGACAGGCTGTAGAAAAGACCCAGCAAGATGTAGGCCCCTGACTCAACAGGATGAGCTGAGCCCCTCCCCCCACCATGTCCTTATTACTGAAGAAACTGCTAGATACCCTCCATGTGGTAAGGAACAAATCAGAAGTTAGCTTGTGGGTTTTGGATGTGATTTACTGATAATAGTGGAATGCAGTTGGTAGCAATGGCCCTTGAATGGCTTCCAGGCCCAGCAACCTTTCTTCAGCTTCAGCTGACCAATTAACTCAGGACAGGTCCCCCAATCCTAGAGTTGCACCAATCCTGAGACTGTTACTATGCAATTAGCAGACCCCCAGACCCACCTATTGGTCTACCCCCATATATGCCCTGCCCCATTGCTGCTCAGGGTCCTTCCTACTCCACACATTGTGTCTGACTGACAGAAAACCTGAGTTAACTCATAAATTAAAAAAGACTCTTTGCTTTTGTATGGGATCTGGTCTCTTGGTGGTTTGGGGGATTCTGAGTCTGGGCACAACACTATAAGTGTAAAGATAAGTGAAAGACAGGTGTTGAGAAAGTAATTCTTTAGGATATCTGAGAAGAGTTTTGGTAAGGGTCCAGTACTGATGGTGTAGCAGAAGCCAGAGGCCTTGAACCAGACAAATGACTCATTGCAATAAACATCAAAGGTAAAGTAGTTTGGGCAAAAGGATATACTTCATGACACACCACAGCTCCCAACACCACTATAACTAATGAATATGTGATGGAGCGGTGGGAAAGAGAGGAGCAGAATGGTACATTCACAGCAGAACTGCAGACATGACAGCTGATGGATAGGAGAGAAGGCTACAGTTGATACAGGAGCAGGTCCTCCCGAGGGGTTGGTGAGATTTTTAAATTTATTTTTTAATTTTTAAATTTCTTTGTGGGGGAAGTTGCAAGGGTTGAGGGCAAATGTGGAAGGTCTGAAAAATGAGTGGGGTTGGGGTATATGTTATGAAATTCCCAAAGAATCAAGAAATTATGTTAAAAAAAACTTGCGTATGTAGAACTAGCCTTTTGTTAGGTAATCTAAATTTCTGTAATTATTTTTAACTTGTAAAGGAATTAATCCTGTATATTTTGTTTAAATACTCTGCAAATGCATCTGTACCACTGGAATATAGTGTCTTAAAATGTGATTCAAGATTTAGTGATACAATTATTAACTATGCAAATAAAGCAGAAATTAAATAAATTAAGCGTAATAAAGCAAGAGTGGTGCTAGATAATGCAATGCCATGTTTTTAAAGCACAAATAGCATCAGTTTTATATTACCTCATTGTATTTTGGAATATCTTGAATTTCATGAGAGCTTTATGAGTTTATGTCTTACTGGAATTTTCTAGATTCTATGTTGAAATATAATAAACTCATGCTGTGTCATTTTCAAACATAACATTTCAAATAATTAAAATAACTACTTATTGAAACCCCTTACTTTTGTAAAATATAAAAAAAAATATTCTGGAAAAAGTTAAAAAAGGAAGTAATTCTTGCCAGGCAGTGGTGGTGCATGACTTTAATGCTAGCACTCAGGAGGCAGAGGTAGGCAGATCTCTGTGAGCCAGTCTCATCTACAGAGCAAGTTCCAGGACAGCTAAGGCTACACAAAGAAACTGTCTCAAAAATAAAACAAAACAAAAACAAAAGACAAACAAACAAAAACAAAAAAAGATAAGATAGAATTTCTTGTGATGAAATTTTAAAACTTTCATGACAGAATAGGAAAAGGGTGGTTTGTATTGGGAGGGAGAATGGTAACTGGAAGATACTAGGTAAAAACCATGTGTCTGAAGGCCACAGTATTTATGGGGCCTAAGATGACTGAATGAGAGAAAATATTTTCTAATCATATGTCTAATAAATAACTAGTGATGAGACTATGTAAAGAACTATAATCCAATTAAAACAATCACAGATACATCTGTTGTAATGGTATAGCTGTCTTGGAAGTAGTATACTGAATCCTCAAAAAGTTACACATAGAATTTTCAAATGAATAAAAATCATACTTTCTAGACATCCAAAGAATTGGAAGTTGAGACTTGAACAGCTTTCTGTGCTCTGCCTTTCCTAGGGATTGCCAGGACTGGCAATGGGGAAGTAGTGAGTTATTATTATTTGGTCGGTAGAGTACTTCAGTTTGTGGCGATGAAAATGATCTGGAGATGAATGGAGGTGATGATAGCACAGAAACATACTTAATAGCACTGAGCCTAAATGGTTAAAATCATAGATTTTATACTACACACAATTTATTAAAGTAAAAAATCTTTAAAAGTATTATCTGTCTGCAAAAATGTTTCTCAGCCTGCCACGTTTGCATTGGCCTCATCCCAATTTCCCACTGCCTTGGATTAAGCAGCTTCCACCCAATTCTCTTAGCCTTTGCCCAAGTCAGCTAAATCACCACGACACTGAGCCAGTCAAAGGAATTTATTTGTAGGAATAAATTTCCCAGGGCTTGGAATGTTGCAGTGATGTCACCAAGAATCTGAGTGGAGTGATCTCTGCCAGCCAAGTAATTCCTGAATGTTCCCTGGAAAATCTCCTCTCCTCTCCACAACTATATCATCACCCATGAAAATAGTCATACATTTTGCAAAACATCTCCTCACGTAACTTTTAGATTTCAAATGACCAACAATATTTTGTTATTCCATTTTACAGATGAGGAAAGTAAGGCTCCACTTTACAAAGTAAATTGGCCAAGATTTTATAAGCACTAAGTGATGGAACTTTAAAAAAAAAACAAAACCTAGATCTCTGGGATCTATTCTTGGCCATTTTGAGTATAGATGGAAATCTGTATATTCAAATCTTAGTTCATCAACCCTTTTCTTAACTCACCTCTCTGCTTGTGCCACTTATCTTTGTTTTTCTAAATGACACCAGCATTCTCTCCAGAGTAGAAACCTTATTAATAACACTTTATTCTCCCTCACTCTTCATACCTAAAATCTCCCCACGTGTTTGAAATAGAGCTCCTAATGTTTAAGACAGTGTCCACCTGCCATCCCCACTGCCACTCCCAGGACTGTCTAGCATCTTTTTTTTTTTCATGTAGATTCCTGCAGTAGTTTCCCAAGTGATCCCCTTGACTCTTTAAGGTCCATTTTCATAGAATGTCCTGAAAAAAATTTCTTTCTTTTCTTTCTTTTTTTTTTTTTTGGTTTTTTGAGACAGGGTTTCTCTGTGTCGCTTTGGAGCCTATCCTGGCATTCGCTCTGGAGACCAGGCTGGCCTCGAACTTACAGAGATCCGGCTGCCTCTGCCTCCTGAGTGCTGGGATTAAAGGCGTGCACCACCAACACCTGGCCCTGAAAAAACTTCCTATAACATTGCATCATGCTTCACCTGAGGTTTTCAATCACTTGTGTAGCTAAAAGTAAAGTTTTATAAATAAATGTTATTTTAAATAAGTGTGGGTGCATGCACAAGTGCAGGGGTGTGTGTGTGTGTGTGTGTGTGTGTGTGTGTGTGTGTGTGTGTGTGTGTTAGATAAAAACAGCAATGTTCCCATTTGAAGTGATGGTCAGAGGCATTCATCCTTGCGTGTTTGTTTCTAACAGTCCATGAGGTACCACGGGGTCTGTAGAGCAGAGATTAAAGAAACAACAAACAGCAGTAGCAGCAACAAGAAGAACAAACAACTAGTCCTGCTTTATGCATGCCCAAGGAAAGTAGTGATAATTAAACCCTGACCTGCTTTATCAAACCCATCCCTCAGCTATTCTTCAGCTCCTTTTTTCATTACTTAGGATTGGCTAGGTTATGATGTAGCGACAAATGAATAAATACCAAACATAGAAGTATAAAATAATTATTTGGTTTTTGCTTATGACCTTGTCTATTCCTAGCCAGAAAGCTCTACTGTCACACCTTCATTCTGAAAAAAAAAAGGACTAATGGGGACTTCACTATTTGAAGCATTGCTTAAGACCACATGTCATCTGGAAATCAAGTGCTTAAACGGGAAATGGAAAGCATTATTTCTTCTCACAAGCCATTTGCCAATCTTTTACATAAAATGTATTCGAAAATGCTAAGATCTTAACAGGATAAAATTAAAAGATGGCAAAAAGGGTATTTGGTCAAAAGCACTAATCACCATGACACCTTTCTACTCCCATTTTAACTCACAGTGAGTTTCCTGCATTTAGAAGACCATCAGTCTTTGTTATTTGGTCAGACATGTATGCTTGTGAGGAAACTGCTTCCAGTTTCATGGATTCTCACCTTGTCATGCTATGGCTCCATTCAGCATGAATCTTGTCACAGTGTCTTAATATAATTTTTTATATCATGGGTCTTTGTACCCCCAAATTTGTACATTGTTCTCCAAGGACTGCATTTTCACTGTCTAGAATATTTTCTGGCTGATAACACATTCCTTAATAAAGGTTTTCATTAAAGTGAGGAAAGTTTGGAGATTTATATAGTTTGCATGTTTTGGCACACCCACATGCCTAGACAAGAGGAGATGATGAAGATAAGGTCTGCTTCTCTGTGTGGGGTAAGAGAGTTCTATAATAGACCTAGAAAAGGAGAAGAAACATTCAAAGCTTCAGTATTATTTTTGAACCAATTCTGTCCTGTGTATTTCCTTGAGTATGCTACCTGGGGACAGGGAGGCTTAGACTGTGACTGAGGCAGTTTTATGCCAGGGAACTTAGACTTCCTTAACAAGTTCAGTTAATGAGATTTCAGCAGTCAAAAAGATACATGATTTGGGCAGTAGAATTGAAACTCATGTTCTACATCAGTGATTCTCAACCTTCCTAATGCTATGACTGACCTTTAATGCAGTTCTTCATGTTGTGGTGATCTCCTAACAAAAAACTTACTTCATTGCTATTTTTGAACTGTAAATTTGCTACTGTTATGAATTGTAATGTAAATACATAATATACAGGATATCTGACATGCAGCCCTTCTGGGTGTCACAGCCCACAGGTTGAGAACCACTGTTCCAAACTTGGTATCAAAATTTGCTTTCATTTTAGACTCTGGAAAACTCTGACGGTGATCAATTTTAGCTAGAGATGTGCATGTACAGCTCAGGGAATTTGCTTAAATATCTTACTGGTACTTTACTGTAATTTTAGCAATGAAGATCTTCAAGAGCACAATTTGAAAAAGAAAAATAAGTTCTAAAGATAAGCTTAAAATCATTTAGTACCTAGAAAAATATATGCTTTAGAAACTCACACACAGGCAAAAGACTTAATAAGCTGATAGTGCTAAGTGTTGGTGAGGATATGGGACATTAACACATTCATGTTCTGTATAGAGCTGGCTGCTTCAGTGATTCCAAAGAAAAACTTATTTCTCCATTCACACAATGAATATTTATTGACCATGCCGTTTACTAAGCTCTGTTTTAGGTGCTTGGGATATAAGGGGTGAACTAAATAGATAAAACTCCCTGTTGATGTATTTTACATGGAACTGAACAAGACATGACAAACACAAGGCAATAACCATAATAAATTCAATGTACAATTTATCAATTATACGAACTAAGTAGAGAAATTAAAGCAGAAAAGGAGGGGTTTAAAGAATGAATATACAAGAAAGGCCTCACTGGGTTTAGGGTAACTTACTTTAAGCACACTAAATATGACTCAAGAATCTTATTCTCTAGTATGTATGTATGAATGTATGAATGTATATATATTCATTTGTCCTACAATACCAAAGTAAGACATATATTAAAATACTCATGGACATGCTATTTATGGTGGTAGAAAAAAGAATCCCAATGGGAATCCTTGATTGAAATGTTGGATAGATAAAATGTGGTAGATAAATGCAATATCTAGACACAACAAATTAAATATAACATAGCATTATATACTAATGTAAAAATATGTTTGAATGAAAAAACTAAGGAACAGAAAGAGACATATGTGTTATGCATAGATTAAGAATCCATTCACACAAAATAGCAAAATACAATTTAAAGGAAGCACATTAAAATATACAGTAAATAGATTAGGAAGACTATATTGATGGGAAGAGAGATACTAATGGGGATGGATTATAGACTGAAAAAATAAATTGAACAAAATTATGCACACGCATATTCATACATGAGATATTAGAAAATGTACATTTCTACAAATTTGCAGTTAATTGTCTCTAACATAGTGCAACAATGCAGACTTACCTAATCTGGGCTTTCGTTTCCTTAGCTACAATATGTGAATAGTATATCTAGTCCAGTGACACCCCAAGTCCATCTTCGGGGTCCTGACAGGAATTTAACATATAACTGAATATCAAGTGGTATGTTTAATTAAACAGTCTTGGTCACGGCGTGGTCCCACTTATCATTAACATATTACTGATACATCTCTGTCTCTGGGTTCTCCCTAAAAGCTTTTGCCAGTTTGTCAAATCTTTTTTTTCCAGGGAGACAAGTGATTCTTCTGGCTGGCAGAAAAGCCCCATCCTTTTCTGTCTTCAGCGTGAGACTCCTGTGGAAACCCTAATCCCTTGGATCCATTGTGTCAATAGCTCAATAGCCAAAGGCAGACGCACAAGCAGGGACAAGTCTCTCTTTTGAATATCTTTGCTCCTGACAGGGTTGTACAGATTAGAATTGCACAGAGTGAGCATCTATTGTTTGTCTTTCCACCAGGCATTTCCACTTTATCTCTTCCCAAGAATCCTGACTCTTGTGGGAAGATATGTAATTCTGTGATCCATAGACTTATGGACCTTGTATATGAAAATAAGCCAGGCACTCAGTCTCAAAATTGGTTTGGAAGACTGAAAGAAAAAAAAAACTTTTTCCTTGTCTAACATAAATGAGGATAGTATTGTAGCCTTGAAAGTAGTAGTTAAATGTGCATTTGTGGGAAGAGTGAGAGTCTGCTTAAGAGAGTCTTCCTTGTCAAGGAAGTTAATCTCAGAGGTACACAAGAGAGCAAGAGATTAGGCAAGAAGAATAAAGCTTACTTAAATCAAGTCTCTCCAGTAAGATATATATGATAATCTTTCTCATTAAATTCTTGGATGTGTGACAAGGATTGCAAACAATGAATCTTATTCCAACTGATGTATTGTTAATTTTTACTTTGTTTCACACAAATCAGCAGACACCAGTTAAAATATAGGAAGACACCAAGAAAAATGGGTGAGACTTGAGGGTAGGTTGGTGCACATCTCCATGTGGAATGGAAATATCCCTCAGAAAGTGCCTGGAAATGGATTGTTCGAGGTTTTCAGCAGTTCCATTCTGCAAATGCTGCCAGCTGCTGCTACTTTGAAAGAGGAAAAAAGATATCCGCTTTCATACATTTTTCCCCTGATCTGTAGTTGACAAGAGAAAGAACCCTGGAAATAAAATCGTTGCAGGTGGCTGATGATTACGATCCGTTAGCCACATGTGATGAAATAGAGACCTTGGTTTGTAAAAAATGCCCCTCCAGAGGATCGCGGGTTTCAAAACTGAACACCATGAGGAAGCACAGGGAGCCTGAGCCCATGGTGTCCTCTTCTCAGCACAGTTCTCTCAATTCCCAAGGCTGAGTCTGTGGAGCAAATGCTTTTGACATGATACAGCAGCCAGAATCTTAACAAAGAGAGTTACAGTCATCATCCAAACTGCTGCTTTTCTTCAGTGCCCTTGCCTTCTAGACAGATTATTTTAGCACCCTCAAATATTCTTTGTACAGTGTGTGAAGGTCTCCCCAGATTTGAGGCAGCCTGACAGGAGGAGAAAAGGCCTACAGAAGAGCTGTTCTTGCTTGCTACAAATATCACCAGACTTGTCCTTGACACTTATATGGGTTATCCCCGTACTTCCCAGGTATAATGAGGAATACAGAAGGTTGAGACTTGGGCCACGCTCTCATTAAATGGAGTGCTAGGTTAGAAAGACAGGAAGCAAAATGTCATTTATCATGATGCTTGTCAGAACACGTGTTTGCCCAATACATTCCAAACTATCATTAGCTTGAATATCACTTCCTTAGGGATGCATTCCCTGGTCAAATTCTTATAAAAGAAACATTCCAAGCACAATATTGATCTCTTTTGTAGCACTGATCATTGCTGCATTTTACATTTGCTTGTGTTTGTTATACTACATATTATATTATAATTATTATTAAAGTAAATTTCCCTATTCTGAGTTTCCTGAAGGAATAGATGGTCTAAGTATTTATTGTTTAACAAGCACTTGTTTTTACTATGTGTCAAACAATCTCGCATTTACAAATATTAACTCAACTATTTCTAATAGTCACAAGATTGTTATACACATGGAGAAATTTGAGACATAGAAGGTAGAAAAACTTAGCCAAGCCCACTGAGCCAGAATTCAAACTCAGAGATCTAGTTTCAAAGTCTGCTCTCTCAACCATTGTGCTATGTGGTTTAACTTACCACTTTGTCTCATCCCAAGTACCTGCCAAAATTCTTGACATGTATACACTCCAACAAACATTTATTCAGTGAATCAGTAGATCAAATCCTTTGTAACTCCAAATCATACAACCTAAAAATAACCTCATAATCTCACATGGACTGATAACTCCTTTTCATCAAGCTTATTTCAGATATGTTATGGGAGTTACAATCCCATAGGTAAATTTCTTTTTTGAATCAAGATCTTTTTCTTGCTTTTTAAATTTTTATTTATTTTAGAGATTATAGTACAATTACAAAATTTCTCCTGTTCCATTCCTCCCTCCAAATACTCCCATATACCTCTCCTTATCTCTTTCAAATTCATGGATTCCCTTTTCATTGTTAATGAACACATATTTGCATATATATGTACATATATTCCTAAATATAACCTGCCCAGTCTAGATAATGTAATTTGTCTAAATGTTTTCAGGGCTGACTGCTTGGCACTGAACAACCCATTGTGTTCTCTTTCTTTCCTGGGGAAGACCACCTATCCCACTCCAGGTTTTACTTGGTGGTTGATGGGTTTCTTAAAAAGGGAAGAAAGAGGACACAAAATTGAATGTGTAGGAAAAGGAGAATATATCTGGAATGAGATTAGTGATGGGCTAATAATGACCAAAATACATTGGACAAAAAACAATGATGTTGCATACCACATAATAGTCTAAAAATGATTCATGATATTTATTTTTACTTAAGTGAAGCCTTCAATTGATTACTCATAGATTAATTGTACAAATTACAGGGTTTAACTGTGGCATTTCCATGCATATGTGTATTGTGCATTGGTAATCTATACCCTTTCTTTTTTTCTCCACTCTTTTCTATGGTTTCCTTTCTCTTTTAAAGGAAATTATAATATTTAACACATGCATTAGAAATAAAACCTCAGATCACTAAGGTTCCACTTTGAGAAAACTTGGAAAAAAACTAATTGAAGTCGAAGTAAGGGAGAAATATAAAATAATAAGAACTAAAATTAATGAAAGTAAAGCCAGAAATGTAAAAGAAAATCAGTGAAGCGAAAAGCTGTTTCTTAGAAAAGATCAATATAATTGACAAACCTCTTGCTTATTAGACCTGTACAGAAAAAGGATGGTACAAATCACCCAATGTCAGCAGGCAAGGGGGAGCTATCATAGCAGACTACAAATAGAAAAAAGAAAGTAAAGGAATACCATAAGTAACTCCATGCCCACGATTTCACAACAATTTTACATGGACTAAGCCAATCAAATATGTGTTTCACAGTAGTTAGGAAAAGGAATTAGAAAGCAGGACACTATAGTGTGGTTATAATAAAGAATTCTACTCTCTGTGTCTCATTCATGAACTGTGAATTTCATAAGTAGGAGTTTTTGGAATATATACAATATGAAATATAAGAAACATATAACATATACACGCACAAAAGTTTACTTATTTATTTATTTATTTATTTTTATGTGTATAGTATTTTTGTCTGAATATATATCTGTGAACTACATGCAAACAGTGCCTTCTGAGCTCAGAAGAGGATATCAGATCCCCTGTGACTGGAGTTACAGACAGTTGTGAGCCTCCCTGTGGGTTCTTAGAATCCAACTTCAGTCCTCTGAGAGAGCAGACAGTGCTCTTAACCACTGCCCTGTGTCTCCAGCCCTAGCCAAATATATTTTTGTTGGTGAAACTAGTCTGACATTTTATTATTGATGCTAGAAATGGGCTCTTGTTTTAAAATATAGGTAGTCAATATACATGGATTAGTGAAAACAAATGAACAACTGCTATCTTTGTGCCAACAAGGCTTAAGAACCAATTGAGATATTTACTTTGTACTAAGTAGAGTGGGTTTATCCTGAATGGGTGCCATTTTCAGCCAAGATTTCGGACTGCACAACAAGAAGCCATGTGCCAGCTGTATCTTTCATAAGATGTGCTGAGAGTACTTTCAAATGTAGAGTTTTAAGGCTTTATGAAGCCATGGACTATGTTTTATGACAGCCTACTTTGCTAATGAGTGGGGAAAAAAATCTGCCTTAGAGGCAGAATTTTATTTAAACCCCTTTCTTACTGTAATCCAGTAGGGGGAGTATAGCAGAGAAGTGAGACCCCTCCTACCTCTAATTCCTTTGCCAGCTATCATTATTTAACAAATAATATTTTCATATTATCAAACAGCTTTAGGTTCGAATTTGAATCCCCTTGGTATTATGCTAGACACATTGAGCCCATCAACTCATTATTCTTCAAAGCAATGTCAGGAGGCAGGAACAATGAATACAATATAATGAGGCTCACACAGTAAGAAATGGCCTACCAATTTCACACAGCAAGGACAGGGACTGCGGCAGTCTGATTTCAGAGATGGTGTTTTAATCACCCTGTTCTACTTGGATACTGTGCTCATCACTCTTTTATTTCAGATTTTGCAATAAACAGATGACATCATTAGGAAGCAGTCTTCTGTAGAGCAGGGAAATGTGTGAATTCATAGGCCCCGGATATTGGAGGTTCAAGCAGTTCCCAATACTGGGAACCTAATATGACAACTGTATTGAACTTGATGTAACTGATGACATTAATTAAAAATAATTTTATTGAGTTATAACTCATGAGCCATAAGATTTACCTCATGATAATGACAATTAAGTAGATTTTAGCATTTGTGACAGGAGACAAACTTTGATGAATGTCCTATTGTTTGGCAATGGCTGATAACAAAAGTCAGACACTGAATGTTTTGTAAGTATCCTCTATTTCTGAGTTTGTCTCTGCTAGACATAAACATTTTGGGAGGATTCCCAAAACATGAGCGTTTCTCCATTTTTCTTTTGTTAGCTCTTACCAGCTCTACCCAGACCTCCTACAAAAAATGCATCTATGAAGTACATGGCACGGTCTCTAGATGACCAAGCTCTCAAAGAATTATCTTTAAGATGAAACTCTCAAAGAGATGAAACCCCTTGTTTCAATCATTTCTTGATAAAGGTTCTTAATGCAGAGCCAAAACTTCCTGGGGGAAATGAGAGACTTACTGTAAACGATCTAAAAACCTACCTCTGAATAAAGTGTTGTTTTGGCTTTGAATAAGCATATTACACATATATATTTACTAGAATTTCTCAAGCATATATGGGCATTGCTATGATTAATAAATCATAAAACATTCTAAACAGAGACTGGAAATACAATTACTGTTGGGAGATATTCAGAGAAAATTTTGATTTCTGTAAGAAGTTATGAAGATAGAAAACAATGAATTTAAGAAAAATTACAGGATATGAACTCCCCATTTCATAAATCATCAACTTCTTAAGAGTTATTATCATATTAGATAGAATGAACTAATTTTATTCAGAGTAAGGCATTAATTCTATCCTCAAACAGTGCGATAGGAAGTGTTCCCATGTCTCCTACTCTGGATAGGAAAGTTCTCCTTTAGTGCCATGTGTGCATGGAGACACTGATTATTTTGCATTTATGATATTTGAACTTTGATGCATGGGCTATTGTTTGGCTGATCCCATGTCAAATATATTCCACCTTATTATGTATGTGGAATGTGTTTATTCAAGCCAAACCCCAAATATTCTCCAGCTTTCACCAGTGTTGGAAAATTCTCAATGGGAAACAAGAGAGTACTGAAATACAGCTATGGGAGATAAAAAGCAGAGAGAGGGACTATCAAATATATTATCAGGACCCAAAGCTGTAGCAGGCTCTAGTTTAGAGATGGCATGATTTCATTTTGAGGGTTTTCTTTCTGAAGTTTCTCTTTTTCTTTTCTTTTTGAGAAGCCTCTACTTTTACACTTGCTTACAAACCCTCCTCATCTCATCAACCCAGAGTCCCATTTTCTATCTAAAGCCATCCAATCAACCCGCATTGTCTGCGTTTTCCTGGAGGGGTTCCTTTTCCAAAGTTGCCAAAATGTCTCAATATTCTCAGAGCTTTTACTTAGTTTCTGAAACTCCAGGGCACCCCATAGGACATAGTTCTTACTTCAAATGCACAGTGACTTTCTCCCTTTTCACTGAACTCCCTTCTCCTTCCTTATTGCATTGTAGCAGAGCCTTCTAAAGCCTGTAAATCTTGCTTCAGACATCCCCCTGACTGTGGCCTGGGGTTAATATCTGGTACTTTCTGATCCCACCTCATGTGATTATGCCTTTGTTTCAGATTCAGGAGACCAATCACGCTCAGACTGGGTCATCACTAGCCACAGCAAAGAGACATTTGAAGAAACAATCAGTCAGTCCTTGTACAAGGGGGCTTTCAGTTGCTTGACAACCAGCTGATAGCCTTGATTCTTCCTTCGGCCCGGCATGACCTCACAACCATAAGTGGCTACTTTCCTCGGAACTCTAAGAGGCCATATCCTAAGAGGTCATTTCAAAAGAGGTACTCCAGACAGTTGATTTTGCTAGAATTGGAGAGCAAAAGGTTTCTGAAAAACAGGTTAAAAACTTTTCCTTTCTGCAACCTCTGTCTGACTGCCACCTAGTGGCATATGGGAGTGGGGGAGGAAGTGCTCCAACTAGGTGCAGCCAATTTATGGAACATTGTTCATAAATTTTAAAACAATATAGAAACCAACTTAAAATCAATTAGACTTTCATCATTACCAACAATTTTTAGAAAATAGCAGTTGATAAAATGGTTCTTACTTTGGTCCACCATTGCCCCCAACTAATATCCAAAGGGTTCCCCCAACATCTTGGAATTGCCATCTTTAAGATAATAGTTCAGATTTCTTCAATATATATATATAAATGCTTTTGTATAGACTTGAACCCATCCCCAATGTAGCAGTGTTCAGAGATGAGGTCTTTGGGAGGTGATCAGATAATGAAGGCTTTGAGTTCATGGACAGATTGATCCAATTATGGACTGATGTATTGAATGGGTGGGGGACAGCTTTCTGTTGGTTTAAATGACAATGATTGCCATAGGCTCACGTGTTTGAAATCTTGTTCCCTCATTGGTGGAACTCTTTGGGAAGGATTAGCAGGTGTGGCCTTGTTGGAAGGAGGTTTGGAGGAGAGGCTTCTGTGAAGTAGAAGATTTGCCCCACTATGTCCTTCCACAGTGATATAATGCCTTCCACTTAGACATAAAAACAACTAGGTCAAGCAATGAGGGGTGAGACCTCTAAAACCAGGAGCCAAAATAAACCTTGATTCCTTGAAGTTTATTTCACTTAGATATTTGTTTTATCAGGACCAGAAATGTATTAGTTACTTTTCTATTTCTTTGATAAAACACCATGACCAAGGCAACTTATAAGAGAAAGCATTTAATTTGGCTTACCAGAGAGTTAGAATTGTGACAGTGGGGCAAAATCATGGTGGCAGTGGCTGAGACTTACATCTCAAACCACAAGCAGGAAATAGAACTATCTCAAAATTCCATGAGTCTTTGGAAACCTCAAAACTTGCTCCAGTGACACACTTCTTCCAACAAGGCCACACCTGCTAATCCTTCCCAAAGAGTTCCACCAATGAGCGAACAAGGTTTCAAACACGTGAGCCTATGGCAATCATTGTCATTTAAACCAACAGAAAGCTGTCCCCCACCCATTCAAAATGTCCCTGTCATGTGTTTCATCTCCTTAGGTCTTTGCTCTTTATTTTTCTGTGTGGAATTTCTGTTTAGGGATTGTTTATAGCATGAACAGAGATTTCCATACTAATGCCAACTACATTGTAACAGGCATCATTTGAAGAATAAATATTTTAGTTCAATATCCCTTTTAAAGGAGATGAGTCTTTTCAAGCAAAATAATATGTGAAACTCCAACTTTTAAACATTAAGTCTCACTTCTAATGCCATTTCCTTTGGTGAAATATCATGTCACCTCCATGACAAAGATAAATTTCCATGGTCATTCCGTTGTCATAGTGTCTTAGATTTTCTCTGTTGCATTTCCTATCACATTGCAATTACTTCTTCTGTGTCTTGTTTTTTCTAGTAGGTAGACTACCACTTCTATGGGAATAGATATTGTGTCTACCATGTTCACCATAAGACTTCTAGTGCCTGGCACACATAGCTGATGAATGAAAATGCCCTCTTGTACCAGCCTACAATCCACACCACCAGAGAAGCTAGGAAACAAAGAGGACCCTAAGAGAGCCATACACTGTCCCCCAGAGAAGGGGAAAGGGACAAGATCTTCTGAGCTAATTGGAAGAATGGGGGAGGGGAGAGGGAGCTAGTTGAAAGAGAAGGGGAGAAAAGGAGGGGTGAGGAGGACTTGAGAGAGCAGGAAGATTTAGTCAGAGGAAGAATAGAAGAAAGCAAGAAAAGAGGTACCATAATAGAGGGAGCCATTATATGTTTAAAGAGAATTCTGACCCTAGGGAAATGTCCAGAGATCTACAAGGTTGACCCCAACTAACAATCTAAGCAATAGTGGAGAGGATACCTTAAATGTCCTTCTCCAATAATGAGATTGATGACTACCTTATATGCCATCCTAGAGCCTTCATCCAGTGGCTGATGGAAGCAGAAGTAGACACCCACAGCTAAACACTGAGCTGAACTCTGGAATCCAGTTGCAGAGATGGAGGAGTGATGAGCAAAGGGGTCAAGACCAGGCTGGAGAAACCCATAGAAACAGCTGACCTGAACAAGAGGTTGCTCATGGACCCCAGACTGATAGCTGGGAAACCAGCATAGGACTATTCCAGACCCCCTGAAAAAGATGTCAGTTTGGAGGTCTGGGCAATCTATGGGGCCACTGGTAGTGGATCAGTATTTACCCCTAGTATACGAATGGACTTTGGGAGCCCACTCCACATAGAGGGATACTCTCTCAGCCTAGACACATGGGGGAAGGTCTAGGCTCTGCTCCAAATGATATGACAGACTTTGATGGTCCCCCATGGAAGGCCTCACCCTCCCTGGGGAGCAGAAAGGGGTTGGGATGGGGGGGGCTCAGAGGAGGAGGCGAGGGAGAGGGAACTGGGATTGACATGTAAAAGAAGCTTGTTTCTAATTTTAAGTTGGTCTAATTACGATTATAAAAATAAAAATAACATTAGTGGCAAAAAAGAAAATGCCCTCTTGTTGCTACAACTTTAAAAGAGAAGAAAAATTGGGCACGTGATTTGAGACTGTGGCTGATTAGTTCCAGTGTTGTGGGCATTGCTGGACATGATAGTGCAAAGCAGGTGGTGAAGTAAAGTAGTTCACAGGTAACAGGAAATAGAAAATTTAGGAAGGGGCAATAGCAAGATATGATTTCTAAGCAAAACACCTCTAGCAAACACCTTCCTCTGAATTGAACTTCTAATGTTTCCACCATTTCCCTCAAATCATACACTAGCTAGGACCAGCAATTCAGCATATGAACAGGTGGGAGATGTTTTATATTCAAACTATGACACAATTTATAAACACATATGCAAAGATACAGAGATATAAAAGCATTACACCATGCATTATAGGGGTCTCAATTACAAATATTTCTTTTCATTGACAATAGTGAAATTGTAGTAAGACTCCCTCAGAGTTGAGTATTGTCATGAGTCTTAGAACACAAACACAGAAACGTCTGATTCAGAAATCAAATTCTATGTATAAGTCCCATATTTATCAGTTGTTTTGCCTGACATCTTAGAACAAGTTACTTTGTAAAGCTAACCAGTCATTTGACATTTGTATTTATTAAACCACACGTTATTAGTTTTCCTTAGAATCAGCTACAGGGGAAACGTCCTGGAGGATTTCATTTTTACAAATTCCCTGAGCTGTTTTTTCCAAATGTAGAAAGAATTTCATCAGATGGACTCTTTACTTGGCAACTATTTGCTGAATGTCTGGAAATGATGGGCACTGGGTCCCCATCTTCTCTGAGTTCCTCAATCTAATTAGGAAGACTGTGGCTGGGCAAATACTTCACATTTTTACATACACAGTCATGTGGTGCTGAATGACTCTGAGTATATTCTGAGAAATTTGTTGTTAGGTGATTCCATTGTTATGCAAACATGAAGCATACTGACATAAGCCTAGATGGTCTAGTCTATTTCACATCTAAACTATATATCTTCCTAGACTGCATGGCATGCTACTATACTGAACACTGTAGGCAACTGGATTATGATGGTGTATCAAAATCAATCTAAATATAGAAAATGCACTTTCAAAATATGGTATAAAATATTAAAAATGAACTTGTCAAAGTGTTTAAAATAAATGACTGTTATGGGACACCTGTATCAATGGCCACAAAGCTCAAGGAACGTTGTGGGTGGAGGGGGTAGAAAGAATGTAAGATGGAGAAGATGGTGGAGGAATGCTGGGATAGGCTCTCTTCTGGACATAACATGGCTATTTAAAACACAGATTTACTGCAGTTATGGTTATCTTCAATAGAGCTACACACAATCAAGACAAAATCAGTCATTCTAGTAGGCAGCAGTAATTGGACTCAGTGGGTCCCGAGAGAAGTGGGGGAAGAGGACACAAGGATGGGAAGGGAACATGTCAAAGTGTTTCAGACTGGAATGGGAGGGAGGGCTTGGGGTGGATATGATACATTGTATGCATGTAGGAAATTGTCAAGGAGTTAATAAGAGAACAAAATATTCCAGAAAGGGATTCACTTGTCAAGGCACTTGCCATGAGTGGAGCTTGGAGGTGGGGAAATCTCCCTGACTGAGACAGTAAAAGACCTTTAACTTTACATTTTTTCTAGCTTTTGACTCTTTTGTAATAACACTTAGAACACACCCACGATGTCTTTATTCTAGAGGCCTGTTCTATTTTTAACATCCATAATTTGACTTTTTAGACTCTGTTAAAGTGTGAGATCGATACATATATTCAATGTTCTAGGCTTACATAGGGTCAAGAGCATCAACATTGCTGCCTTTAACCTTTTCTGGCACACTGAAGGGCTTCAGGGACAACAGCACACATGCAGCTGTCTTCTCCTGCTATAGCTTTGCCTTTTTAAAGAATTCCTCTGGAATGACCTTTCTAAGGCTGTTTTACAGTGAACTTACTTTGTTTTTTCTTTCTTTATTTCCTTCGGACTATCCTTTCCTTCCCTTCCTCCTTCTCTTCTTTCTGTCATTTGCTCATCATTGAACCAATGGCCTTGTGGATGCTAAATACATACTCTGCTACTGAGCTCCACCCTCAGGTCTCAACTACTCTTTTCTAAGTAGATGGAGCATACCCTGAAATAATGATAAAAGTATAGTGTAGTAGATACATAACTTAGGAATGTCATCAATCATCACTGGCAAGGATTATACATTGAGCATAGTTTTTTAAACTGGCATTGTACTAATTTTTTGCACCAATATTACCACAAGTGTGTGAGTAATGTATTCCATTACCATGTTACAATAGCTATGATATCAGTAGATGACAGGAAATTTTAAGTTGTGAGTCCAACATTGTATATGTAGTCAGTACATTAGTGACAAAAATACTATGGTGCATCATATGGCTTTTAATAGCATATAAAATGGAAATGCTCCCAATGTCCTTCTCACCTCTAAAATTGGGTCAATAATGATACCTACTAGAACTATGGGCAGCATAAAATGAACAAGCATACACATCAACTGATTATTATAATGGCTACAGGATGTATTCTGATTGTTATTTCCTATGTACATAGGGGAGGGAGCTACTAACTGTGCCTGCAACAAGGTCTCAAGATGAGCACTGGGCATCTTGAAAGATGAATTCATTAGGTAGAGACACCAGGGATTGGCATTGTGGGTGAAAGAATAGAAGCACTAAAATATGCTAAGTTCTTGTAACATAGAGTAGTAGCCTCTTGTTGTTGGAGGATACAGTACTTAGGGAGAATGGGGGAAATAACGGGAAATTATGAGGGAAGCTGTCATGGCTCCACAGATTGGAGACGAATATACTGGGCCTTTAAGAATAAGTATCATATCATGCCATGCAAATGAGATGGAAGAGAATACACAATGATGGAAAACTGAAAATGTGTATGGAGTGTTGGGGAATTATGTGCTGACTCATGTCCTGAATTCTAGGAGCTCCTCTCCCATTTGGAGGCATCAAATGTGTCTACCTATGTTTGGTAGGTTGGTAGGGTAGACTCTTGAAGTCAATTTATAAAAGATGGTTTTGGTGGGAAGTAAAAACAGTACATGTGATCCAAAGGGGATGTAAACATGGAAGCATTCACTCACTACAGACTTTGCACACTGACAATTGGGGTCTGAAAACTGGATTGAAAAACAGAACATAAAACACCTTTTCCCCATGAAGACCTTTATGATACTCTAAGGCACAAGAAGATCTCTGTTGGTACACACAGTGACACACATTCATGAATGATTTGTTTACTTCAATGTAAGGTGACAAACTAGCATCATAGGTGCAAAGGAAAGGGGAGCTCTCTATTTGTTCAAGGAAACAGTGAGGCTGAGGAAGACAGCAAATTCTGAGCACTGTCACTGTGGTGGTAACTGTACAAGCAGAAACCTTACCAGCAATACAGAGCTGGCAACAGTGGTGGCTGAGAAGATATTTGTGTATAAGACAGAGAGAGGATGGATATTTTTTCCTAGCAATGCTATCATAGAGAACTATTGGAGAGGAAACACTATTTCTTTGACTTCTTTGCTCTTATGACTGTGAACCAATGAATTAAATCAATAAAAATGCAGTAACACAAGACACACAAATTTTAGTTAATTATGTGTATACACATATTCACAGAAATAAATGAATCTCTAAAAGGTGGTTAGATTCAGGGGGCTTATGTACTGTCTTAACACAGGAATGAGAGCTTGAATTTAAATGGATGATAAATTCTGGGGGAGAGATTAGGCAACGAGTCAGGGAGAAATAAATGGATGCTAAAAGCTATTTTAGTATGAACTGATTGTTCATGCACATTCTCCTTGATGTTGATTTCTTACTCTAAGGGATTATTCACTCTTCTGACCTTGGAATGGAGGAAATGTTACCTTCCTCAAAGGGAAATTTATTTCTTACTTTCAAGTAGTTATAGGCAGAATAGAAAAAAAATTCTGCAGCTATTGATTCTTAATTGTCTTTAGCTCAAAATAATCCTTATGCCAAAATGACACAGCTTTGAGAGGCATATTCTATGCTCCTTCAAGAGTCAAAGCATAAAGTATATTGTGGAAGGAAAAAAAAGAGTCAAAGCAAAGGGCAGGAAAGATGGCTCAGCTCTTGTAGTGGACATGGGTTTGATTCCCAGCATATATATGGATAATCAAGATAATCTGTAACTCCAGTCCCAGGAGATCTGACACTGTATTCTGACCTTCACAGGCACCAGACATGTACATGGTATGCAGTCATAAATGCAGGCAAAATACACATACACATAAATATTAAAAAGTCTCTTAAAAAAGAGCAAGAGCAAGAAAGGTATAAAATTATGGGCAATGTGTAGGATCAGGCAGGTCTTCTGTGTAAACCCGTATGAGGTGATATTTGCTGCTTCCTAGGAGCCATGGTGGAAGGAGTAGGAGAGGTAAAAATCCTTCAAGAGGAGTTGACAGCAAGTGTCTACAAACTTTGTCTACATATAGGAGCACAAACTTGAAGGACTTGGAGAGACTTGGGTGTGAGTAAATCACAGAAAGGGGATAATGCAAGATGGAGCCACAGAGATCTAGTTTGACTTATTTACACTTTCCTCAGTGGAAGTAGGGTGATATTTAGATGCATAGTGTTTCATTCCAAAAGAAAGGAAGCTGAGTATAAGGGGAGTGAAATAATAAAGGTATAGTTGGACCTTGATAAAAATGGTCAGCATCCAAAGCTAAATGTTCACACAGGTTGTGGGTCAAGAGTTGTGAGTCCGAGAGCAGCGTGTGATATGACTTCTCACTGCCCTGCATGGAACAGACTAATTCCCTTATTACCCATGGTCTTTAATGTTGTCCTTTCTATAGTCTCTCCCCTCTGTGTTATGATATGGACAAATACTGCCCCCCATGTAAGACAACATGACTTTGACCCCTTTCTTTTTTTTTAGAATTCTTTTAAAGATTTTATTTATTTATTTATTATGTATACAACATTCTGCTTCCATGTATATCTGCACACCAGAAGAGGGCACCAGATCTCATAATGGATGGTTGTGAGCCACAATGTGGTTGCTGGGAATTGAACTCAGGACCTCTGGAAGAGCAGTTGGCACTCTTAACCTCTGAGCCATCTCTCCAGACCCGACCCTTTTCTTTCTGTAGATGTTTTCTTCATTCTGTCTTTTCCCATTCTTACAAGGAGTTTCTACAGTGAGTTCTCTCGAGCTTCTAGCTCTACTTCCTCACAGCACCCCTCCACTTACCTCTGACAATTCACCCCAACTAGGCCTTTGCTCCAGTAACATCAACACTTCTCTTCTCCCATGTTACCAACATCAGAACATCGTTTCTGCCATATCACTGGACATCTCAGCAGTGATTGGCACTTTGGACATTTGTCCTAAAATCCTTTAATATTCTGACTACTGGATAGCCTATATTTAGCTAGCTAGCATTGAGGATTTGAGGGAATTTAGTCTGGATCAACACATGTAACAAAATCCTTTCAAAGAATCCTAAACAAACTTTGTATAAAAGTTTTGTGAACAGCAGGTCAAAATGAGGTCCTCTTGAAAGTCCTCTTAAGTCAGTGGCATAAGAGGAAGAAAACATCAGTGATCATTCTAAGTGCCCTGCCCACCTTGAATAACCATGGTCATCAAGGAAAACTCAATGGACACTAGACCACTAGACTAATTATTTTATAGGTACTGACTACATTAAACCTTACTGCAATATTTCAGACAAAAGACAATAGTATCATCATTATCACATTTTCTAATTGGGAAGACTGACAGATACAGTAATTACAGAGCTGGCTTAAGAATCCAGACACCCCAAGACCAGGCTGGTGAAACCCACAGAAACAGCTGACCTGAACAAGGGGGAGCTCTTGGTCCCCAGACTTATATCTGGGAAACCAGCATGAGACTGATCCAGACCCCAAGAACATGGGTGTCAGTGAGGAGGCCTCAGAAATCCATGGGGCCTCTTGTAGTAGATCAGTAATTATCTCTAGTATAGGAGTGGATTTTGGGAGCCCATTCCACATAGAGGGATACTCCCTGAGCCTACACACTTGGGGGAGGGCCTAGGCCATATCCCAAAGGATATGACAGACTCTGAAGACCCACTATGGAAGGCCTCACCCTCCCTGGGGAGCAGAAAGGGTATGGGATAGGTAGGGTGTTAGTTGGGGGGAGCAGGGGAGGAAGGGAGGGAGAGGGACCTGGGATTAACATGTAAAACAATCTTGTTTCTAATTTAAATAAAAAATGGAGGAAAAAAGAGAATCCAGACACCCTTACTGGTAAGTCAACAGTGCTAACTACTTGATAGTAGCATGACAAGAATGTCACACTGGTTGTGAAACCACTAGGCCCACCCATCATCTTTTACCCATTTGAATGCAGTCTTGACTGGAGTGTCAATCATATGACTTTCTCATACATAACCTTTTTAAATTAAAATTTTATTAATTTAAAAATCCAGAAACACAGTGACTACATAAATAAGTACCATATTTGGGTACATGTCCTGTGAGAAAAGTGAAAGGGTAATACTGTTATGTTACTTATATTTGTTTACACGAGCTAACTAGAAAATGCATAAAACTGCAAAGTGGTGCTTATAGTCTTTGCTGTCCCAAGTGTTTATGATACAAATAAATACACAAAAGAACCATATCCATTCCTCTCTACTAACTACAGGCAGTTTGTCCTCTTTCCTCTATACCCTACAGTCTACCCAACACCAAAACGCTGGAGGATTTCTACATTGGCTTAGAACAGCTTCCCACAGGACTTTACAAAGGTGTGTCCCTGCACCTGGAGGCAGGAGTCTATCTAGGGGATCTCTTGAGGTGTTCCCTTGAGGCTAAGCTTTCAGAGAACACCTGGGTGGGAAGACTTTGGGGTGAATCATCTAGCGGGGGAATCCCCACGTTCCTTCAGGATCTGGTTACTGATCTCCACGTTCTGGAAATATTGTTTCCCCTAGAGGGAGGCAATAGCAGACTAACACTGCCCCCATCACATGGTCAATAATGTTTTGTGGTTTTGCAGCCCCGTGTGTCATGTGTCCCTCTTCTGAGGAGAATGTGTGTGACTGGCTGGCAAGAAATTTGTCTCATGAAGCCCTAGCCCCAAAGCCTGGTGTCTCTTTTGTGGAGTCTGCCTCTTCTCTGCTAGGTTCCCCAAAAGACCAGACCTTTTGCACATTTTTTCCTATCATATTCTCTTGCCTAGTGTGGGAACTATGGGGTTTCTAGATCCTCATATTTCTTAGTACTCATTTGAGCTCATTCATGCTCCTCAGAGCATGCTCCTCAAATCCAGAAAGTGGGCCTATGCTCCTTGCTGGGAAGTATTTATAGTCTTTCCACAAAGATGGCTCCTAAAGCCAAGTCTCAGAAAGGATAATTTATGCTGTTGCATTGGGCTGCAAATAAAATCTCAGGAGCAGCCTTGTCCAAAATTCCAGATGCAACATATGCTTGTGGATGAGGCAAGGCTAGTAGGAAGGTTTAGGAGAAAGAATTTTTTCAGGATTCTCAGTCCCCTGAGTGAATAGCAACCCTGTCTTGATAGAAGAACCAATGTTCAGAAGCTTTCAAGGACCGGGACTCTTTAGAAAGTCAAATTTCCACTCCTGTAATCAGAGAAGTAAGATTGCCCTTACACAGGCTTTTAGAATAATTCAAACCAAAGTGTCTGACTAGGTGACTAGTGCCTCAAGAAGTTAGTGAGCGTTAGCTTATAAACTAGTGAGTTGTATAGCTGTGAAAACAACAACAAAAAGGATGGGCTATTTTATTTTTATCAGGTGTGTTCTTCTACAGTCATGAATAGATTAGTATGAATTTAGTTTGTGACAATTTCGCCAAATTCTACCTTCCTAATGGAGGCTCCATAGGTTCAGGTAAAGAAAGAAGTGGTAATATTAGCCAAAATAAATTTAGCACTTCACAGTGAAGAAGGCCCTTAATGAGAGTTCTTGGCGTTCTTCACTCTACCACTATGGTTGACGACTTTCAAAACTGCCTTACAGCTTTGAGGGCAGAATCTTCTCCATACATTTTGAATTTGTTTTTCTGGGTGCCAACAACCCCAACAGTATTCAGGAGTCAGAAATAGGGGCAGTTTCATGTGCAGTGTGTGTGTCTGTTTGTGCATGTGTATATGATATATGAGAATGGAATTTTCTTTTGAGTACTGAGAGTAGAACCCAAGGCTACATTTATGCTAGGCATGTGCTCTACAACTGAATAACCTATGCCTCCACCCATGGAATAAGTTTTTTTTAAGAGAATGGAAGACACTGGAGCATTTAAAAAGCATTTCATACAAATGATTGCTTTATGTGACCCAACTTAAACGGAACAATTTCCTTCTCTTTCCTTCATGTAAGTAACTTTAGTGATTCTCAGAGAAACTAAAGCTGCACCAGGATGTTCTATCCCTTCTCCCTCCAGAAACCATTACAGACACCTCGATTCTCTTTAGAGGAGAGGTTTGAGGGCTGGCACACCACTGCACATAGAGGAACAAGGTATGTTGTGGCTGGCGTGGATAATTTGACTTTGGGGTTTTAGAGCGATGTTGACTTAAGCAAAGTAAGCCGGCAGTCCAGCTGCAGCTTGGGTTTCCTTGATTGACACTATGCAATCCTAGCTGTTTTGTCTAACAGTGGCCCTTTTCAGGTCTCTCCAGGTACAAAACCTGGACCAAATCTTCCAGTTCTGTTCTGCACACCCGACTTGAACACATCTGGCTGAGCCGAGCTTCTCCTTCAGTGAAGATCTTCCACTGGTCTAAAAGGGAAACACAGAATGGTCAGGAGTGTGTAAGATTAGAGCTGCACTAATTAGGGATACAACCAATGTCCTTTATTCTTTTCCACCTCCTTGTAGACCCCTCAGGGTATTCGAAATATGAATGGCAGAGGGTTTCAGCAAAAAAGCACCCCCTCAAAAACAAAAATATTTTTCTGAGGGTAGAGACAGAAAACAAGACATGGAGTTTTTACTTCAATACGTATCATCTGGAAGCTTCCCCAAATGAGATGCACAACTGCTCATCTTTATTTTTCTCCTGGATCCACATGCTGTCCTAGTCTCTCATGAGTAAATCCTAAACCCTATGTTTAGAAAACTTTTATGAAAGGATTAATTTGACCTTAATGTGTTTGAGTGGATATATACATATGAATGCAGGTACCCACAGAGGTCAGTAGTATCAGACCCTCCTGAATCTGACGTTACAGGAAGTCGTGGACTACCTGACATGGGTACTGGGAACTGAACCCAAATCTTCTGAAGAGTAGTATGCACTCTCAACCACTGAACCAGCTCCATATCCAGTGTTTGAAATTTTTATAGTGTATTTAGCATTTTCAAAATACTCCACAGTTGGCCTGAGGATAGCAATACCTACTGCATCACTGGAGCACAGCTTGCTCTCTTAGGGCCCCATATAATGGTTTGGGTTACTTGATTGTTTAGCACTATTTTCTCTATTCCTCATTTTCTTTGTCAACAACTGCTCATCTTTATTTTTCACCTGGATCCACGTGCTGTCCTTATGCATCATCATTACCCTGAGATGCTGTCTTATGGCTGCTTATCGTGATCTATTCTCACACTGGTTCACAACCCTTTCCACTCTCTTAACTTGGATGTTTTCCTTCCATTGCTTATTGACTCCCAACAGCCCCTCACATTTCTTTTTATGCCTATGTTCATGGTGTTGAAGTCTGGGAATCTCTGAGAGCAAAGTCAGGAAACTCCTTTTCACCCTAAACCTGTTTGAACTTCTTTGGTTTCTCTACTCACATGAGAACATAATGCCCTCCCCTTGAGACCTGAACTCCCTGCTTCTCTCTGCCTGAAATCCATCATTTTCCTCTGTTCTCTATGCCTCAGCATGAAAATAGAAAAAAGGGACATAATATTTACCAAAGCTGTATGATGTATCAGGCTATTGAAGCACATTACGTGACGGAGTTGGACTTATTTCGCTGTCCCCAGGTTATTCCATTGGATCATGTCACTATCCACTGCTTTCAGCTGTACAATGTTTGGGGAACACAATATCTAATTCCATTACCTGTCCCCAGTCTTAACTACTTTGGGCACAGAGTATGTCTAAACCAGTTCCAAAGTCCTCTGGAGCCTGGTATACTGTCTTGCTCAAAACATGAACTACAGCAGCTGGTGGAAGTACAAGCAGACACCCACTGAACTGAACTGGAATCCAGTTGCAGAGAAGGACGAGTGAAGAGCAAAGGGGTCCAGACCAGGCTGGTGAAACCCACAGAAACACCTGACCTGAACAATGGGGAACTCTTCGTCCCCAGACTGATAGCTGGGAAACCAGCATGGGACTGATCCAGACCCCAGGAACATGGGTTTCAATGAGGAGACCACGGAAATCTATGGGACCTCCTGTAGTAGATCAAAATTTATCCCTAGCATAGGTGTGGACTTTGGGAGCCTGTTCCACATAGAGGGATACTCCCTGAGCCAAGACACACGGGGGTGGGCCTAGGCCCTATCCCAAAGGAGATGATAGACTCTGATGACACCCTATGGAAGGCCTCACCCTCCCTGGGGAGCCGAAAGGCTATGTGATAGGTAGGGTTTTAGTTGGGGGGGGGTGGGGAGGAGGGGAGGGAGTGGGAACTGGGAGTGACATGTAAAACAACCTTGTTTCTAATTCAAACAAAAACAATGAACTAAAATGTGTTCTATGATGAGCCAGTAATTGATCTCTGGACCTTAATATCTGTCTCCTTTATTCTTGACTCTCTTGTAGGGATTCTTCAAGTCCTGCATTCAGATTCTCATACTGTTCATTTTACTTCCTATCAATCTTTCAAAACACATACAAAATACCTTACCAACACTGTTTCTAGCTGATTCTCAGGCATCCTGATCAAAGTACTTTCCAAGCAGACCTTTTTTCACCGACACCTGCTTGCTTATTCTTCAGGTTTTAATTGGCAAATGGTGTAAGACCCCGGAAGCTCAGGCCTCCAGGATCTCAGCCCAGGACGATGGCCACCCCAATCACCAGGTGGAGTCGAAAGCTTGATGCAAACAGCACGAGGCTTTATTGTTGCTTAATGAGCTAACCTCATGTTAGCTCGGGTCTTTCATCCACCCACCATGGCGGATGGCTAGAAAAGACAGTTCGAAGCATCTGCATAGAGATCTTGTAGGGCAGCGTAAGGGGAGTGTCTAGGGGTATGCACAGGCTCAGGATTGGTGTGGCTCCAGGCTTGGAGGGCTTGCCCTGTGTTGATTGGTCAACTGGTTGTTACGGCCCATAGGCCCTCCCTGGGTGGTTGCTATGCTCTGCGTGTCATTGCTGTGCACTTGTCCGTAAATCACACCCAGAGCCTTAAAGCGTAACACCGCTAGCTAACTTCTGATTGGTTCCTTGCCACGAGGCAGGCATCTGACCTCTTAGTGACCAAGGCAAGGTCATGGCAAGCACTTGTTACTGTCATGGCTGCCGAAATGGGGAGCTGGTCCCTTCAATGTCATTACTACCCACCCAACCTTCGAAGTTATTAATACTGGAGTCGCTCTATACTAATGCCCCCACACATCTATTTGTTGACTTAGCATAGAAATGTCTCTCATGGTGACATATCCTCCCTTGTCTCACAGACAGTATTGTGTGAGAACTTCCTAATTCAGATTCTCAACAGCTCTGGCATTAATGGCACACCCTGCTCCTCAGAGCAAGACCCTCTTTCTAAGAGCCAGAATACCCCATTTACCTGCTTACTAATTCCCACTGCTGTGCTTTCGGCTGGAAGTCAAATCTCACTTCATAGTCTGGATTCACCTAGGTGAATCTATTTAAAAGCTCAGAGCACTGCTTTGCCATCACTGTGCTGCCTGTATTGTGTAGCGACTCCCAATGTTACTTGCTTTGCACGCACACTTTTCATGGGCTTCTTCTAAGCCTTTTGACTACTTCATACCAACTCTTTTCATCTGCATTGCACCCTATGTGGCCTTGGTGATCATTCCTCACCCCCACCCACATTTCTTGTCTGCTCCTGCCTGAATCTTCTCTTAGGCTGCACCCTCACCCTGGACTGATTTCTTGACCTGTTGCCCAGTCACACCCTCTTCTTTTAAAAAGCACCTCCTCCCCGAAGCCTTCCTCGACTAAGCCCACCTGGCTCTCAACTTATTGTTCTTTGCAGATTCCCCTGAGCACTTAGGTATTTAACTCCTCACAGCTCTTCTCATTCACACTGAAGGCCTGTTCGTGTTCTGTCTCGCCCACTAAAAATTCCCTGTGGATAGAAATCTGGTGCCTTTTATTCCATTAGAAGTGCTCCCCACCCATCCCTACCCCAGTGTCCTGCCATATCTAGTCCCTAAGCTCCATCTAGTGTAGAAAGTGGGAGAGTTGCAATTCTGCATGGATGCCTGGATGCTTTTGAAGAAACACGAGCACCTAGTGGTAGTTTTGTTTCCTTTCTTTTTTTCTTGTTTGCTTGCTTTTTGTTTTTCGAGACAGGATTTCTCTGTATAGCTTTGGAACCTGTCCTGGAATTCTTTCTGTAGACTAGGCTGGCCTCAATCTCACAGAGATCCTCCTGCCTCTGCCTCCCAAGTGCTGGGATTAAAGGCGTGTGCCTCCACTACCCTGTCACCTAGTGGTAGGCACTCCATATTTCTGTCCTCTTCTTTATTCCCAGAGAACACAGCCATCCAGATGTGAAGACTCTACAATTATACTCCACCTGAAATCTTGTGAAGCTTCCTTCAACCCTCTCGTGTCTTGGTTTATCAGTTTCATTAAGGACATTTAAGAAACCTTTAAGACCTGAAATAGCATATATATGGACCACTTTACAGTTTGTATCCATCATAGAGCCTGTGCATACCCCTAGACACTCCCCTAACGCTGCCCTACAAGATCTCTATGCAGATGCTTGTAGGGGCCCAAGTTTTTCCAGTTTGCACTCACACACCCTATTTGCTGTTAGTCGCCCAAAAGAGAAAGTGAGCATTCCCTAATGTTGAAATAGAGCATTCTTTATGTTCATTGAGAATACAGAGGGACTTCAAGTGTGGCAACGCTATATTTAAAAGCTGGAGGTGATTTCCAGCGAAGAGTAAAATGAGTTCCCACTTACTCAAGGTGGTCCGAGTCACCAGCTTGAAATGATGGAGCTCCCCAAACATCCTCTTGGAGATCTTCTCAATGTGGAAGTGCTGGAGAATGCCTAGGGTCAAGTGCAAAGTGGAACAGGTGATGAAACATTTTGTGTCTCTTTCTGGAAGCACAGACCCCTTTTCTGCCTAGGCTGAGCATTTAATCTCATTACTGGGGCTTAGGGGTATTGAGCTGGGCTGTGTAATGTACTTAACCAGGAACTTGGAGGGCTCAAAGACTTTAATTGACTCCATTTGTTTCCTTGGCTCACTGGCCTCCCTTTAGCTTCTCCAAGGACTGGAGATAAGGGAGGTAATACTTCTGACCATGGAATCCCCTCCTAAGAAAAGCATGAGTACTTGTTGGAACTTCTGTGGCCAGAGGCAGTATTAGAATTCTGCTTTTGGCCATAATTTGGATGGACTAGTTCCTGCCAAACCACTAGGCTGCCCTCCTGGCTAAACAATGAAAACCAGTAGTAAGATTACAGGCATATTATTTGTGTAGAGAAGCTACCCCTATTCCTGAATTCACACAGAAGTGCAAATTTTCCTTGGGGAAATATTCACAATTCTTGCAGGCTTCTCTTAAAACAAAACCAAAAAACGGAGGTAGGGTTCTTATGCATTGGCCCACAGTTTCCACCTTGCCTAAACAGATTTTTTTTAAATCAGAGGCAGGTAAATAACTGAAAACTGCCAAGTAGTTAAGGAGCAACATGTTACCAGCTCCCTAAAACCCAGAGGTCAACAGGGAAGAAAGGTTTTGCTGTGTCCAGGAAGTATAAACCTCAATAAAAGCTTTAGTGTGAATAGAAAGAAGGCTATTGATATATTCTGCTAGAAAATTGCAAGTCATCCATATACTTTAGTGGGGCTGAAGGACACATGGTTGAGTTCATTGCTTGAGAAATCAATGGGCCAGTTCTTAGTCCCAGGTGACTAGTAAACATACGCACTATAGAATTAAAGATGGAAAACGACACCCCTAAATAAAAAGCCAAAACAAGCATGACTGAAAAGCACATGTGCATCACACGATACTTCCTAATGGGGGGGCATTCTTTAGAAAAATCGAGGTTGTTGGAGAAACGAAGAGAGAAAAGATGCTATAAGCAACTATAGCAGTATTCCTGAAAGCATGATCCAAAGTACTACTTGTGTTAGCATCACAAGATTCTGCCTTAATCACACAATATTTATACAATATCCAAGGCATACTGAATTCTCATCTCTGGGTAGGATTAGCTAGCAGCCCATTAGTACACTTCTGTGCATGGTGCTGAAGCAATACATGTTTGCACCCTGGTTATTCTTGTTGCTATTTTGAGACAGGATCTTAACTGTGTAGCCCTGTCTGGCTTAGAACTCACTATGTAGATAAGGCTGCCCTTGAACTCACAGAGATACACCTGCTTCTGCCTCCCAAGATAGATGCTACCATACCTGAATATGTAAATACCCTTAAATCTTGGACAAGAGGTAGGTTCAAAAGGATAGATTTTATTGTCCAAATGAAATCTTATCCCTACACTTGGATTCCTGGAAAACCTGACCATACTAGATCATCACTAGTCTTGTCCACACAGCATGATATGAATAGATGTAGGAGCACACTGAGTATTGAATAGAACATTGCTGGTTGTGGTGGCTGCTGTGGAAAATCAGGGAAGCAACTGGATATCATGACAGGGATTATTTTGAGAAAGACTATCATCTTCTTCACACTTATGTGTGTCTTCTTCACAGAAGTGCATCGGGGGAAGGGGCACTTGTTGTACTGCAGCAGACATTTGAGGGCAAGAGGACAATTTACTTGGGGTTGTGAGATTCAGTTCTCCCCTTCCACCATGTGGGTCCCAGGGACTGAACTGAAGTCATCAGGCTTGCCACCAAACTTCTTTATCTAGTGAGTCATCTCCTTAGCCCAAGACCATAATCTTAAAAGTAGGAAGGATGTTATAAACTGATCTTAATCCAGAGTGTATGGTATAATTCCAGAGACATAGCTTCACACTGAAGAATGGGATTTCCTGTTTCTTGAGCTTCACATTGCAAAGGGAAACTGCAGTTTCTTAGTTTACAACATAGGCCATAGTTTAGAACCACTTTAAGAATTTATGGAAACACTGATTGATTCACATGCCTGGCTCAGATGAACAAATCAGACTCTTGTGGTAGGGCTTAGGTGTTTGATATAAAATTCAAACCAAAACAAGACAAATGACAACCTTGGGGATCTCAAGAGTTAACATTTAATCTGTAGCACAGACTGTGTTAATCTGCAAACACAACATGCATATCAGACACCCACAGTTTATAATCAAAGGGGTAACTTCTGACCCGAACACAGGACCTTGCTGAAATAAAACTAGGTTGAGTTGTCCCCTCTCCGCTCTACTTACAAACACAAAGGTAATGCTGTTTTGCTCACCCTTTCGAATGGTCCAAACGTGGACCTCTACTTGAGGTGGTCTCTCAGTCTCCAGTGCTATTTTTCTCGTAGTCTCTCCATCCTCCATGAACACAGACTCATAAACAGGCATGGTTTCTTCTCCACAAAAGTAACCTTTGCTGTCAAAGTTTTGGCTTGGAGGTTCTTCTGGAACCAGGAAGCAAGTAGAGTTTTGGCATGGTTTTTGAAAACTAGAAGTGAACTTCTGATTTTAGCCATCTCACTGTTTAGAACAGCTGACACAGCAGAAGTACACAATCAACAGAGACAACATTCCCAGATTTGCCTTACAAAATTCAGCTCAGGGTACCCCTCTAGCAGCCACCAAATCACCAAGACACATCTAAGCTCTCATGAGTCCATATGATGACAGAATTAGTGGCTCTGTAGGGCACACCCACAAACTGAACTGGATCTCCCTACAACAGTAATGGAGACATGGGCTTTGATGAAGAAGAAGAAGAAGAAGAAGAAGAAGAAGAAGAAGAAGAAGAAGAAGAAGAAGAAGAAGAAGAAGAAGAAGAAGAAGAAGAAGAAGAAGAAGAAGAAGAAGAAGAAGAAGAAGAATATAGCCATGTATAAATCTCTTAGGTACTTAAGGGAACACTGATTTTTCCATACTAGGGTAGAAGTGTGTTCTGTTCATCTCAGTGTTGCTAAGAGAGGCCTAGGAGACAGGTTGACAGAGGGCTTTTGGTTAGCTTTTCTGACATCATTTCAGTATACTTAGAAAACACTCATGACATTCATTTATGTGCATATACTTGCCCAACGGATCCATCCAAATTGGCTTGACATTTCTGAATGCTCTTTGATTTGTTTGGAAGAGGAATGATAATACCGGATCAGCACCAGTGCCAAAATCTAGATGTCAGATTAGTCATGTGTATGCTATGCCAAATGAACAGTTGGGACACACACACACACACACACACACACACACACACACACACACACACACACACACACACAAATTGGCTAGATTCTCTGTCTGTGAATTTATGTATAGCTGACCATTGAAATTCAGCTCCTGGGAACAAAGGTACCAGCCCCATAATTACTTGGCATTTCGTACCACACTCCCTTTGCCAAGGCTCCATACCAAAAAAAATTCTCCTTATTGTTGGTGATAAAAAGATTATTGGTGAGTTTTTCCTTTGATGGCTTTATAATCAGCATCCCCCTTTAGGTATGTATTCAAAGTATATAACTCTAATAAGATATACTGAAGTGAATCCTTACATACACTGAAAACTTTAAGACTATGGAGAAGCTATCTATAAGAATATCTGAGCCATCAGGGATAAATACACCGAGGGTTGAATGTTTGGGTAATCTGTGGCTCATACTGATGAGAGACTCACTGCTGTCCAATCAGATATATTGGACTGGACATTGTAATCAAATTGCTATTGTATGTCTCTCTTGGACCTGATTAAGTTTCCTCTCTACCTCTGCCTCCCACCATTTGGCACGGTGAGGACAAAACCACCATCATCTCTTGACAGTTCCAAGTTGGATCACTCATTTTGTGGATTATCCTAGAATCAAACTTCTTTTCTCCCTTTGCCTTTCATTTTAAACATTTTATTACTTGGCAGGCCAGTCTTTTTTGGTGATGTTAGGCAATTAAATGTTGTGTGCTCACAGTTTTCAAATCCAAACAAGGAGGTCATGGAGTGTACAGGGACTTCTATGAATTCAATTGTCACCTTTACAAGGAGAGCAGACTTTGGTAAACTTTGTTCAGTAGCTTAATGTTGGCTATGAATGTAACTGACATATGAAAACCAGCCTGTGATGGCACTAGAAGTACCTGTCATGTACTCAAAGTTTTCTCAGTACCCTAAAGAGGCATTCAGAAGCACCAAACCCTCTTAAAATCTGAACTTACACAACTGAAGAAATCCACAAACAACAAAACCCCATTAGTGACTCAGCCCTAGTTGAAACTGGAAGACACTAAAACAAATTTTGTTCTTAAATGGATGTATTCAGTAACATCTTACACTTTCCATCTCAAGGCACGTCACCTCCATGCTCATCTACTCTCATTACTCTCATTTCCTTTCAGTGAACCATGCCATAATTGAAGTAATTTTGGGCCATGTCCATTCCCCATGAGAAAATTATCCTGTGACCTCTAGAACCAAGAAACTTAGACACTATTACTTTGGGAGGTGATGATGACAGATAAAGATGTGTTATCTCATCTTGGGAAGCTTTTTAAACCATAACAGGGACATTTAATGGCCAAATCCAAAAGAAGTGTGTGAGGATTTCTAGGTATTAGAGCAGTACCAGAGGTATGAGAGGTGAGCTGGGGAATCTGTAGGTGTGTGTCTTAGTCAGTTCATTGGTGGACACTGACATGTAATGTAAGGCTGGACGCTAGCAGAGCAGTAACAAGAGGGAAGTGGAATTTACATCATTTACCATGGCCTGTGTTCGTTAATGATGGAGCCTGCTCTTTCTTGTTGTAATGAAATTTTTGACTTGATAACCAGTGAACTTATTTATTTCTTCCCTACTTTCCCTTATTTATTTCTTTCACTGCTTTGTCTATTTTCCTCTAGGTCATGCACCATTATTTTAAGAAGTCACTGATGGTCTGATGTTCCTGTTTGTGGATGCTTTCATGTCACCCAGGAGTCTCTTCAAACATCACATCCCAATGACTACTGTTTTGAAAGTGTTTCATGCACTATTCACCATCTCCTAATCTTGCTCCTTTTCCATTCACAGTCCCCATCACACGCTAAAATTATATTCTTGATTTGGTTTTACTGTGCTTCCTCTTCACTACAATGCAAGAACCAGGTAGTAAGTAGCCTTTGCCTGTCCATCTCTCATTCTTCAGTGTCTGTGTTTGCATGCAGAAGGTACTTAACATGCATTTTTAGGTTGATTTCAGAACATACTTAATGCTTTACATGTGCTGAATATGTGGAACAGGCACCCTGGGCCATGAAGACATTGACTCTTGGGCAATATAACCCCTAAGAGTGATTTAAAATGCACACACCCAGTTCTGGCTCACAGAGAGAAAAGTACACAGAATGTGATTGCAACTGTCTCTTTGCACGATGCCCAATGGATATACTATCTCAACATGTCTGATCACCATGAAAACAGTAAAAATAGCTCATTCAGGGAAACTGATTCAGTCAGTCAGGTTCTTCAATATATTGACAATTGGGATTCTGGCCAGTAGTTTTTTTTTTAAACAACAACTTTTATTATGTTTTCAAATGATAAAAGTAGTACATGTTTACTATTGAAAATTTAGAAAATATAAGTGAAAGAAGAAAATAGGAATACTTGCTAAGTCAGTTATCCAAAGATAATCTATGTAAACATTCTGTCATAGTCCCTTCCAGGCTTTAAAAAAATCTAAGCACACACAACCTTTTTCTTAACACAAAAATTAAGTATAATACATGTAATTTAGCCATTCCCTTATGAGTGAATTTTCTGATTGTTGTCAATGTTTCACTATTACAAATAACACTGCACCAGAAAAGACTAGCTTCTCTACCTTTATGTATTTCTATTTACTTTCTCAGAGTAAGCCCAGAGGTGGAGTTGCTTATCTGGATGCTTTCAAACTACCATCAACCTGAGAGGGAAATTCTTTTTAAAGAAATGCATGCTTTGTGTCCCATTTTTTCCTTTTATTTGGAATCACCTGTATGAATAAAATCCTAAGAACAGTGTGAAACGAGATTCTGTCTGAAAATCAAAGAATCAAAACAGAAAACTTGATCTTCAGTATTTAGGTAACTACTAATTTTTGCCTAAGTTTTACCCTTTAAGTGTAAATGTTAGACCTTTGACCAAAGAGAAAAATGTGTTGGGGGATTGTAACTGACATTATGATTTGTGGATCAAATGAGACCCCAGCCTTTAAGTCTCCATGTTTGGGTGGCCCCAATATACACATCATTCCTAGAATATGCTTCCAGCCTACTCCTAATAAGCACACTTCCTCCTGAATTTTAGTATTCTGATGTCTACTATTGGCCAGATCTTTGTAATCACATCCTGTCCCTATCACCATGCAAGATGAAGGGCATTATATTTACCTTACAACATTACTTCTCAAGCTTTAATATGCATACTTCAAGTAGACTCACTTGAGAATCTTTACTGCAGATTTGGATGCAGGGCAGGTGGAGGCCTGAGAATCAGCATTTACAATTAGCTCCTATATCCTGCTGGAGCACCAATCACATTTTGAAAAGCAAGAGCATGAACCACTGTGAGCATGCACCGACTGTTCTTAAACTTTTCTACATATCAAAGGGGTCTGAGGCACTTATAAGAGTCCCAAGGCCAGGCCATAATTCAAATCAATTAAATCATAATCTCTGGAGATGGGCCATGGGTACTTTTAGAAGCTCCGTGGGGATTCAAATGTGCACACAATTTCAGGGATCACAGATAGTGTAAAGAAAGATTCTCATGTACTTACACTGAATGCATGTTTGCCTGCAAGGCAGGAGCGACTGTTTAATGGAAGGGATAAATGATGTATCCACGTCCATTTTAAAAATCATTTGTCACTTGTGTTTACATAAATTCTTTACAGAAGGCCTAAGAAGTGGTGAATTAATGTACCTGGGAATGGCTAATTGATGGTGGAATTCTGGGATGGGGGTAGATATAGGAAGTCACTTGCTTTAACCATATCATTTTGAAGAAAAACATATGGAGGCTCAGAAGGTTTAAGGGGCTTGTTGTAGGTCACACAGAATAGCTATAGCAGACCAAAGGTTCAATGCCAACACTATAGATGACATAGTTGTTTTAAAATCTAGTTCATGTATTAAAAACCACCATTTGAAAAATTTGTTTTTAAAAAAAGATCAGCAACATTTTCAAGTATAAAAGACAGTGGGCTGGAAGTGACCTGGGTTTAAGGCCTTGACTGTATTAGCCATTAGTTTCATGACTTTGGGAAAGCCAATTTATTCATTTCACTGTTCTTGTCTTTAAAAGAGAAATAATATAATTATATTAGTTTAGTGGTGGAAGATAGTGAAGGGGAGATAGAGGTTTGATAATAGACACTAAAACACCATTAGAATTAATGATTTCTATTCTTCTATAGCACAGTAAGGTTACCATAGCAAAACCAATTTATGATAAATTTGAAAATGAATACAAGAGTCTAGGAATATACATTATAGAAGATGGAATGACAATTACCCTGATTTGATAGTTGTACATTGTATGTATGTCTTGAATTATCATACTGTACCTCATAAATATATACAGTTACTATGTCTCAAAATTAAAACATAAAATGCAAATAAAAATATAAAAATGGAGCACAGTGATAAACTGCTTTAATTTTTCACATGGGGCTAACAAGGCTAACAGATATATATGGATCTGGTATATTTTCAAGGTCACATAATGACCTTAGATTTGGATCAGAACCTAACCTTCATCAACTGTAACTCAGGCATCAACTCATCTGAAAAGAGTACTGGATTATGGCTGTAAGTGAGTTATTGATTTAAGAAGTGTAAGGTGTGGCTATTTTTCTAAACAGTGATAACATAAACTCCCTAGTTTAGAAAAACAAGAACAAGTTAAGCAATTTGGCATGTGTGTGAAGTTGTAGACACAAGAAACTCTCCAGAATATTTCTGAGTAGTTAATTCCTTCAAAGCAACCATCACTCTCAGAAGAGGAAAGAATGAGGTTCATTCTTGCTAGAACTATTATCATTAGAATTATATGGCAGGTCATTTATGTTTCTGATGCACAAAGAAAATCAAACAGGACTCTGAATCCCATTCAACCAAAGGCAGGGCCTCCAGCCAACGCACCTTTTGCCTTTTTACCTGGACACACCTTGCAGCACTTTCCATCTATTTTTTGAGGATACTTGCAGGGGTATCGATTGGGGCAGTGGATTTTCTTACATTCTTGCTTGGTGACATTACAAGTGCATAGCACACATTCCACAATGCCAAATGCCCGTAGATTTGGGTGCCAGGACTCTCCATGAGAATAGGTCTTTCCATTGGAAACACACACTGAAGGAGAACACAGGAGTAGAGAGTGAAGGTGAATTACTAGGCTTAGACTACCATCCATGAATTATTTAACATATCAAACACCATTTGTTCTGTCATAGCAAGAACTTGCGTTTACAGAGGTAGTCTTTGAGCATAGCACTATTTGAGTGATAAGCTATCTCCAAACAGTGCCTCTAATCTTCAGGTATTTTTTTTTCAGTTTCCCATTGGTAACTGCTATAGGGATGTGGCTACAGAAAATCAAATGAATGCGTTGCCTTACAGATAGGTATCTTTTGTCCCTCAGACAGTTGTTGAAGGAGAAGAATAGTCATTGCCTCTGTTTTCTGAGATATCTTGAAAGAGCATACATCGGGATTACAGGCAGAGGGAACTTATGAAGAAAAAGGGACACAGAACATCCTTCCAGATATGCCAGCCTCAAACCTATTAGGCTACTACTATACAGCATGGAGCTAGGTTCCAGGGAAATAAATGGACAGGTAGTGCTGTAAAAGGAGAGGTATGACAATCAATGTTCTCCATTTCTGAAAGGCAGAGACTGTGGATATTTCAAGCCATAAATGGATTTGGGTGTGGCTTTCATTATTTCCATCACCTCATCATACCCAAGGAGACCTGTCGGCATCTTAATCAACATTATCTCTAGGGTAGGGTGTATCTCTTTGGACAGGGCTGGGGGGAGACATATTCCCACTTGGGGCGTTTCTAGGAATTGACTGATTTGGCTGCAACACAGACTCAGGATGAATCATTAGGCTATTTCTTTCTCATCAAGTCCACTGGGTCACATTAAAGAATATGAAAGATGTTGGCTGTCTTTTTCAAGAACTGCTTGAGTACTGGGCCCTCTAACAGGTCAGTCTGTGTAAAGATTTCCAAGAACCTAACCTGGAGAAGATCCCAGTGCACAGAGAGTCTCAATAGATACCTAAAGCATGAGGCTCTGGGCTATGAACAGAACCATAGAAATTAGGCAGGATGTGTTTCTCTCTTGCCTACCCTTTTTTCTCTCAACTCTGTAACACTGTTTTCTAGACCATTTTGAACAAGTGGGTACAGAGCTGGCTCTAAGAACATTTTGGCAGGATTTAAGTTTAAAATGTAGGACTCTTGTTGCTTTTCTTCTGTGATTTTTAACAACGATCTGAGCGTATATTGCACAGGGGACCCTGTCACTATGGAGAGAGATCATAAGGGTGATCCATACTCAGGGAAAACAAGGCAGGCAGTACTACCCAAGCTAAGCGTCATCTTCCTTCTAAACATTTTGATTATGGGAACAGTCCAGACTAGGCAGAATCCCACACTCTGCAGTGGAATAAAATGTAGCACTTAGAAGGGAAGGGAGCCTCCTCCCACCAACAAAATTCCAAAAGATGGTTTTGAATCATTCAGCTGGGGTTTGGGCGTTAAGGTGAAGACAAGAGATTCTTCAGTGAACTCTTACAGAAAGGTCAAGAGAGAAGGGATGTATCCAGATAAACGTGGCAGATGAAGAAATATGAAGCAGCTAGGGCTTTTGTAGGGCAGTGAGGCAGTGAAGGGGTGAGCCTCTACTGTGAAAAGAGAAGAGTTCTTAGGGAAATTATTGTATTTGGGGCTTTCAAGTCTTTTTTGTCCTCAATCATTTTTTAAGGCTTTGCAATGCTTCCAAAGCAAATGTAATCTATTGGGGGTAATTTAGGATTGAAAAATCCAACTGTATCTTTACCTAACTCTTCTTCCTTTCATAAAGTTGTATCAGAAAGCTTTGGAACTTAAAAGTCATAAATTTCAAATCAAACACAGATCAATAATACATATTTCTAACTATTTTAATAACCACAGTTTTATTAAATTGCATTTAGAGTTTTCTCGTAAGCCTGTAGATTTTTAAATTGATGTTTTTATGTATAATCTGAATTTTACATGTAACTAGTTACAGATGTGATGAACTAGCTTTGGCTTGACCAGCTCTGTTGAGATTTATCCTAGGAGTTCTTTGTAATGGATTGTTTTTCACCAATGTTATTCTTCATTTGGTTTAATAATTTACTTTTATCCTATTCAAAGAATTGCCTTTTGATTTATTTTCTTTCTAAAGGAAACAAAACATGCTTGTGGTTATGTAAAAAGGAACCAGTTGAGCCTTTATTCCAGAGAACTGATTGATAGGATACCCAATATACTAAGCACCAGTCAACATTATGCTTTTTTCGTCTTCCCACCTCTGCTACTGGAGTTGGGGCAGTGGAGGCCAGAGGAAAGAAAAGTGTACCAATGAACATATATGGACGCTCATGCAACAAGACTCATGGTTGAGTGGACTACAGTGTTAACCTGCTCAGTGGTCCTGGTTTTCAGCCAGGTGGTTTCTGGATTTCTCACTGGCTCACTCAAATGGAAGGATGATCTCCTCATTTGCTACATGCTGAATCAAAATCTCCAAGACTGGAGCCAGGAATATTTAACAAGAGTCCCAGGAGGAAGGCTATTTAATACTTAACTATTGAGAAGAGCTTTAGAAGTATTTGGCACCAAGTACCTTTGAATGTTGGGTGCCCTGCTTATTAAAGATCAGTGGATTTCCCCAAATGACCTCCAGTTCACAAGGCAACAGAGAAAGTGCTAGAAGTTGCTTCATAATAAGGGTACTTGTGTATACTATTCTGAGTGCATTTGTGGAAAGTCCTACAAGCCCTCTCACTTGTTCATACCCACTTTGACGATCACATTTAGTGATGCACATGTGAGTATACACTGTTTATGGGATAAACGGTCCCATCCCAGGCTCGGTCTCTAAAGATCAGGCATGCTGAGGAGGATGCCCTTTACCTTGTCCATGTTTGTGCTTGTTATTGATGACAATCTGTACGATGGTTCCTGATGCTTGCTGGGAATCCATAAGAGCTCCCCGGTGACTTCTCCCCCCAGGAAATCGAGGAGGACCCCCAGCTTGTCTGCTTGGTGGAGGATCATAGGGAGAACGGAGGTAAGAATGTCTCTATAAATAACAAGGAAAAAAATCAGTCCAAAACAAATATCAACAATGAGATATCAAGAATTGAGTTATATACATCAGCAGTAATTCAATGACTTTGATTTTTAGTGATGAACTCCTATCTTAACTGTATGTCTTCCTATGTCAACAAAGGTAAGGATGTGCCTGTGAGAAAGCAGTACTGGAAATTTGCTGGGGTTTTCCTCTCTCCTTGTAGATTGGACCAGATTCCCAGAGAAACTCGTGAGGAACAAAACAGCCCCAAAGGCTAAAGCGCCTTCCTGCTAAGAGACTCATATTTCCAAGTTTAAGAGCTAGTCTTCAACAGAAGGCAAAAGGTAACAGGTCACAAGAAAAGTCCAAAGTGGTGTTTAAATTACGAGGAGAGATGCTTGTCGGGGAGGGTTTGTGACCTGGGTCATGAACAGAGGGTAGACTTCTTCTTTTTTTTTTAATAGGCAGTTTGTGGGGAATATTCCAGGCAGAAGTTTCCAAATTGAGAAGGTGTAGCAAAGAACATAGAGTCCTTAAAAGGGAACAGTTGAAGGATAACATTCCAAATGGGGGTTGGAGCCAGATCATGGAGGACTTTAAATGACAAGCTAAGGGGTAAATACTTTATTTGGTAAATGATAGAGGTGGGAGTATGGAAGCCTTTGAGGGATTTTTTTAAAGTAGAGAAGTGACTTAATCAAGAGCTTGTCTCAAAGCACTAAAACCCTGTTATGTGTTAGTGAACTGGAGAAGAGGAAAAGGTGGGGGGTCAAATAGGGTCTCAAGTATGTATACTGAGAGTGTGAGTACAGGCAAAATGATAGAAGATCACACAGCAGAGCACTTCACTGACACACAACAGTATAAGTTCTATGTCTAATATCTAGAATGTACTCATCCATAGCTGTTAGGTGAATAAAAGTACTTCCCCACTCTTGTGATACTAATAAAGCAACCATTATTCTTTCATAAAGAGTTAAGGCAATGATGAGCTCAACTCTTCTTCTCTGTCTTGTTCCCCGGAGCAGACAGAAAGGGATGGCTTGAATAAGAATGGAATCTTAAGGGTTAGTGCATTAATATGCACCATTTTAGGGGCACTTTCTAAGAGAAAGCCCATGAAAAGATTTCACAGGCAGTTAAAGAGGAAGATCCTTAAACTCACTGATGGAGAAAGCTGACAAACTGAGATACTTAGGGTATCCTGGACCCAACTTACTGTAACAGCGATTTACATTGCTATGCATTATAAGCACAGCTTTTGAAAGAAATTGCTTTGGGAGAAGGAAAAAGTGAACAGAAATTGGAATAAATGGACTCTTTTTGACTCCTGACATAAAACGTCATTCTCCGTATCTAACAGTCCACTCTGGCACATGGTCATAACAATTCGCACAAACAAGAATTTGCTTCAATTTGTTACCATGAGCATGGATGGGAGTCTCAGGGCAAATATTTCTCATTCCCACAATGGTTTATATGCCTCTTTCTGCCATAATCGGTTGCATTCCACAAAGGCAGTTACAGATTTTTCTTTCCTTTCTGTTGTTTGACAACATTTTGCCAAAGTAACAAGGAGAAGAAAGTTTGCATGGTGGGTGTCCCATTGCTGCTGAAAGAAAGGTGTTCAATAGCAATACAACTAAAGAGGGTCAGTAACCTTGGAAAAGTTGCAAGTACATTAAGTTCACTAATTCACAATGGTAAGCACAAAATGCAAAACTGGTCTTAGCACTGAGGAGTAGTGTGGGCAATGGTTTGAAACAAAGAACAAAAACAGAAGCATCAGAGATTTTTAGCAGAGGACCTTTTGTAGACTGCTTGGCCCCACACATTTATTCAAGTCTGAAATGTCTCCACAGTCTTGTCTCTTTGGCCCTTGGTTGGCTCTGCGGGTTATGGAGCCTTTGATATGTGAAATCTATCTGATTGAGCTGTGTCACTTGACGTGCACCTTTGAAAATTACACTTTTCCCCTGATCCAGTCTTGTTCTCTACATCTTGGTCCAGCCACACCATGTGAGGAGCTGCAATGACTGCTCCTGCTACTACAAATTGATCCACTCCTGCCACCACGCCTCCTCTGCCACGATGGGCTGATATCTCCTGAAACTGTGTGCCAAATAGTCTTTCTTACCAAGTATCTTCTGTCAGCTGTTTGTCACAGCATAAAGAGAAGTGACTAATACATCATGTCAGTTATTGTCTTGCAGGTAGAGAAGCTGAGAACAGAGAGGAGAGGGAATTTATTCAGAATAACAAGGTTGAGGCTTGGGTGATGGAGTGGTATTTAGAACAGAAATGGAAAAGAAAGGAGAAAAGAAGTAGAAAGAGTAGGAAGAGTGGTCAGCAAATTTTTGGCTAAAAGTTATTCCAGTTAAAAGATCTTTTAGCTGTAGTGTTTACAACAGCATATACAAACAGAAATCTACCTTGATTACATATGAGGGATACCCAAGATGTTAAAAATGCCAAGAACAGGTTGTCACTCCCAGAGATTCTGATGTAACTGGTCTTAGGTGAGGCTTGGGCTTCCGGAATGTTATATACTATGCAGAGACATAAGGGGTTTCTGTAGGGCAAGAGATTGGGAGGTGATGGGTGTGTAAATGGTTTTTACTTTTTATATAGTTTGAGATTATAATTGTACCTTTTCTCCTCTTTCTTTCCCTCATCCCTCACCATATGCTCTTCTTTGATCCTTGTCTAATTTATGGCCTTTTTTCATTAATTGTCACTGCATGCAAAAATATGTGTGTATACTCATTTATTCCTATATATAACCTGCTGAGTCTGTATAGTGGCTGTTTTGGAGTTCTTCTTCCGATCAATTAAAAAAAACCTCAGTCACAAAAAGAGACAAACATGGTATGCACTCACTCATATATGAACTTTAGACATAGAGCAAAGGATTACCAGCCTATAATCCTCTTCACCAAAGAAACTAGGAAACATGAAGGACTCTAAGGGATAAATGGTCCTCAGGAATGGAAGTGACATGAACTCCTGAACTAATTGGGAGCATGAGGGTAGGGGGGAAGGAGCCGCTACAATAAGAGCAAGAGAAGAGGAGTAGAGGAGAGGAAATGGAGGGGTAGAAATACTGAGTTGGGGGAAGAATAGAGGAAAGAGAGCAGGATGAGAGATACCATGTCAGAGGGAGCCACTATATGTCCGAGAAGAAATCTGGAACCAGGGAGATCTCCAGATACCGACAAGGATGACACGATCTGACAATCCAGGCAATGGTGGAGAGGATAACCTAAAAGCCCTTGCCCTAAAATGAGATTGATGACTTCTCTTTATGCCATCCTAGAGCCCTCACCCAGTGGCTGATGGAAGTAGAGACAGACATCCACAGATATACACTGAGCTGAAATCGGGAATTTAGTTGAAGAGAGGGAGGAATGAAGAGCAAAGGGGTCTGTACCAGGTTGGAGAAACCCACAGGAACAGTTGGCCTGAACAAGGGAGAGCACATCAACCCCAGATGCTGTCGGGGAGGCCAGTACAAGACTGATCCAGACCCCTGAACATGGATGTCAATAAGGAGGCCTCTGCAGTCCAGGGAGCCTCTGGTGGTGGATTAGTATTTTTCCCTGGTGCAAGAAGAGACTTTGAGAGCCCATCCCATGTGAAGGGTTACACTCTGGCACTGGACACATGGGGAAGGGCCCTGGACCAGCACAGGAAGATTTGGTGGACTTTGCAGAGCCCCCGTTGAGGGCCTTACCCTGCCTGGGGAGTGGTGGGTGGATGGAGTGGGGGTAGGTTGGGGGTGGGGGAGGAGGGATGGGAGTGAGGGGAGGGAGAGGGAGAAGGGACTTACATGTGAAACAAGCTTGTTCCCTAACTAGAATAAATAAATTTAAAAAAAAAATTCAGGGGTCAATCTACTTCATAAATTTGAGTATAGAAGAAAAGGCTTTAAGACTGTAGAATTGCAAGTGAATTCAGAGCTTATCTTGAAAATTAGTTGTATAAAGGCCGTCTGAGTGGAGAAGAAAGACAAAGAAAAAAAGGTTTGCTTGAAATGTAATTTTGGCATTTCTGACATACAAATTTGAAGGTTTGAAAACTCTGTTCAACGTTTGAGGTGGGTTTGAAACAATTCTTTTTCCATTGGGAGAAAGCCCCTCTGTTGCAGAAGCTCCCCATAAACTCCTTTCCTTGGTTTGTTTAAAAGATGAGGGATTTGCATGGTTTCACTCATATAAGAATCTAGACAGTTGATCAAATGTAGAATGTGGTGTAATGCAAAAGTAGTGAGGGGGTAGGGATGGAGCAAAGGTGAGCACTAAGTTTTAATTAGACAGCAGCAAAAAGATCTGTCATACTACTGATTATATATAACAATAATGAAGTACATATTGAGCACATCAAGAAGAATATTGAAAGCTTTCACCACACACAAATTATAAATGAGGCGATGGATATGTTCAACATGATTTTAACATTACACAGTGTATACATTATTGAAATACTACATGGCACTGATAAAATTTTACATAGTAGTGAATTTTTAAAGAAAGGATGATGGGGGCGTGGCTCAGTGGCTAACAACAGATATTGCTCTTGCAGAGAATCTGATTTTGGTTCCCAATATCCATGTGTGGTGGTTCACAAATGTCTGTAACCCCAGGTCTAGATCTGATACCTTATCCTGGCCTCTATGGGTACTGCATTCATATGCACACCTCTTACCACATACATTCATACAGATAATTAAAAATGTAAATCAAATCTCTAAAAAGGGGTAATGATTTTATTGGTAGAAATGGAAAACATTAGGGTCTCAAAAGAATCTTCAGAGATCATTTTTGGTTCAAATGTTTTACTGTGGATTTGTGGGATATTACCATTGAAGGAAACTGGGCAGTGGACATATAGGATCTCTCTGTATTCTCTTATAATTGTAAGTAAACTATAGTTATCTGAAGAGAAAAAGAAATTTTGGTTCCAAATGTGTCTTCAGATAGTATTATAATTCACACAGACACAAAATGATTATACCTTAGTCACTACTAGTCTACAGTCCCTATCTAGAAGAACTGTTAGGCCAATCTAATTACAAACAATTTTTAACTGGCTTTATTATAAAAATTCAAATTTAGGAAAAATTCAAATTTAGGAAGATTTTATACTGGAATTAAAGAGCCCCAAAGTATACACCTTTCAGTAAAATTTTATACAGCTAGAGTAGGCATTCTGACATTGTTTTCTGACAATGTGACTTACAAGTAGATTTTGATCTGTTTCATGTTATTTCTATGCTGTCCTGGATAGTTTTATGTCAACTTTACACAAACTAGTGTCATCCGAGAGGAGGGAGTCTCAACCAAGAAAATGTCTCAGTGAGATTAGGCAGTAGGCAAGCCTGTAGGGTATTTTATTAATTAATCATTGATGGGAGAGGGCCCAGCACATTGTGGGTGGTGCCATCCCTGGGCTGGTGGTCCTGGGTTCTATAAGAAAGCAGGCTGATCCAGCCACGGGGAGCAAATCAGTGAGAGGCACTCCTCCATAGCCTCTGCACCAGCTCCTGCTTCCAGGTTCCTGCCCTGTTAAAGTTCCTGTCCTGACTTCCTATGATGGTGAGCAATGCTATTGAAGTGTAACCTAAACCCTTTCCTTCCCAAGTTTCTCCGGTCATGGTGTTTCATCAAAGCAATAGTAACCCCAATTAAGGCATATACCAAGCTTTTTTGCCATCCTAATGGTAAATCTAATGTCATTTAAAGGGATTGCGAATGAAACTCAGAGTCCATCCTCACATATATTTCATTATACATTACATACCCCTTCAGTCAATCTATGCTTATTTATTGGGTACCTACCATGGGCCAGGTACACACTTTTCCATTACTATAAATGTTGTGTATTATTCAAATCATATGCCACAGTATCAATCCACCTTAGAACAAAGGAAAACATTTACTTATAATAAAGTGGAACCATCTGGCCATTGTGGTCTACCAGTCCCAAATGTTTGCTCTTCTTGCTACAATCCTAGATTAAGTCATCTCTTATGGAAGTTTAGGAGGAATAATGAGGCTGATATGGGGCTTCTAAAGAGCATAAAAGGAAGAAAAAGAAGGAAAACAAATGAAAGGTATCTACCAGCAAGCCCACTGGAGTGGTCTCCATGTTTATTTTGGAAGCCGAACAGCATAAGGTGACTGGGGCTGAAGTTTTGAATGACATCTAGCTGACAGCCACTTCTTACCAAAACAAAAAAAACTGGGTTGAGGAAAAGAGGAAACTCACAGCAAGGAAAACTAAGACTGCTACCATGTCTTGTTAAGATCTGTACAGAATTTCGCTCTAAATTAGACAGAGTGGAATGGAGAAAAAATTTCCCTGATTGTGAGAATTCAATCTCTCTTGTGAATTAAATGCTGTTTTTGTGAGGGGCCCGGTGTTGTTTTTCAGCTTGTCCACAATTCTACACTAATTCTGAAGCAGCAGTGCTCAGAAAGCAATACTGCCAAGTACTAATGCAAACTGAAACCATGTACTACCACTGCTGAAACTTTTGGTATGGTGTTGGCAAGATGGGTTGTGCAAGTCAGAACTAGCCTCTGTGACAGTGAATCCTAGCCTACCTAAGTGACATGGTGATGCTTGCATCTGTCATTCAATAGCAAAGTCTGTGAACTCTGTCATCATGCCATCTCTATTTATGAAAATAGCCTGCTCTATAATTACCTAGTCCCCTTACTTATTTCCAGATTCTAAGGTTTGACAAAATCATGTAATTTTATTTATTATTAAATTAATTCATACCATGGAAAAACATGAAGTTGCACAGAAGATTAAGTTAAGAAGTCAAAGTCTACTTTACCTCATGTCTACTTATATCCCTCAATTACTATTTTTATCATGCTGATATAGGACCTTTCAGATAGTTCTCATTTATACATTTATAAAAGCACACACACATTTTACATTTGTTTTATTTTGTTTTGAGGTTTTTCTTTCTGTTTTGCTATATTTAGATACAATTTTGCTTTTTAAATTATTTATTTATTTTTATTGTATGTGTGCATGCGTGTGTGTGTGTGTGTGTGTGTGTGTGTGTGTGTGTGTGTGTGTGTGTGTGATCATACATGTACAATGCTATGGCTGTGCATGGAGGTCAGAGAAAAATTTGAGCTGGTTCTCGCCTTTCACCATGTTGGTCCTGGAGACAGGACTCAAGCTTGGCAGCCAAGTGCCTGCTGAGCCATCTGTCAACCCGTATTATGTTTTTATTAATAACTTCAAGTAACCCAATGATTGAGCATATAGAGCCAAGTCTATATTGATAAATATTTATGCTAATTTGTTAAACTTATGAAAACAACGCTGCAATGACATTTTAAAAATAGTTCTTATTCAGCAGGTGCATTTTGTCATTTCCCCTGTTTGTGTGAAATGACAAACACCTTTGTACTTTGAAACGCTTTTATAAGCCTTTTCAAATGTTAAGATGTTTGAAGAATAACTCTTAGACATTCATATTTAGAGATGTTCTATTTTGTTAATATATTGTACATTTAATATATATATATATATATATAGTGTGTGTATGTGGGGAGAAAGAGAGAGAGAGAGAGAGAGAGAGAGAGAGAGAGAGAGAGACAGAGAGAAAGACAGAGAGAGAGAGTCTTATTTGTTAGACTTATTCTAAGATTTATGCTAGCAACAGAAATAGGGTAAAAGGAGGAGAATCTGGCCCAAAATTTCTTTTTCTTTCAACTGCATGACCAAGAGATCTCAGGTTTATAAGGAATCTAACTAAAAGGATGGAGTGAACTATGTTAAAATCACATAGAAACATTCACTGTTGAGAAGAGGGGTGGCGACTGTCTTCCTTAGACAGAACATACAGATTTGTCAGGTCATCTAAAAAGAGTACCGACTTCTGATCTAGACAAAAGGCTATGGTTGCTTTTTGTTCATGTTCTTGCACTAATTAGAGATGATAAATATTTAGATGTCATAGTTTGGTTTTTCTGAGGAAGGAGAAAAATATGATGTTAGAAATGGGTCCATTTTTGGATTTGATGGAGACTTTTTCCATGGGGGAAAAAGCTTGGCTTGCTGCTGTAGAGTGTGGAAATCTTGGAGCTCTTCACACTTACTGCTTCTCTGTTGGCAGGTTGCCGGAAGATATCACCATCAGAATGTTCCCATGACAATTCTCCATCCCCTGTTTATTAAAAAGAAATAAAGAAAGAATCAAACATACATAGAAGGGAAAAATATCACCCTTTTGACCCAGCCACATTTTTGGAACCATGTTTCTAAAATTCTCAAGGCATTTTAGCTCTTGTGGCTACCCTTTAAGAAATAGCACTGAACGATTTCTCTGGGTGGGTCTCATGATTCAAAACAAGTCACAAGAAAGTTATCAGCTTCTAAATAGATCAACTGGTAACTAACACTGTCCAGAATTTGGAATATAAAAGGGAAAATAATAGCTTTTTACCTTAATAATAGTCATCATCACTCTCGCTTATTTTATTCTAGTGACAGTAAAGTATTTTACAGATCGTATTTAACATGTGTTTATACTATCCTTAAACAATGAATTTTAAAGTTTTCATTGGTCAAGACTTAAGTTCACAATTATGTCTCTGAGAAGCTATGAATTGATTTAAAAGTAAAAGCTAAACTCGCTATGGTTAGAGTATTTATGCAAGAAATAGCCAAGATGCTGTCTCTTTTACAGTTTTATAAATTCATATATGAGTGCTCTATTTACTATAGTTAGTTCCACTCCTCCCTACCCTTCCAATTTCTCCCATGTCCCTCATCATTCACTTTCATTTATGATCTCTTCTTTAGTTACTGTTGTTACACACACACACACACACACACACACACACACACACACACACACACACACACACAAACCCATAAACATATATACACAGGTATGTAGATCAGAAAAATTCTAAAATTCGTATGGAATCCAAAGCAATCTGAAGTAAAAAGAATAATGCTTAAGGGGATTCCCACACCACATTTCAGGCTGTATTACAGAGCTCTAGTAATAAAACAGCATAGCACTGTCTGTAATTTTGATCTGACACAACTTTGTCTAGATCAGTAGTTCTCAACCTGTGGGTCACGACCCCTTTTGGGGTATTGAATGACCCCTTCACAGGGGTTGCCTAAGACCTTCAGAAAAACTCTATGTTACGATTTTAACAGTTGCAAAATTACAGTTATGAAGCAACAACAAGAATAATTTTATGGCTGGTGGGGGGGTCACCACAACATGAAGAACTGTTAGTCACAGCATTAGGAAGGTCAAGAACCACTGCTGTAGGTCTATATGATCCACTGTTTGAACAGTAAATCCACTATTACTGAAGTCTTCCAGAATAGCTGCTGCTTTGTCTTATGACAGAGTCTTTCTATGTAGTTGTGGCTAAACTGGAACTCACTACGTAGCCCAGTTTGTTCTGGAGCTCACTGTCCTTCTTTCTGTCCTAAGTTGACATTACAGGTGTGCATCACCACACCCAAATCAGAGTAACTGCTTCTAAGAGAAAGATTTTATGTTAAAGGTTTTGGGAAACATAAGTGTAAATGGAGTACTCAATTGGTCTAGATAATAAAAGGCAGGTGTCAGATATAGAGGGAAATGCTGAGACATCAGAGAGAAGGGGCAAGCCACAGAACACCTTACCTCCTAAGCATCTCCACAGAGAAGAGAGCGATTTCCTGTTTGTCCTTGCTTACATACTATTACTGCCCCACTACATCACTTCCTACCTGTCTGTACAGACCTCCAGACCTCTATGGTTAGCTAGTGGCAGTTTCTGTCCAGCTATATCACTTTCTGCCTGTTTGTACAGACCTCTAGACCTCTATGGTTAGCTAGAGTGGCAAGCTCCATTCTCTGATCCCCAGACAGTCTTTAATTGTGCAAGAAAGATATCAGTGCACATAAGCACACAAAAGATATGGGTATTCATCAATTGATCAAAAATAAAAATAAATTGGTTAATTTTCAAGAAGCTTTGGTTACCTATGACTGTACAAGCATGTACATGTGTGCACATAATATGTACATATACATATATATTATATTATGCTAAACAACAACTAGCTATTAAATGGGACAACATAGAACAAGGAAAAATAGAAATAATTTTTCTTTTATAATTCATGTCTCAAGCTTTCAAAACCTTGGAACTAAATAGTAACATTTTAATTAGTTTAGGTACATGAAAGCACTATTGGGGAAATTTATGTAATTTTTCAGGACTTGAAAAAGCTTGAAAATTAACTTGATAGCCTCCTGCCTTAGTCTAGCACATTCTAGGATTATGGCTTGATCTACAGTGTCTAGCTCATTTTCTTGATTTAGATTGCCTGAAGGACTTAGTATCCTACACTGTTTGAAAGGTAGAGAATTTCAGACATAATTTTGTGCAAGTGTTACATGGAACAGATGGAGCAACCAAAGCTCAGAAAGTAGAAGTAGCTATTAATAGTTAAACAATGCTCATTGAAATTAACACCCAAATCACAGGTCCCCAGATTCCTGAGTATTCATGTCCATCCTATGAAAGCATGGTTTACTCCTTGTTATTTGTGACTGTATCACCATCAAATGGTGGAACCTGAAAACCAATGATAACCCTGGGTATCTTTTCCTCTGTTTTTCTTCTGAGTACTTACAAGTACCTTATATTTTAATATTTTGTTCATTTTCTGTTATCTCCCATTATAATTCTACCATGAAAATCAAGATTTTGGTCTATCCTGGTCATTAATGTAATAATAGCATGAACAATAGCAATGGGCACATAGTATGCATTCAGCATCTGCTGCATGAATGGATAACAAAGCATTATGAATATTTTCCACTGTTAAATGTTTCTTGGTCCTTTGTTGACAAACTTTAAATTTCTTAAAATGAGGGGTTATGCCTTACACCATCTTTGTAGCTTCTTGGTCACTACTTTCCAAAGTGTGGTCCTTGTCATCATCTGGGAATTTGTTAGACACTCAAATTTTGGATCCTCCCGGAGACCAACTGAATTGGAAACTATTGGATAAGGGCCAATAGTTTAGGTTTTGATGAGCTCTTCAATAGAGTTGGATGCATACAGAAATTTTAAGATAGCTGGGCTGGAACAGCTGGTATCTTGCTGGGTACCTATCAGTGGCTTAATATATAACTGAATTAAACTGCAGTGAAAATACCAAATTGTGTGTGGCTGGAAGAACAGTTTTCTTCCTGTGTGGCTGCAGATGATAGGCAAAGACTACATGAAGACCTATTGGAAACTCTGACTGTCTACAGTGAGAGTTGGCTGTGACAGGACACAATGTTGAGGAGTCAAATAACAAGTGTTGAATTCTGCATAAGTGGAAATATTGATACTATGGCAAGTGAGACAAATCATGCTGGGCCCTATGCCCTCAAGATGTTTGCATTGAATTTGGAAGTGACTGAATATCAGTTTAAGATGCAGTTAAAAACATACGAAGGCCAGCAACCAGAAAAAAAAAACAACAAAACAAATGGAGTATATATGCTTAAGCCATATTGAGTTGGGAAGATGAATCATGAGGAAAGCATTTTAAGTGAAAATTTATTTTTCATTTTTATTTTATTTTAGAATAAAATATTTATTTAGAGTTTTTATTTTAGAAGTATATGCTTACAGGGACACTGCTGGTGTGGACAGAGTACCTCAGCGGAAACGAGTGACATTTGCAAAGAAGCAGCACTTTGAAAATAGCAAGCCACAAGGAAGTAAGCACTAAGAAATCAGGTATTGTTTGAATAGGAATTTTAGATTGGGAAAATATGGGGCTGGTAACTGGAGAGAAGGGGTGAGGGGGAGGAGGAGGTTAAGAGGGGTTATAAATCATCAAAAGCAGGTTGAAGACTTCATATTTCATCCCATTATTAATTTTTAGGTACAGAGTCCTATAGTACAAATGATACCCAAGCAAGGGTCTTCTGGTAGCAGAGTGTAGCCCAGCTGAGGACCACTAAAACCTCAGAATCCAACCAGGAGGCATCTATAGTAACAGGTGATAGGCCATGCTGCAGAGCAAAAGCAAGTGTTAAGACTGATGGTAGATGTGATCATAGGGGAATAAAGCAGAGAAGAAAACAGTATAAAGTGATAGTCAACCTGAGAATTTAGAGAGGTGTTCAGTGCCCTTGACAGTGACTGAGTAGGGATAAACTGAGATTTGTGTGCCCTGTTTTAGTTGGCAGTGGTGGGTCTGAGCCAAATGAAAGTAGACCAGAAGGACGATTAGAAACTAGAAAGGGATTTACCAGTGAATGGTAAAATGAAATGTAATAAAGCTACACGATACAGCCCCAAGCCAGATCTGAGTAGCTGAAGAGAGAGAAGAAATTACCAAAGAAGAATCACAGAGCAGTTCTCTTCATTACATTCACTGACTGATAGTAGCAAACAAGTGTTGTCTTAGCCTAGATATCATAGAAGTTCAGTTTACTATAGGTAGGTACTGGAGTTTTGAACAGATTCCTCGTTAAAGAGCCTTTAAATACTTAGAGTCCAGTCAAACAGCAGAAGCATTACAGAAGGATGCAATCACCAATAGGTAGAAACTTAAGATGGCAATGCAAATGAGGTAAGACAGTGTCAATCATGGCAGCAGAAGATTGATATCCTGTAACACACAGTCAGATGAATGTGCCACAGCCTTGTATTTGCAAATCTGAGGACTTGCAGACAGATACATATGCATAAAATGAAGTATCTTAACAACTTAAAAAGTTACTAGAGCTATTATTTCTGAGTATACAGAGAGAGAGAGAGAGAGTGAGAGAGAGAGTGTGAGTACAGGGGAAGAGAAAGAAAGGGGAGAGAGACTGTTTACTGTATGCATTATATATATTATTAATATAATATATAATTACATAATGTATGAATAATTTATACTACATATACTAGGGACTATTAGTATTTGTCACCTTTGAGATTTGAAAGTCATCAGAATGACATTACCCAAGTTTGAACACTTTAGTAAATAGCTGCTAAAGATTTCAACACTTCAGTTAACCTCTTTAACTGAAGTCATCATCGACATACTGAAATAATCATTTTAGATACTCATATTTTGTATGTTTAAAAGTAGCTCTCTAGACCCAGGTAGTGCCTGTTTTAATAGCTAAAAATAGATACTGCATATCCATTTATAATCTTAGCTATTATATCATGAGGAAAATAGGCACCAATACCCTAAAAACTGTTTCATTTTCCCGATGCACTGGAAATTTGTCTGGAGTGATATGAAACTTTTTTCTTTCAACTGCGGCTTTGAAAAAAAGAACAGTGATTCTAATGGAGACAGATGGATTCTAGCTAATTCTGAGAAGCAACAAGATGTAATTTTAACCAATTTTTTAGACGAAAATGAAAAACAACTCTAGTGTACTGTATGTCAAACAATATTCATTTAACCTTAAAAGCCACATGTGTTGTTCATTCAAATCTCAATTATACTCTGAGTGGTACCCTATGGGGCGGGAATGGCTTGGCTTTCTGGTAATGGGAGAAATGGAGAACAAGTATTTGAAAAATGGTCAAAAGCTAGGCTGAAATTCAGATTGTTTATAACTTCCACAACTTCCATTAATCTCTGGTTTGCTTGAGAAGAAGCAAATTCTGCTCTCTCAAAAAGATTTTGAGTACAAGGAGATTCTGATATACCCACGAAGATAGATTCCCAACAGAAAAGTATGCCAGTGTGTAGTCACTTCTGAACAGCATAAGACAGCAGAAATACAGTGGCCATAAGGCCCAATTTAGCTAGGATAACCTAATTTTATTGTCTTCCTCCTTTTATCTGCCAGGAACAATTATTACGACTTCATCTCTTGATTTCTGAAATGTCTGGTTTAGGGGGCAAATTATATAGTCACTCTAATCATCATTTTAAAAAGATGTGAATCATCGGGGTGGGGGTTGGTAGCACCATATTTTCAAAGAAATGAGTTGAAACCAGCAGAACCACTGCAAACAATGAAAGAGTTTTTGAGGGAAAATGGAAGATCAAGCACAGAGAAAGTCATTGTGAGATCTCCACCTGCCACGTGTGAGGCAATTACCCAGAAAAATGAACAATACTTTTATTAAAGTGCATTGTGAGCATAAACCCATTTGAGGCTGTGTTTCAGAAGGCACAGGGTAAAAAGCAACCAGTAAATGCCTGGTGTGGATACCAATAGTCTAGTCTTTCAATGGTGATGTGGCTAATAGATCCAAACTCATCATTAAAAACCGGGCCATGGCTTCTCAGAGTCTCACCTCTAGTCCCTAGAAGCAGAGTCATCACAAAGGCTGTATTTTCCAGTAGCCACAGAGATTACAAGAGTTCTCAAAAATGCTTGATTTTCCCAGGTTGAAAGGCAGCATAGATTAAATGGCTAAAAGAGCAGAGTGAACTGCAGAGTCTGACTGCAAATCCTAGCTTTTCCTCTTTCTGCATGTGTGACTGTGAACAAATCTATCAACCTCACTGTGTGTCATTTTCCTTATTATTAAAACAGATGCAATAATGCCTACCTTATTGGCTTTTGAAGAATAAATGAGTTAGTGCATATATCAAATGCTTGGAACAATGCCTAGCACATAGAAATTACCACGTAAGCATTGTCTATTGACCTTCCTCTAGTCCTTTCTCTCCATTGCTTTTTCCTCCTTCTCCTCAAAAACAGCTGACACACAGTGGGGGAAAAAGAAAGCCCCAGGAACTTCTACAGATATGTAGGTATTTAGCAGAAGAAAGAGCTTAGATTAAATAAGCAAGCAGAGCCTAGTAAGGAGCTAATTTACAGCCTCAAATAGAAAGAGGAACATTTTGTTTCTGAATCATCAGATGTCAAGATTCTGGACATGCAGTACCAGGCTGGTGAAACCCACAGAAACAGCTGGCCTGAACAAGGGGGAGCTCATCGACCCCAGATGCTGTCTGGGAGGCCAGCACAGGACTGATCCAGACCCCTGAACATGGATGTCAATGAGGAGGCCTCTGCACCCTAGGGGGCCCCTGGTGGTGGATTAGTATTTTTCCCTGGTGTAAGAAGGGACTTTGAGAGCCCATCCCACGTGAAGGGATGAACTCTTGGCCTGGACACATGGGGGAGGGCCTAGGCCCAGCCCAGGATGATGTTTGCGGAGCCCCTGTGGAGGGCCCCACCCTGCCTGGGAAGTGGAAGGTGGATGGGGTGGGGGGCAGGTGAGGGGGTAGGAGAGGTGTGGGGAGGGAGAGGGAGAAGGGATTGATATGTGAAACAACCCTGTTCCTAATTTGAAGTAATAAAAAATATTATTCTGGACATGAACATATACACACAGAGACACACAGACATAGAAACACAAGACACATATACGTGAGAGGAGGAGCTCATATTTTCTAAGCTTGCTTAGGCTCTTTCGTATTTATGCCAGATCTCTCTTACTTTCATGTTTTTAGGAAATAAGGTTTTTTTATATTACTTAAAACCCCTTTTCTCATTTTGTTAAGAGGGTATATATCTGCTTCATTGGAAAGCACCTCAAATTTCATAGCCATAGAGTGTTAAAATTCCAAGCACTCAAGTACCCAATTAGAATGCTGTGCTGCAATATCAGAAAGTTAAAAAAGAAAGCATGCAAGCTAAAGAAGGGAAGCTACAAGGTCTACCAATGTTTATGGCTTGGTCACCTTGGAAATGTAAAGAAGTAAGGTCTTTTTTCTTTATTTCTGTGAGCAGTCCTTTGACTTTGGCTTATCTCAAGAGTGGGATCCTTGGTATAAATAGGGATCATGCATTTACTTTTAAAAGCCAAAAGAAATCAGAAAGTGAATCTCTCTCTCTCTCTCTCTCTCTCTCTCTCTCTCTCTCTGTGTGTGTGTGTGTGTATGAGAGAGAGAGAGAGAGAGAGAGAGAGAGAGAGAGAGAGAGAGAACGCTAGGAGATTATACACACTGTCCATATAACCTGTGCTGTGGAGAGACACTTTGAAAAGTCTTAGGGTTAAAATGTGGGTAATATTCAGATAAGATGCCTCTGCTTGGCTTTGCTATTCTTTCTCGTGATTCTTTACCATTTGTTTATGTTGGTAATGAAGAATTAAGATTGATTCCTATAAACTGTGAAGTCTAGGCTCATGGAGACTATTCTAATGTCACCAATGGGCACATTCAACGTTGAGCTTCTGAACAGCTACAAGATTCCTAGTTGCACTAAAATAGGCTAAAGAAAAAGTGGCTTTAACCACCCATAAGGAAATAATTGCTGTGAAATGTTGCACTGGGAATTCTTTATTTTTATAAACAGACTCACACAATCAGAGAAAAAAAATCTACAACTCCCCAAAAGAATGGGATGCTATTGACCCTGACAGGATATCCCGGATGGCCAATTAGGACACTTGACTACTAATTTAAATTCTGTATGAAAGTCAGTGGTGTCCCATCCACTGTCTAAAGAAAGCAATATGCTAGAAATAAGATACATTCCAAAAAGGAACATGATGTCCAATGGGTGGGTGTACTGAGACAGTTCACCACCATGTATAGATAAATTTTGAGAACAAACAATGGAGAGAAAACCAAAACAACCTAGGAAGTTTCCAGGGAAGGAGGACGGTTCTAGTTAGGGAGGAAAAAAAGCAAGCATCACTGGAAAATCTCTAAGATGGTTCCGTATTCCTGACCACAAGTGATGCACTTTTAAAAAGATATTGCTAACAGTGGTCAGACTTTTACGTATCTTTTGAAAATATGGTATTTCAATGTTTTCAAGTGTAGATGAGAACATACGAAATGAAAACTTTTAATACAAATATTTGAGATGGACTATTCCCTTTTAAATCTGGATGAACCATGGTTGCTAACTATAGATTTAATATTTAATGGATCTCTGTAACTCATTCACTTTTGAAGGAGAAATGGAAAGCTCCTAGTGAAGAACAGGTATAAAGTTTCAGTTATATAAAATTGACATTAGCTTAAAACAACTCCGGTGCTGGAGACAGACCTTAGAGACGCCCATACACCAGGCAAATGTTCTACCACTGAGCTACATCTACAGTGCAGATTTTGCTTTTGAAGCCATGTTTTCTATCAGGAATATTTCCTTCCTGCCATCCTGACCAGGAGTACATAGTGTTCTGCTGAAAATGTGGGTCAAATTAGAAACAACCCAAGATTGATTTGTGAGGCTCTATATTTGGATATATTGTTACCAAGGAGAGATGGTTAGCACTCTCCTTGACAAGGACGGAAGAGGCCCTTGGGCCTAACAACACGCATACGGTTAAGGCATTGTCATCTACTTCCGTTTGGTTTTTCGAATCAGGGTCTCACTATGTAGCCCTGGCTGTCCTGGAACTCATGATATAGACCAAGCTGGCCTCAAACTCACAGAGATCCGCCTGCTTCTGCCTCTCAAGTGCTGGGATTAAAGGCATGTGCCATCACACCTGGCTTTTCCTTCGTTTCTAAAACTGAAAAACTTTCTAGATTTTTATAGTGTTTAGGAAAAAATGGAATATCACACATACATTACTTCCCTGATGATCATTAGATCTGGCCAATGTGGCTTCTAAGGTGTAATTTTGCTGCTTTTTGGAATAACATTTCAAGAACCTTAAGTAAGGGGCTACAGAGATGGTTCAGTGGTTAAGATCACTGGCTGCTCTTCTAGAGGACCCAGGTTTGATTCCCAGCACCCACATGGTAGCTCACAACCATCTGTAACTCCAGTTCCAGGGGAACTGATGCCCTCTTCTGGCCACTGTGTTTACTAGGCACACATATGGTGCCCAAATATATATGGAGACAAAAATTTATATAAATAAGTAATTATTTTAAAAAGTAACTTAAATAAAATAGCAGTATTCTCGGACACAGGAAAGTTACTTTTAAGCAGCTCTTCCCAGTTTTGGTATCCTTGAAACAACAGAAATTCTCAGTCTAATGAAAAGAGACTTCAGCTTCTCATTTGAGATGAAAGAACGCTAGGTGGACATGCATATTGCATCAATTATCTTGGCCTGAACAAGCTGTGAGATTAACTACCTCACTTGTCTCCTAGCCAGACCTGAATATGAAACCATGTAAAGAGCATTTTATAATTGTGTCTGTCTTAGGTTTTATGAAACCTGCCAGAAAGATATATGGCTAATTCTGTGCTAGGGGAAACAGGATAAGAAAAGATGGTCCTTTACTTACAGAGGTACCCAGCTAAGAATACAAGACACACAGAACAATGACCAACACTAAACAAAACCCCCTGATTGTGGTTACCAGCTAGGAGCCCAAGACAGTCTATGCGACCTCTAACAGCAGAGCCAGTCTTTATCTCTAGAGCACAAATGGACTTTGGGAGCCCATTCCCTATTGAGGGATACTATTGCAGTCCAGATACAGCAAGGAGGGTCTAGACCCTCCCCCAAACAATATGACAAGCTTTGAAGGTCCTTGGTAGAGGGCCTCACTATTCCTGGAGAGGAGTTGGGGGTGGGTTGGATGGAGAACATGGGAGGAGGGGAGGGTGAGGGAATGGGGGGATAGATATCTAAATATGAGAAATTAAAATAATAAAAAATTTAAAAAGAACAATGACCAACACAAGAAAAGTATTAGAATATTTTGAAATGTTAAATTCTATTGCTATAGTTTAGATGTGCTTTGTCCTTGTCAAACGTTATATACAAATTTGGTTGTGATGGTGTTGGAAGGTGTGGCGTTAGAGTGGCTCGCATCTTTCTTTGGAGACTGGATCTCTAGTGAGAGTGGGAAAAAGCAGCTCAGCTTCTTTGAACTCTTCCTTGCTTGTGAAACTACCAGTTTTCCATACCACATTTTTTTCATGGATGGAGAAGCATGTGGCCCTTACAGGGTGGCACAATCTCAAACTTCCAGCCTCTAGAACTCTGAGATAAGTCTCTTTACTTTACAAATGACCTAGTCTGAGGCATTTTGTTGTATCAACACAAAATAGACCAAGACATGTATGAACCAGACTAAGACCTTAATAAGTTAAATAAGGAAGTCAATAAGATAGATACATTACTCAGAACTATTAGAAATGGAGTTTTGTTAACTGCTAATAATTCTTCAGTAACGGATAGGGAGGGAGAATTGTAGGGAAGGAGGGTTTCAGAAGGAGTGGGGATGGGGATAGGAGAGGGTAATATGGGGTGAATACAAACAAAATTTATTGTACACATCTATGAAACTATCATGTAATAAATTATAAACTATCTTTAAAAATTTCAGTCTCAGCTGTGAGCTCAGAAAAATGGATTGCATTCTAATAGGTGAAAGGGAGGTGGCATTTAAAGTTTGTGATGGAAAAACTTGAAGAGAGATATAACACAAGGGAAATGGCATATTCTGGGCTACAGGGTCTGGTTGTATGTTCATGTCAAAGAAATGATGATGAGTTGCAGGTAAAGGAAGGACCAGATTGTTTTAAAGAATTTAAAAATAATCTAAGTTCTCCAAAGAGCTGGGTGTGGTGGCACAAACCTATAATCTCAGCATTAGGGAGGCTGAGACAGGAGGGTCACAAATGTGAAGCTAACTTGGGATATATGAGGACATTCTGTTTCAAGTTACTTTCACTCACTCACCCAAACAAAAAGAATTAAAGTATTGGGACCACATACAATGTACAACAAACAGTGCAAACAGCATGGATGGGCATGTTAGCTTGATGGTAGCGTCAGAAATTCAGAGATTCAGAGACTATAGGACCAGTTTTCTCCCATACTTTGGTTCCCCTTTCTTCTCACCCTGAGGAGGACAAAGTAACCTGACAATCATAGCAGTTGATGGGGTGGGGGGACATTCCAGGGATTTCTGTCCTACTTTCCAGATAGGATGTTCCCTCCTTTCCGTTACTGACTTTTATGACACCTGTCCTTGGTGGCATATGGCATGACTGGAAATTAAATGACTTGTGAGAGAATTCAAGGGAGTAAAAGGCAGAAAAAAAGAAAGAAAGAAAGAAAGAAAGAAAGAAACAAAGAAAGAAAGAAGGAAAGGAAGGAAAGGAGGAAGGAAGGAAGGAAGGAAGGAAGGAAGGAAGGAAGGAAGGAAGGAAGGAAGGAAGGAAGCCAGCCAGCCCTGTGACTCTGACCCCAGAGCTCCAAATTGCTTCACTAACTTTTAAGGCATATTTACAGGACTGTGACAAGAATGTCTCCTGATGCAAGACAGTAAAAAAGGAATATATACTGCACACGGTAGAGGCAAATCATCTTAAGATGCCTATTCTTCTCTGTGAGGCCATAACCTACTCACTCAGTGCTGAAGATAAGATGGTGGACAAAAATGGTCTTGGAAATTGCTCTTTAGGTCATCTTATTTTTCTAGGAAAGACAAACATTTAGCATATTATGATGCAAGTAAGTTTATAAAGTATCACAAGAGTTAACTTTGGAATCAGAACAAGTAGGCTCAACTTCTGATTCTGCCTCTTCTGTTACTCCGGGGCAGAGCACTTAGAATCTCTGTCTCTACTTCCTAGCTGAATAATAGGAATGAAAATAGTTCCCACTACTGTTCTGAGGATCCAGTGGGTCACTCTACACATAAGCATTTATGCACTGAAGGTGCACACGTTAAGTGCGACATATCCACTCAATTTATAAAATACTTGATTGACTTTGAATACATTCAGCAGCTTACCCCCAAATTCTCCTCCCTTGACCACAGTCCAAGTACATAGCCTTCCCCTTTGACTTGGCAACATAGGCAGGAGTCGGGAAGCCGAAATGATAAATGGTGGGGGGAAAGCTGCGTGTGGGTTTAGTTTGAGATCTGTCTGCCCCATATATGGCAGTAGTAGAATCTCTGAAGAGATGTTTTCTTCTGATAAAGTTTCCCTTACAGTTCTAGCGGCTGTTTGCACTATGCTTCCAGTCCAGATGAGGTTTGCTGAAGTGCCAGCAATGACACGCACCCTGCCAACACTCTCCTGACTGTCCCAGCCTCACAGACATGTCTAAACAACTGAGGCTGGGGCTGAGATTCAATCTGAGTCTAGAATTGCTGTCTGACCCAGGGAGAAAGGCGAGAATTAGTGTTTGGTGACAGTGCAGACAGGCTGGTTCAATGGGGCCCTTTATACGAAGGTTTGCAAGTTCAGCACTCAAAAGGTTGTTGTTTTTTTTCTTCAGTATTTGGCCTGCAGTTAGGGTGGTCAGCATAGGGAAGAAGTGTCTGGGTTCCCTGCCGTGTGAGTAATATGCTTCTACAAGATACACCTTTGTACAAACATCATTTCAACAGAAAAAATAACTAGGTGCTTCAGAAATGGGAACTTCAAAGACATTTCAAGCACATTATATACAACTGAAAGATGTAAAGAAATTGGAGGCACAGAAAAAACAATTTTTATAAAAGTGGGGGATTTAGTCTTTATAAAGAAAGATGAAAGAAGCGGTGCATTTAGACTAGAGATGCCAAAAGAAGAATTTAATGAATTGTCAAGCATATGAAGGGACAATACATGATCAGTAATAATGAGCTTTCATCTGCTGCTTCTGAGGACTCGCTAAAAGGGAAAATTTAAATTGTGACAAGAGAATTGAAGACAGTCAGTACCAGGATCTGTTCCCACAAGAAGGACTAGAAATAAAGCTCTGTCTGTGGAGATTAAATAAATAAAAGGCAAATCTATCAGACACGAGAAGGCTCCGTTGTACTTAACTTCAGGATAATTGCCACTTCTTAAGCAATCACTCTGTATGAGGCCTTATCCGAGCACTCTATGCCATCACAGTTAATCTTTACAACCACTGTGGGTGGTGGATACCATCACATCCTTCATTGTTACAGCTGAGACAACCCAGGCTCTGGGTGGTTAAGTAGCTTGTCTAAGGGACAGTGAGGTGGTCTGCAATGTCAAATCCATGTCCTTTTGTCTTGAGAGCCTGTTTTCTGCAGCATATAGCTTCTTCGGTGTAATAATACTCCATCTTACAATGTCCTTTCTTTTACTAATTGTTGTCCAGTTTATATTTCCCATATCCCTCTTTCCAAACAAAATAATCTTGCCCTGATAACTGGATTAGAATGACCAGATGGTTATATTAGCAACCCCATATACATCTCTGTGCAGAATGGACTTTTGGACTTTGGACCATATTAAAATTAAGCTGGAACAAAGGTCAAAATAAAGGAGAGGGACATGCTATCTCATTTTCTATTATTCTGGAAAATGTAATAACAGCACTCTGGCACACACACACACACACACACACACACACACACACACACACACACACACACACACACACACACACACACACACACACACAGGCACGCATGCACTGTGAGAAACAGGTAGGGAAAGATGCATGCCCTTATTGAAACAAAAATCTAATTAGGCTGTAATTGAATCCATACTAATGTATAAGGGCTGGGCAAGTAGGATATTAAAAGGAATGATTATACACTGGTAGCAGAACAATTAGATGGTCAACAAATCGGAGATTAAAGTTGATTACATTTATATGCATATATACTGGTTTCAGATTTTTCAGCAAGTTCAGTTTCTTTGCACAATACAGATAGCAAACCACCACTGATGGCTGTCCTCAGTGATTTTTGGGTGTTTTCTTAAAGTGCTGGTCCATGCACCACCATTTTGCTGCAGAAAGAATGACAGTTCAGTTTAAATACTGACTATTGGGCTCTACTCCAAGGTCACTGTAGGTGTAGTCAAGATATGAATGAACACGGTCCTCATAAGACAGTAACAGAGAGTGAGAGGAGAGGGGAAATGTACAAAGAAAGGCAAGAGAAGCCAGGAGTGGTGCTTAGAATCATGTCTGAACTATTGCTAAGTATGACATATGTGAGGATAAAGACTTTTGAATGGAGGTACAGCATAGTTCAGGCCACCCTTTTGAAAGAGTAAGATGGAAATAATAAATAGGGACCATCTACCTGACTTCTACAAGGTAATGCCATAAAATTGCTTCTAATTCAGTGCTTCTTAACTTTGGCTACACATTAGAATAGTCTGGGAGTGAGTCCACCATGACAGTTCCCATATACATCCATAGCTGAAAAACAACGTGGTAGGTACATATCACATTTGTCTACTTTTCATTACTGATTTCCACTTAAAACTCATAATGATTTTCCTTATCATTGAGACTGTTAGATAGGTTTAGGGTGGTCATTCAGCTAGAAAATAGCCAGGCTGGGGCTAAACTGAAACATTATGATCCCATAGGTTGTACTTAGGGCAACTTCTTTGCACTGTGATCCCAAGGCCAAGCCCCATCCTCCCATGCTGGAGCTGTCACTCTATCAACTTCTTGGGCCTCCTCTCCCATATTATTACCTCCTTTTAATACAACCTGGATGACAAAGCCAGTGAACTCTTTTCAATGGAACCACTGCAGTGCTCTTGCTCACAAATTTCCACTGGTTTTCAAGGGCATTAAAAATACTGAAATCCAAATTCCTTTTCCATAGCCTCTCACAGTCTTGCATGTTCTAACTTCTGCTCATCCCTTCAGCCTCATCTCATCACTTGCCAGTTTCAACCACAGTTACCTTATTCCAACCACACTGCTCCTCAGACTCTTGGAATGCTTCAAGCACTTCCTTTCCTAGGGCCTTAAAACTATTTTTCATCTCTGTCTGGAATTCTCTTCCCCAGGTTCTTTGCATGGATCGCTCCTTTTCATCTTTCAGATTTGAATTTCAAGATTCTCTATGCAGTGCCTTCCTTACATTCAAGCTTGAACTTAAGATTTTTTAAAGTCATATTTTATTTATTGCTTTAATAATATTTATATTGTCTATATTTAGATATTTGCATGCATATTTTTGTCTATTCTGGTGAAATATGAGTTCTAGAAGGGCAAAAAACTTATCTTTGCTATGGCTGTGTAGGTTGTGTCCTGCTGAAGTGTGCCTCAGCTGGAGGTATAAATATATAAGGACTTTCTGGAAAATGACAATAGAGTATCCTAAGTATGGGGTTCCTTTTTGTAAGTCACATAAAAATGATAAATAATCTATCAAGTCCCATATGCATATATTATATACACAGATTTGGGCATGGTTTAGTTTAGTTTAACATACTGGAGATGCTTGATATATTCATTGATTGTAGGTAGCTAAAAAAGAAATTATTAATATTGCCAATGGGAAGGACTAGAAAAGACTGCTGATAGATTTGGTAATTTGAGAAGAGGCAAACAAGACCAAGTTAAAGGTGACTAAGTACGAGCCCAGGAGCCTAGGAAGAAAATCTGGTACCACCGTAAAACCAAAATAGGAGCTAAAGAAGACAAGACAGGTTTGAGGTGACAAGTCCTTTTAGTATATAATTTGAGACCATTTTTCTTTAACTAAGACTACCACAACCTTCAGAGATGGGACAGGTATTTTGCTCGTTCCTAAATTCTGCTACTCTGGATGGCAATCCTCAGATTCTTGGGATACAGGACACTTACCTCTGCATACTCGGCAGCAAGAATCTGGAACAGATACTGGGAAGGCACAGGTCAGTTTAGGGCAAGTCTTGAGACCACAGTACACATTCCCTTCCTGCCAAGGAAAACCAGAATCAGTTCCAGGCTGATGTGAGATAAGTATTTGTCAGGGATTACCTCAGTACCTGGGATACAACTGGGACTCAAAACATGACACTGCTCTCTTACAGCTAGTTTTAGGTTCATCATCCATTTTCTTATGCTTTATTTCATTTCCTATTTCTTCAAGAGAGAGATGAACTCCACAAAGAGAGAGTAGTCTTTGTCAGGTTTCCAGGCCCAAGAAAACAGACAGCATTCTGGGAGGGCCGCCACCAGCATCCAAACTTTGTTCCTCTCTCTTAATTTTACTATATCCTTTGGTCCTTATAACATCTAGCTGTTGGGAGTGGATGGGAATGAGAATTTGTGACATAGCCACTATTCACAACATTCAGTAGCATCTTCTTTCAAAACCCAAAAGATAGCTATCTTGGGGGGGGGAATGAAATTATACCAGGTGATTTTAATTTCACAGCTAAATCACATCCATGTGAGGCAAGGGAGAGGAGCCACTTTACTTGGAAGTTCTATCTAGTATTCAAATAATTTCCATTTCCTAGAATTCTACTTTTTAAATGTTATCTCTTAAACTTTGTGCTTTGTTCTTGGATACACATCCTACTAAGGCTTGAAAGGCCATTAGAGAAATAATGTCCCAATAAAATTCTTCCAGGTTACTGAGATATAGTATTTTTACTACAAATCCCAACTGGAAGCGATTCTATCATCATCCTTAGTACTCCAGTGTTTATTGCCCCAGTCAGTTAGTAAAGATGTTTCTACGTTCCTTCCAGTTTCATTTTTTTATTGTTTTATTGTTTGCTGTAATTTTTGAGGCAAGGTCTTGCTGTGTAGCTTGGCTTGTTCTCAAACTTGTGACAATCCTCTAGCCCCACCCTCTCAATGCTTCATCTTCTTAAAACATAATATTTTACTATTCTTTGAGGATTTCAAGCACACCTATAATGTATTTTGATCACATTCTTACCTTATTCCTCCCTTAACACCTCCCAGATTCACCACCATCCTCATCCCCTCCCAATGCCTTGTACTTTTTTTTGTAAAACATTGAGTCTATTTGTATCACTCATATACTCTTGGGCTTGAGGGGCCATTCACTGGAAAATGAGCTACCTACCAGGAGCCACACCCTTAAGAAAACTGATGCCTCCTTCAACCAAGAAGCCACTATCTTTTTTCTCTCTGAGAAGCCATTGATTAATCCCCTCATGCTTCATTCTAAATATCTATTTTATACTATTTTATTGTTCTAACAATCTCTGGATTACACAATTAGGTAAAGATACAGTTTCTATACTTTATAAAGTATATAGTGATGAATAATGCCACGGGAATTGTTGTGAGCAGCATTAACATAATTTCTCACTGTAGGAAACTGGAAATTGACTACCTATAAGTAATAAGATGAAAGGAATAGGGATGTGGACCAGTGATGGGAGTGCTTAGGAATAGGACAGGGACAAACAGATGTCCCGTGTTTGTTTGTTTGTTTGTTTGTTTTCTTCAGATTGCATCAAGTAACCCTAGAACAATGCTAAGTGTTCTTCTACCTATGGCATTACCAACAATTCAATAACTATGAATCCTTCAGGTGAAGGGTTAGGTGGTGTAACTATTTAGGAAAAGTAGGTGCTGATTAAGTCAAATAGCCTATCTTTGACTATTTCAGCACTCTTACGGCTGTAAGCCTTGGATACATCTGACTTTTAGCTCTTTTACAATTGCTCAAACTTGATGAAGATGAGGTAATTTGGAGAGGTGGGGAGGCTTTAGATAAATACACCTTATCTTCATTCAAACACCTTATATTCTCGGCTTCACTGAAAACACAAGGACAGAGGCAGCTACTTTCCGATCTGGGGAGTGACCAGCAGGGGCATTAAGACACAGGGTCTTACCGAGCAACTACACTGGGTGCACTGATTGGGTTGCCGGTTCTGAAAGAGCCCTTCAGCCATAAACAGTTCTCCATGTTGGTAAGTGGTTCCATTGTACTCACATGACTTGCTGGTCACCTTATTGTTCACTGGAGGTAAGGAATCTTCTGGAACAGAGTGGAGGAGAAAAAAACAAAACAAAACACATCAAGTATTGGCACGGTTGCAAAGAATTTCATAATTCCCAACAGCAGATGGGGCTGTACTACACAGAGGGAATTAAAACACAATCCTTGCTCCTAGGTTAGAAAACCTAGGTATTATTAAAACAGTCAGCCACAGAGGAATTACAGCCAACCATCTATGGTTATATTTTCTTAAGAATTAGTGAGCACTTCTTCTACGCCAAGCACTATCATAAGCATTAGAGACACCAGGACAAGGCCTTGCCTTGATTGAGCTAATAGTTGGTCCAGTATGAATAAAATAATGACTTACATAAAAAGGAGTCCATACTACCACTATGTAGTCTTCTTTTAGACCTTCAGAGAAACCATCTATTATCTAGTCTACCCTGGAAACAGTAACCCTCTCCATGTTTTACATAGTTTGTCATCCATTTGTATATAGACATTTTTGTATAGCTTATCATATGTTTCCTCTGGTCTCTCTTGTTGTTATTTATAGTTAATTCCTCCACCAAGGCAGCCTTCCTCTTCTACTATTTTCTACCTGTTGAAGGCCTTGACTATATAGGTTCAACTCTCATTGCTTTTTTCCACAAAGTATTGTGCAATAATTCTAGCCAGTGCTCTGGACCTCTCAAGGAACCTGATGTCTAAAGCACACAACCTGGAACTTGAATATTGCTGGAATGTGTGACTATGGTCACCTAGAAAACAGTTTACAAAGAGGCTACATATGTGTTATTAAAAGTGATGTTGAATAAAGTGGGTTAGATTTTTCATTTCACTTTTTATTGGAGAGGCACAAATCATGAGACTGACTTCCCTGAAGTAACAAAACTAGTAAATGGTGAAAAGGAGAAGCAAATCATGACATCCTCCTATTAGCCCGTTTACACCTGTGTATGAATTGTTTTTGAAACTGAATCCCTTTTGTGTATTTCCACTTCAGAGTCTAGAATACAGTTGCCATATAGAAGAAAAGTTAGTTTACTCAGTGAATTTACTTTAAGAAAATGATCTCTGGATGTTGTTTTGTTTTTTGAAACAGGGTTTCTCTGTGTAGCTCTGGCTTTGTAGACCAGGCTGGCTTTAAATTCACAGAGATCCGCCTGCCTCTGCCTCCTGAGTGCCGGGATTAAAGGAGTGCGCCACCACAACCTGGTTGAAAGCTTTATCTTTGGGTGTTAGGATGACATTCCTGCCAGCCTGGTCCCAGTGCCGCATCAGCCCCAAATAACACACAGAGGCTCTATTAGTTATAATGTTGTTGGCCAGTATCTTGGGCTTCTTATTGGCTATTTCTGTCTTAAGTATTAACACATAACTACTAAGATATGTATTTGTACAAAGTCTTCTCTTACTGAGAACGCCAGACTCATGTGTCCTCTCCTCCCAAGATCACATGACACCTTCTCCTTACTACACTTCCAAGAATCCCTCTTGTCTCCTAGTCCTGCCTGTCTTGCTATTGGCCAACAGTGTTTTATTCATCAACCAATAAGAGAAACATGCGTACAGAAGACATCCCCCTTCAACTGGGTTTCCTTTAGTATATTCTGTACTGTATGGGTATGCATGCTCTTCATCTCTGTTCATCTCTGTCTGTCTGTTTCCTGTATCTCTGTCTCTCTCTCCTACACACACACACACACACCAGTGCACACAAAAATAGTAATGATTATGTTCCAAGTTTGACCTAATTATTGACATGTGGAATATGTTTGCCACATGATGGTGGAAGAGGTGAAATCAGAGAAGCAATGGGCTTCTTTAAGGAGAGGCTTTGGGAGTGGGGCAATTTTATTGTAAAATATATAATGAGTAAGAGTTCATTTTATGTGGATAAATTATATGTCACTATAACTGCTAAATACTAACTGATGGGGCTGGAGTGATGGCTCAGAGGTTAAGAGCACTGACTGCTCTTCCAGAGGTCCTGAGTTCAATTCCCAGAAACCAAATGGTGGCTCACAACCATCTGTTATGAGATCTGGTGCCCTCTTCTGGTGTGTAGATATACATGGAAGCAGAATGTTGTATACATAATAAATAAATAAAATCTTAAAAAAACAACTAACTGACATTATTCATAAGATACAGTACAAATGACAAAGGTTTATCATAACAGTATCTTTCATCATCATCACCATCATAATATAACAACAGTCAAAATTTACTGAGTCCTAAGTATACACTGTGTACATGGTGTTTTTAAGTACATTATTTCATTGGTGTTTACCAATAGCATTCTGATGTATATATGATAATGCAATTTTACAAATGAAGAAATCAAGAATTAAGAAATATAATGACCAGACTTTGGAGTATAGGTCAGTGGTAGAGTGCTTGGCTCCAAGTTTGATGTGCAGTACCACAAAATTAATTTATCTGTCCAAGGTCATTTAACTTGTAATTGGAAGCACTAGGATATGGACTGACACCTGCTTCTGAAATTCCTTCCTATCTACTATCAAGAAAAGTGCCAATCACTTCAAACCTGTAGCAAGAAAAGGATCATTTAATTAAAACCTAAGCCTAAACCGAAAGGTCATGAGAGCTATGGTGTCTTATTACAATTCTATGTGCAAAAATACCCAGAAATTTTTACTTCAATGATTTGGCTAAAATTCGGTTTTCTACTTTTCTGTATAAGTTGATATGACTTTGACTGTTATTCCCTTGGATGTTAATTACTTATCCATAACCCTTATAGTCTGTAAGAATAGTTCCTGCATTTTGCCTTAGAAATATATCCTTAAGACAGATTTATTCCATAATAATTTTATTTTTTGTCTGGGTCATGAGTCCCTGGCCCTGCCCATGTGTGTATATAAACAGACAACTGCAGCTGGCACAAATCAGTGGAACTCTTTGGAGAAAGGACAGGATCAGGGCCATTTGCCCCCTGGGCTCTAATTATTCTAAATCTCAGCATTTTGTGGTAAAGAAAATGTACAGTGACCTACAAAACAATATTTGCCGTGGCTCTCTCAGAAGCTGGCAGATCTTTGGAACACACACAAAAAACTTCAGAAATATTTAGTCTCAAAATAATGTGGATTGATTCTTAAACTGGGCCTTCCACTAAGACATCAATGGCAGGGCAACTGCAGGGAGAGGTTTTCCACTGGACACATGACCTGTAGAGTCCTCCTTGCTGCAGTCTTCAGAGCAATGTGGCACTGGAGACTACTAATCTACTCACCAGAATATGGGGAGAGAGCAGAAGACAGAGGCAAATAGCAATAAAAGAAAATGAGAGAAATTCTTGTCTACCATTTCTTATGCAACTCTCTCGGTATCTTCACTCATTTTACTCTTCCAACATTCTTAATGGTTTAGGGAAGAAAATTATGAAAATGAAGCCACAGATAACCTGAAAAGACCCATGTTACAAAGCTGCTAAGTAGGAGAGTAGACACAGAAACAGTTCTTCTGCCTTCCAGTGTGTGCTTTTATTACAAATGGGTACCAAGATTGTGGAATAGTATCTATGAATAATTATGGTAACCCTAGTATCAACTTCCTATAACTTTGCACAAACTACTTACCCTTGCTTCGGCTTAATTTTTCTATCTAAGAATGGGGTACTCGTCTCAAATCTCCCTGAATCTTTATACAGCCAACACAGCTTGCTTCCCAACCACACAAGCAAGAAAAGCCACCCAAGTCTCTATCCTCTCTCTTCCCAGATTTTCTGAGGTGGCTGGGCTTTGAACCAACTATCCTTGGAACATATTCAGTGCTCCTAGCTGAAAATTGGCAGGAAATCGGTGTAAACCCAAGCTGGCTCCAATACCCCTCAGGAGAATACTATAACAAAAGTATCCCAGCTGCATAGCTTCTAGTCTCCCCATGTCCCCTGTTTCTACTTATTTTCCCACAAAATACTATGAAAAGTAGTGGAAGAGAGACACCATGAAGAAATCAGACCAGCATTGAGACAGCATTACAGAAGAACTGGGAAAGAAGCTGTTTCCCTCTCCTTACATGATGATGACCTTATAAATAAACAGAACTATGATTTCTGACCGGCTTAGAGAACACTTCCTTACCCTAAATATTTATTACTTCTTTTGCTCTTATCAAACTCTAAAATACTATTAGAGATTCATCCTACTGCCTAAGTGATTGCCAACTGTCAATTAGATTTTACAATCCAACAAACTTTCCTGGGAATCAAAATACCTCTTCCAGAAGGAGTTAAGACTCAGGAGGTTGTCACACGTCTGGGAAGGCTGACACTTAGAAAATTCTGGAAGACCCTGACCTTCTTTATAAAAACAGTAAACAACTGCTGCAGGAAGAGACTCTGGCTAGATAGTGGCAGAGAAAGGACTTTTAGATCTGTTGAGTTGTCTGCAAGTTGTGCAGAGAGCTCCAAGAATGTGGCTTTAGTGAGTTGTCACCATTTGGGAGGGATTTAATTATCTATGTATCTATGTATCTATCTATGTATCTATCTATGTATCTATCTATGTATGTATGTATGTATGTATGTATGTATGTATGTATGTATGTATGTATCTATCTATCTATCTATCTATCTATCTATCTATCAATCATTTAACAAATGCCTTCAAGTCACCTCTGCTCCTATAAGTAACTCCTAACCCATACTCCTGTTAGTAACCCCAATGAAAACTCACTGGTTGACCAAGTTGAACTTTGATGCAATTGTTAACTGTGGTCTGTTGTGGGTTCTCTTTCTGAGGTGAGTAGATGTGTGTGCACGGCATCTTCCTAGGAAAAGTCAGTCTCCTACACAACAGCGCTGCCACTAATATCTTAGTAGTAATAACTGCGGAATAGTCTGTTTATTCTTTTTTTTTTCCTCTTCAGAGTACCAGGAAAATTGTACCAAAAACTCTGTGTTCCCATCCCACATCCTTTTGCACATCATTCTTTTCCTGCTTGGTGCTATCCTTCTCTGAACTCCCTGGTTTCTCTCTTCCTTATTCTCTTCACCATCAAGCTGCCACTCTCTTAGCGGAGAAATTCTTGGCTAGTTAGAAAAAGCAGCATGGAGGTGAGGAGACATGCAAATTGAGCATGTCATGAAAAGAGCACAAAGCTATATAGGGCTTCCGAGGGTCAGATGCTACTTTCAAGAGCCAGGACACCCTTTCTGTTGCCATTGCACTTGCTCCTACTTTATATTTCTTGGGTGACTTTGAATATAACTTCTTTATGCTTTTGTGACATTTCACTGATACAGTATCAGAAAATCTTCAGGCCACTTCAGAGGGCAAGAGGTCAGGATGGAGAGGGAATATGGAAATGCAATAAAGACTTGACAGAAGAGGCTATAAAAGCAAGGTATGAATTCTTATGACCTTCATATTATATTTTACGTACAAGAGAATATACTTTAAAGAGTATATGTTCACTTGTATTTTTCTTAAGAAAACATGGAAAGCTACACAAGAAAGTCACAATAGTTATGAAAGAATTATATGTTGGGGAGAGATAGTTTTATGTGGCATAATAAGACATGTGTGCACACTTAGCTATACATTGATATATAATCCTATATGCATGAAGTTTCATATGAATTCAAGTTCTTCAATGATACAAATCTAGTTTTCATTCAAAGATTACCTTGAAGACCATGTTTCTAAAAATCGTATTTGAAGGCTGTGGGTTGCATAAGATGGCCATTTGGGTCTCTTCCAAGTGTTCAAAATTCCATCCTACAAAGCCAGTCCTTTGTAGCCTAGCTCTGTTCCTACCGTGGTATAGACTGTAGCGATATTTTGTTTGTAATCTAACAAATAAAGCTTGCCTGAAGATCAGAATGCCAAGGACAGAGCATAGTCAATCATGTGTCGTAGTTTTACCCAGTGTCCCCAATTTTCACTTTGGGAAATGGAGTTCAACTGATAAACATCTGAGTTAAACACAGAGCCTGATGCAGGGAAGATGTTCCTGTATGGAATGTTTAAAAAGACCCCGTGTGCACACCTTCAGCAAGACAAGTGGCCTCTCAGCTCCCACCCTGGACCCAACCCCCAGTGGGGGTCCCAGGCCAGGAAATTCTTGTAGCAGATTCAGCAGATCACTCTTCAGCTGAACAGACAGACACAACACTCTGTCCCAAGCAAGAAGGTGCCGAGTGAGAGGAAACAGTCCTCCGCGGCTGCAGCTGGAGAGAAGAGAGTGGAAGAGGGCGCTGAAAGCTCACACCCTGCTTAAATCCCAGTTCTCCCCTCCTCATCCGGACTCCATCTGCATGTTGTTTTTCATCCCATTCCTGTTCGTGTTTCAGCTGCTGTCAGGCAGTAGCTGACCCTGCCTGATATGCCCTTCTTGTCAGGCAGAAGGCTGGGAAGGATGGAAGCAAGAGGTGTTTTCAGACTGGGCACAGATTTGGGCTTTGGCAGCATCTTGTGTGTTCTTCGTTTGGTTTTGGGACTAAGTGATGAGGCTGCTGTAGCTTTGCCTCTCTGGGTTCTGTTTTCTAAACACTTTGTGTAACTGTATATGTGAATTTGTTTCCAGAAGTTGTTTTTGTTTGTTTTTACATTGCAGGGTTTATACTATGCACAAGGACATCTATCTATCTATCTATCTATCTATCTATCTATCTATCTATCTATCTATCTATCTATCTGTCTATCTGTCTATCTAAGAAAAGTCCTGGGGTGCAATAAACTATATGAAACATCCCATTGACTACAATTCCCTCCAATTTAATGACGGCACTCCCTCTAAACGTAAATAGATTTGGGACTGTGTCTGTTCTAGTAAGCCACACATAGTCAAGATATTACTATACTCCATACAAGTTCCATCAGCTTGTCAGGGGCCCCTCTGCTGGTGATTTGCTGCCTGTGAGGTAGCAGTGCCAGCCTTGTCGTGCTAGTCATCAGTTGACCTTTGGACAATTACCCAAAGCCAAAGCTGTGCAGGTGGAGGAGCATGATCACAGCGTGACCCAGCCAGGGGCATGACACATATCAGAACTGTCCTTTCCCTGAGGATATGCCACAGAGCTGAAGAATGCTTCGCTGGTTGGTTCCTGCTCCCTTATGCCCCTTGCCAATTCTGTCCTGACTCATGCTAGAACCAAACACCCCCACAGATTACCCTTTGCTTATTCATATCCTCCTCAGCCCTTAGGGTCTACTAAATGCATTCTGATGTCTTGCAGCAACTCTAATTATCTGTCTCTTGCTAATGCATAGCACAGCACATCAGGTATATTGTGGTGCATACAATATTGTGTATGTAGAAGCCAGAGGACAATTTAAAGTCTCTGGGGATGGAATTCAGGTCATTAAGATTCTCAGCATGTGTCTCTACATGTGACCTAATGGGCCGCACCTGTATTATTTTCAAAGTAATCAATAACTACAAAGGGAACAAACCCATGTCTTCTCTTTCTCTATCTCCTGATGGCTTCAAAACTGAAACAGGGAACAATGTAAAAGAAGAGAAATGTGTGTGTGTGTGTGTGTGTGTGTGTGTGTGTGTGTGTGTGTGTGTGTGTGTGTGTGAATATTCAGAGCCTATTACTATTTTTTTTGGTTTTTTTGAGACAGGGTTTTTCTGTGTAACTTTGCCTGCCTTGGAACTCGATTTGTAGACCAGACTGGCCTTGAACTCACAGAGATCTGCCTGCCTGCTGGGATTAAAGGCATTGCCACCACTGCCCGGCTTCCTGTTATTAATTCTATTAAGATATAAATTTTTCACATCCAGGTACCAAATGGCTCTTTATTTAAATCTCAGATTGATGGGGTGAATTATGACTTCCAAAAGTGATTATGAAGAGAGTTACAAAATTTTGAGTATATGAGAATATACATCCTTCTGGGAAAATGGTCAACAGATTTTTCAAGATTCTAATTATTCCACGATGCAAAAGGGGTGCTCTCACTGATGAAAAAGAAAGCTTGGGTACTTCAGTAGTACCACATCTCTATACAAAATTTGGATTGCATTCTCTGCATCCACAGGGATGCACATCTGAGAGTAGCTTTCTGTGGGCTGAGGGCATTTATTCATGGAGCCTCCTCATAGTCCAATCTTCAGAGGGAACCTCTACATTGTTCCCTGCCCAGATTTCTTCCACTTTCATCTGACAGCTTTCTCATCAGCCGCATTATTCAGCTCATGAACTATTCTAATCTCATTACACAAATCTCCTAGGCTTTCCTCCAAGAGGGTACCGGAAATCCCTTTTGCTTCGACACATGGAAGTAAGGCCTCAAGATGCAAAGGGGACACTGATCTTTCGTGCCAAAACAAGGATTGAAAGTTGGGACTTTTATTTTTACCTAGCACCATAAAACACAAGGGCTGGAGGAGTTCTCAGAAGTCTAGTCCAACAACTAAAGCAGAAATGACACAAATTTGTTTTCAGAGGCCAATTCTTCAATCTCAAATGTTCATCTGCACTTATAATATGTAGGCTAAATCACCAACCCCTTCTACTGTGGATTTGATAGCTGTGGATTATTCCTTTGCTTCTAAGCTATGGGTTTTTATATTTTCTAATTCTCAAGGGGTATCCTAACGGATTAGCAGTAGCAACGAAAATGTTAAAACTGTTATGCATGATTTGTAATTGTTAATGACAGGTTTGTGGTAACATGTGTCACTCTCTGCCTTTCTCTTTCCCCCAAATAAATTCCCTAAATGAGTTCTACTATTACTCCGTTAGTTCTAATCCGTTGGGAACCGGGAGTTTTTGAAGGCCAATGCCCCTTTGAAATGGACAAATTAGTCACTACACTCAAGCAGCACTTACAGAAACAATGTGAGGCATCTGGATGAGACCGTGGGGAGTTTGGTCAGGCATTCCTTTGTATTGCCTACAGCAACGTTTCCCAAGGCTGCTCTGCAGAGCACCACTAGTCCACAAGATGTTCTGTGAAAACAAGTTTCTGGCTATCAAATAAAGTTGGGGAAAAATTTATAATGTAGGCACCCCCATGTCTCTCTCATCATATCAAAGGATCTCAGAAGTCGCACAGTGAAGGAACATGTATGAAAACAACTGAGCATTTTCTCTGAACTCCTGGGCTCAGGGCATCCAAGGAACACCCTTTGGGAAGTACCACTGCATATCACGTCTAACGGCTATTCATTATGAGAATCTTGATATTTGTCATTTCCTGTATACTATTAACTAGTGAATTTAAGATCCCACTTCTCATGCTTAGTTACATGTTTCAGCTAAGACCTAGCATGGGCTTTAAGCAGCTACTATGTCTTTTCCTTTCCCCGACCTTTTTATTTCTACCATGAAATCATCCAAAAAAAGAGACCCCCCCCTCCCTGACTATGAAATTCTGTAGAGTGTTAATGATTAAAAGCACAGATTGGTACTTGCAATGATAGTGCAATGACATCAGGCATCAGGCATCAGGCACCTGGAGATACTAAGATGTCAAGTCCAGCAGTCTATAGTTTTTGTGTACATGACAAGAAGCCAGTGAAGTGATTTAAGCAACAAAGTGATCTGGTGTGAGTTTGTATTGTTGAGAAAGTGTTCTGGAATGACTGGAAGACAGAAAATAAAGTTGGAAGCAGTACCTGTCTGAAGATGGTTGAAAGAGCTTATTGCTAGCCTAAACTAAAAGAAGAAAAAAAAATACAGTCAGCACAGCACCCGAAATTAATCAAGAAAACTTATCCCTAAACATGCATTTTGTTGTGTTTGGTAAACTGTGAGCATCAGCCTTCAGAAAGCAGCCCCTGGAGACTGTTGACAGAATTTGCAGAGAAAGAGGTGGCAGGAGAAGGCTGCAGGCTGCAGGCTGCAGGCTGCAGGATCTAGGAGAACACTGTTAGGAGGATGTAGTGCCTCTCCTTCTAGATGCCAAAAGAGGGGCCCATCTCCCATGTACTAGAAATAGCAGCATAAAAGAGAAAGTATCATGGTTTTCCTCATATGAAATTCCTTAAGGATGGAAAGCAAAGTCAGACTGTAGGGGGAATAATTTAAGTAACAGTAGACAATACAGAGGTGAAAGAATGGTGTTAAGAAATCCTAGATGCAAAAGAACTCAAATACTGACCGCCATGGAACAGTGTCTTCTCTTTGGGAAACAGAGATGTCAAAGGTAAAAACAACCAAACAACTAACCGAACAAACAAACAAAAAGATTAATGAAAATTTCCACTTTAAAAGTGGGAGTTATATTTGGGAGCAAGATGCTCTTGTGCTGCCCCATATCCTCATGCCAACATGAAGTTAGTGGAAGGCGAGGTTACTGCGGGGGTCAGATCTTAATTAAGCAAACAAACTGTGTGGCTACCACTTGATTTGCCCAGCTAGAAAGGCAATACGGTTTGGTCTTTGTTTTACATCAGTAATTCTTAAAAGGAGAGCAAGAAGAAGAGTTATCTGGTCAGAATGAATTCAAATTCCCCAATCATATTATGCTTGATTGAAAATCACTACAAATAGTGACTCGCTGTTATGAGTGCAACACATGCAAATAGTGGAGGAAAAGAAAAGAGTTTGAAGTTTGAGATTCCAGCAATTATAACAATCACATCAGTGCTCACAATTAATCTTTACAAATTAATGATGGTGATGGACAGGCTCTGTGTTTGTGACTTCAATTTGATATTCATTAGCTTTGTTGTCCACCCATTCAGGTAGGTAGTGTTGTTATCTCTTGCTGAGATAAAACCAGGAATTGGTCAACTCCGAAATGAAAGCAAGGTCTGTGAGTCTAAGTTCTATGAACTTTTGAGACAGAGGTTGTATTATCTAAAAGTAAAATCAGGATAAAATAACATAGCCACTCAAATGATTTTCAAAAGTTCTTTTCAGCGTCTCCTCTGGAAAGAAAACTGCTATCTTTCACAGGTAGACACATGGGAGGTCTGCAAATCATAGTGGTCGGGACTGGAGATATAACAGTGCTTGCCTAGCATGAACAAGGCCCTGAGTTTGATCTCCAGCACTGCATAAACTGGACATTATGATACACACATGTAATCTTAACATTTGGAAAGTAAAGGAACAAGGATAAGAAGGTCAAGGTAATCACTATTTTCATCTAAATAGTGAGTTTTTCTAATATATATTTATACATACATATATATATATATATGTGTGTGTGTGTGTGTATGTATGTGCTAATCACCAATCTTCTACCATCCAGAACCTTTGGCTCTAACTCCCATTTCTTGGAGACATGGTAAAAGGCACTGAATTCCAGAGTAGGCTCCCAGCTTCATCCCTACCTACAGAGATACTGAAAATTATGGCTACTGAGGGAGGGAGAATCAGTTTTCTTCAGGAATGTGGCCAATTGTGGGTCTCCTATGCTCAGGTAGATGGTCCCACACATTTGCACAAGCAGGCAATACTAATTGGATTCAGTGGGTTATTACAAATAAACAATGGATATGAAGTTGGGAGAGTGACATTTTTAGGTGTCCCTGGTATAGTGAGAGGGAGGATTCGGGTTGATATGATGAAGATACATTGCATACATGTACGAAAATTGTGAAGGAATAAAAAGATATATATTCTAAAAAATGAAAATAATTTTCAAAAGAAAGCAAACATGCATCCCTTAGCACTAGAGATCAACTTCTATAAGATAACTCTGTTTCATGTTAAGGTTCAGCTTGGAAAGGTATTTCCTTCAGGGATTTGTGGCTATGGCTGGAAATAGCTTTGACTGCCATGAGTGGGGAAGGTGCTCTTCACATTTGGTAGGTAGAAGCTAGGGAAAGTGGTAAAGATTCTGTACTGGAAAAGGACTGGCCCAAACAATAGGGAGTTGTCTGTCCTCCGAATGGATGAGGAATCCTTGACTAAAATGAGCCATTTTTGTTTGTATCCAAACTTTAAATATTCAAAGTACAGAAGGAGAACTTTCTTATTATAACAGAGATAGACACCAAAGTACTAGACACTCTTAATGGCATGGGACACTTCCTTGAGTGTTTTTCACATACAATCTTCTAAAACTACATCATGTAAAACCAACTACCCAGGAAGTCACAGTGAACACAGAAAATCTTTTATATAAATGCCAGTCTTCAAACCTAACATTAGATGAAACAAGAAATTGCACCTATACTTTCTCCTTTCTGCAACAAATAGTATTTACCATGAAAAGTAATTAGACACAAAAATAGAAAACCAAAAAGTAACTGCCAAAAATTCTTACCAAGAGGATAACTGAAATTGTAGTTTGTGCTACTGGACTCTCAATTTCCTGGTAGCCAGGACAAAAAAGAGTAAGATTAGTCACACTGTCCCTGTTTTCATGGCTGCCTTTTACTTAAATAATTTATTTCATTATTTATTTTTGTATATATGCATGTATGCATTTCTATGTGGGTATGTTCACATGTATGCATAGTGGTCAGAGGAGAGCATCAGATCTCCTGGAGCAGGACTTATATAGAGTTGTGAGCTGCTTGACATGTGTGTCGGGAATCAATCTCAGGTCTTCTGGAAAAGTAGTCAGTTCTCTTAACCACTGAGCCATCTCTCTAGCCCCAACCCCTTATTTTATAAGAATGACTTTTGAGTGGTTCAATATTCAGAGTAAGTTTCCTGGGCTTGCTATCATTTCATCACTGAATGGCATCTTCACAGTTCTCTCCCTCCGACTCACATCTCAAGCTCCTGTGTCCATGAGAATGTAGGTGGCCTTAGGTATGGGTTCACAGTTCATATGAAGCACAGAGGCAAAAAATGTGAGATAAGACGAACTAAATTTGCCACATTTCTTTATCTACAAAAGCTTCCAAAGGCCAGAGTAGTTTCCGACATCACCAAGTAGTACCCTGAGTGCTAAACATTTCAATATTGACAGTACGTTGTTCAAGGCTTCAGTCTAAGACTCAGTCAGTGTGAACTCCTCCTATAAAGAACACCCCTTGTGCCAGACATCCCATGCTCTTCAAATTCATTTGGAGACCCAGTTACATACACTACATTTCATAGACTTCTTTCAAGTTAGGAGACTTGTGAATGCTGTCAATGAAACCTGGTGGAAAATGACCCAAGTGCCTTAGAAGACTGACCTATCAAATGCCCTGCATACTTTTCTTGCTGTTTTCTCCCAGACTGAGGGCCATATGCCAAAGATCCAGCCGAGGCCTTTGAGGTCTTAGAAAGGTGAGAGTACTAAAGAAAATGGCCCAGGATCTTTAGATAATCACAGGTATCAGAGTCAGAGCTCCACTGCTACCCTTGTACTTATAGTCATGGAGCATTTGAGATGGGTAGAACCATTAGCTTACCCTGCCCAGTTTGTATTTTCTCCTATAGTCTCCTCCTCCAAAGCTATCACTTTAGTTCAATAATGCAGCAATCACCATCACCTATGCTATCTTTTACTTTCTGTATCTCTTCCATCTTGACAACTGTTCTCCATAGCACTAAAAGCAAGAACTGCCCAAAGTCATTGTGCTTAGAATTCATTCTCTGATTCAAATTTCCACTAAAAGTAAATAAAAGTGAAATCAAAACCAGAGACATGGGAGGTCTAATTGTTCTCAGGCTTGCTGCCCAATGGCAATCAATGCTTGGATCCAATGGCATGTAGGACCTGGATCAGCGGCCTGACTTCATATTCATGGCTGGACTACACAAGATTTTAAGTATTGCTTAGTGTACCAATATTTGAACCCCTAAGATGCATTCTCAAGTGTTGATCTCAATGGCTATTATGAATGAGGAAAGCCAGGTAGGGTTTAGGCAAAAGAGACAATCAGGCCAATCAAAAAGGTAGGCAAGAAAAGATATCAAGAAGAATGCTAGGAAGTAGTTCTTGGAGCAGATGATGTTAGGGCCATTGAACAGCACTTCCTTGCCCAGGAATATGATAGCCTTGCATTTCCCTGTCCCTGAGAATCAGGTCCTGAGAATAGGTGACTTCCTCCCACCAGTGACACACAAGCAAAAGTCATTTGTTATTCCAAGGCAAAACCAAAAATTACTTAAGAATCACGGCACCAGTTACTAATTTTATTATGTTCCCCTCGCATACCACTGGGACTAAATCTTTGATGGGAAGACTCTGCCAGCCAGTGTCCATGGTAAGAATGACATATTAACCTGAGATGGACACCTTTAAGTGTTTTAAGTTCTGAAATTTCCATGTTGTTAATGCATCCTCTTTTAACCAATCCTAGTCTTCGCAATGTGTCTACCACCTTTGGAAAATGAACTTTGATAGTCAAAATGGGAAGAAACTATTCCTACAATGTCTGTCTCCTTCCCAAAAGGAGAATGAAAACTGCCCGATCTTCAAAATTGTCCTCAAAGGCATTCTAGCATGGGAAACTAGGTTTCACCTACCAGTTTAGGTTATTTTATGTCTAGAACAGAGGGGTGACCTAAATGGACCCAGCACTTGTCTTTGTAAATCAAGTTTTATTGGAAGGCAGCCACAGCCATCATTTGCATACCATCTATGGCAGCTTTCACACTGCAAAGGATGTGTTATAGCAAGAGGTGCCTGCAAATGCTAAAATATTTACAGGAAAAAGAAAATGCCAGCCCTGGCCTAGAAGAAGCCAAATGAAAACAGATCCATGGAGGATCTGGAAAACAAATTGAATATGCAGTGCTGCTCAAAGTAAAGAGGACATATTCTCGGTAGTTGTGTTGCCAAAAGAACACACAGACCAAGAGTTGGTATTGGTAAGATTTTTCTTTGTGTTTCAGGCATTTATGGAGAGAGGCAAGCAATGGAAGTCCTAATGCAAATGATTTCCAACAAGCACATTGTTCTGCTGTTTATATCCAGTTCCCAGTATCAGCATGGGGACAGAATCTGAACAAAGGATATACACAGTATCTGTCAGGATTAGTGAACCTGACAGTCCTCAGGATGACTCAGTGGAAAGATGCTTAAGCGCTTATTCAAAATGATTCACTGCCCAGAGAGTCCATGGTAAGTCAGACTCTTAGGCTAAACTGGGTGTTACAATTGTCCACATCCCTGAACTCAGCACAAGGCAAACAGGCAGGCCATTAGTGAGGAAACCGGCTATTGGAGGGTCTGTTGTGGGTCTCAGCCTGCTGGATCTAGGCTCTGCTGTGGCCACTGGCTGCCCTCCGGGGGTGGGGGTGGATATGGTGTGGCTGGAATGCTAGGAATCCTGGGCTGGCTTAGCAGGCACTCCAATTGGCTTGGTGTTCTACATGCTCAGAGACTTTCTCCAGTGTCCTTGGCATCCAATGCCTATACTTAGGCTTCAGAATTTTAGGACTGGGTGGGTCTCTGGAAGCCTTCTATCTCAGGACCAGATCACTTCTTCATTAGGTGGTACCAAAAAATGAGCAGACCATGCACCACAGATGGGGCACAAACTATTTGCCTCCTTGTTTGGGCCTGGCTCTTGGCAGGACTGCCTGGCTGCAACTTGACCTTTGGTGGCTGGTAACAGGTTTTGCTTCAATTCAGTCAGCGCCGAGTTACCATTGGTTGGCTCGGGGTTAAGGGCAAAGGACTGGGGTGGAAAACAGACAGGACAGGAATTATAAGAGGATACATCCACCTATACACTGAATTCTCCTCATTTTTAGCACTGGATTCCGGGCTTAGTTTGGACTCAGTACTTCATATCATTTTCTAAAGTGACCAGAAAGAAAAATTCCTCCAAATTTTACCCTGGACACATTAAATTCTAGGTTATTCTAGAAAGGTAAAGGAGAGAGGGAGTTTTGCCTTGTCCCTGATTACCAGAAAGAAACAATTAGTTCAGCAAATCAAGGTAATCCAGAATACAGAGGGTCTAGCCTTTGTGGCAGCCTGCCAGCCAGCTTCCCAACACTCTTTCATCTGAACACCTACATGGGCCATGGCCACATGCAAAGAGTACATGTCTCCCTGGCCTGAGACAGCGTGAGCTCTGGAAGACTCAAAGCACTGAAACACAACCAGTTTCCTGCAAAATACAACATAAAAGATGACAGGTTACATGATGGCCTTTGAGAATTAACTCACTCTACAAACCTTTGTCCAGAGTCTACTTTGTATCTTAGCACACAAGGAGGTAAAGACAGATTTGGCCTCCAACAGATCCAAATGCTAAGGGATGGATCTCAGTTGTGAGCTGTGAAGGCAATGGAGGCAAAGAGTGTATTCACTTTGAAAAACCTTGTCCGAAAGGGAGATGTGGTTGAAGCACAGCCCAGGAAACCAGCAGACTTGTGTACCAGGCTACTTGAATGTTCCTATACAGCACTGTGGCTTCAGGCAAGTTACAGTCTTTCTTAAATGATTGGATTGGTCAAGTGTGGAGAGGAGAGAGAGGGCTGAAGAAAACAACCCTCCAAGGTATGATTTTCTGTGTTCATAGAACATTCAGTACCTGCTTTTAAGATAGTGGTAAATGGATAGAAGGTATAAAAGTAAATTTAATGCAGGATAAAAGCAACCAATGAATAAGATAGAGTGGTGTCATGCAGGACAGCAGTCACTAGCCATTTATATCAGCTTACAGTTAAGCTAATTACCATTAAATACAATTTAAATGCAGTTTCTTAGCCTCACAGTTGTCTCATAGCATATCAAGTGTCCAATGGTCACATATATTTCTGGCTACTGTAATGGGATGTATCTACTATTGCACAGAGTTCCACTAGAAAGTGCCAGTGGAGACAGCATACCAAAGTTATCCATAGAACACAGAACTTCCCTTTTGTGCTTCCTGGGCCTAGGTGGTGGCTCAGCTGTGACCAGTACTGATTGTCTGAGATGGTGGTTGGATCTGTGTGTCTGGTCTCGATTATTGCCTTGTTCAGGGAGCTGAGCAGTTTCCACACTGTCCCCTTTGTCTCTGTTCTTTTGATCTTTCCCCAAGGGCCTTTAGGAGAGCCAGGGCCATCCAGTCCTCTCATGAAAAATTCCCTTTTAAGTAGACCTATGAATAATCTAGATAATCCAGGAATTCATAAATCTTTTAGAAGCTGCCTGGGCTATTTGCTCAAGAGGCATTGTATGCAAAGTCTATAAAGACCAGTTTGACTGATCAATAGGATCAACATTATACTTACTAGTTTAGAGAAATAAGCCTGACCAGCACTAAGAAAAAAGTCCTTACATACTCCCTCCACAGCACATTTAATAGACAAGAAAAAATTCTGGTGCCATCCTGAAAACTGATTTAAAATCAAAACAAGCCAAACAAAGGAAAACAAACCAAGCACACGGGCTCCCCAGGGTCCCTTGTGTGGGGGGTGGGGTGGGGAGTGAGTGTGAGGGGTGTGCATACTCCTGAGTGTACATGAGAATCGTGTGTGGGGCAGGGGGTGGGCAGACTTGAAGGTATGTAGGGGTTAGGGCTAGGGAAAAGCAGCCCTGCCTCTGAGGAGTCTCTGTGTGAAGAGAGGAGACTTTAACTTTTGTCAAACACTCTCCAGCCCAGAGTCTGAAGAGGGGGCAGGGAGGACAGTGTCATAACACAGAGAGTGTTAATGGCTGCTATTTTAACAATCTAAACTTACTGCCCCAGGGCGCCAGTAGAAGCTAAACAGTCTTACTACAAAGGATGCAATTTTTAAAAATCAAATAAATAGCTTAAAGGCACACTCATATTGAACTTGTGCCCAACTTGGTGTCAATCAACAAGTTTCCATTGAATGCTGGACAAGCCAAACCCTCTTCCAAAGAGAACACAGAAAATATTGTAAGTTCAGTTTGGGGGCAGCTGGATGATCTTATGCATCCTGTCCTTCGCAGGTTATTTTTTCCTTCCCTCTGCTCTTCCCTTCCTCAGTTTCAGAACTTTGTTCTTTTATCAAGCCCTTCCCAACTTAATTTCTTTCTAATGTATCCTTGGGTCTGACCTAACTGTTGTGGGCCTTCCGATTTGTATTCCCATACAACAAGAAATTTGCTGACCTAGAGTTCAATACAGATGGGCACTTTAAAAATATCTACCTGTGTATGCGTTATGCATTTCTTGTGGTACTAGAGACAAAACTCAGAGCTCATCACACACTAGATTTTATTACTAGGCTGTGTCTTCAGTATTATTATTTTTTGACATAGCTTCTTATATAGCTCAGACTAACTTTGAACTTGTGTAATGTGGCCCAGGCTGGCTTAGATCCAGAAGACAAAAGCTTTCTACCTGCCACATGTGCTAGAATTGTTGTGGTCCAGTCTGTATTAGCCCCATGCTGCAGGGGCCATTTATCATGAACTGATGTCTTTGGGGCTGCAATCGGAACCAGCTGAACAGCCCTGGGTCTGATCCTGAGTGGGTGTGTGTGAATGTGGGGAAACTAACTACCTAACCTCAGCGTTAAAGACAGAGACATCTGGTCATAACAGAAGGGCTCCCCGTAAATACTGAAGACCATGGTTTATTGAAGCATCATCTTAAGTAACCATCTATAAGTGGGGGTAATGTCAGAAGACATCCATTGTCATGTATAAAAGGCTGATAGCAAATATCTCCTTTAATACTAGAGACACTCCTTAGTAGCATGTACTCAAGCCCTCAGGTACCCCACAGCAGCAAGTCTTACTAGCCCTCAGGGTGGATGTAGACTCGCCCTGGCCCAAGTCTTATGTTATTAAAATTCCCTTCTGAGGTCAGGCCATTCAGGGGTAATCAGACAACATATTTGAAACTAACTAGACACAGTCAGTAACTCTTAGCACAAAATCCTCATTTTGGCCAGCACATGTTTCCACTTCTCCATACTGAACTCTAGCCCCATGGCCTGAAACAACAACAACACAACAACAATACTTAAATTTATGAAGGCATATTACTGGCCAGATAACATCTGTGCTAAGCCCCTTATACATTACTTCTAGTAACCCTCACAACAGTCTGCTGAGGGAATGATTATGGCACTACACACACTCTCTCTCTCTCTCTCTGTCTCTCTGTCTCTGTCTCTCTCTCAGACACACAGCCTCTTATAATCACATCAAGCATGTATACAATAAAGGTGGTATATATTCTCCCTATCCTCAGTGTCCTCTCCAAAGTCATATGGAATATTCTATTATTCTATTACTATTGAATTCTTACTGAGGTTCACCATCAAAAATTCTACCAATAAATGGCAAAATATTTCAGAAAGAGTAACTAGGCTTGTTCTCATCAGGAGTTAGTGACTATCTGGAGAGAGATAGGGATGGGCAGAGCTTCAAGATAAGAGGGGAATTATAAGATATTTGGAATTACTAAAAGCAATCTATCGACTCCCTACCTTGCATTTGACTAGCACTACAAAATAATAGTGCTACCGTAGAACAGCTAAGTTCCCCAGGATTGGCTTCTATCCACTTGACCTTTCTAGCCTCCTCTTTTCATGCATGAACTATGCTTAGCTGGTCACATGTAACACATATGCCTTTGCATATGCTCTCCTCAGAACCTTATCTCAAAGCCCTGCCAGAATCAACTTTGCATGTCACTTCCTCTCTGAGGCTTTGCCTGCCCCTGACTCTAAAATATTGTCACGCTTCAACTTTTTTCTGCCTATATATAACTTGTTCTCACCTCTATCATAGCACTCATCATATTCTCTTTTAATAATACTGTTTGTTTATGCCTTTGGATCCCACTAGACTGTAAGCTTCTTGAAACAGGAACTCTGAAACATGTCTGAGACTTTGTGTAAGTCTTATACTCTTTGAATGTTTGTAAAATTAATCAGTGAGGGTAGATGAACGAAAGAAGGAAGTATTCAGACAATTGAATTCTTATAAGGAGGAGACTGTTCTCTGTGGCTAAGGATGCTGTCCAATCTGGTGCTTCTCAACAGGATCAGCAGTGGAATTTGTACAGGACACTTCTTTCCTGCACTTTGATTTTTTTTTTTTTTTTGGTATTTCGAGACAGGGTTTCTTTGTGTAGCTTTGGAGCCTATCCTGGCACTCACTCTGGAGACCAGGCTAGCCTCGAACTCACAGAGGTCCGCCTGCCTTTGCCTCCCGAGTGCTGGGATTAAAGGCGTGTGCCACCAACGTCCGGCTATGCACTGTGATCTTATTCATTGTAGAATCCTTAATATCTGCCCCTAGCTTGAGCCTGCTAAATGTGTACGATATTCCCTATGACATAACTGTGACAACCAAGGGATTTTCAAAGCATCCAAGGGAAGCAGAGATCAATCCTCCTTGGCTTGGAAGTAGCAGTGTAGCAAACCGAGCTCTGAGACCCTCCCCGAAGAGTCAGGTTATTCTACTGGAAGAGTATGAATTAGTGAAAAAAGGAGGGGACAAAGCAATCCTAGCCAGTGGACATAAATTATGGTAACCTATGGTAGCCTGATCAGTGCACAAGAGCTCAGAGCAAAGAATGTTTTAATTTTCCAGTCAGTGGTGGCACACCACATTAATCACAGCACTCAGGAGGCAGAAGCAGGCCGATCTCTATGAATTTGAGGCCAGCCTGGTCTACAGAGCTAGTTGTAGGACAGCTAGGCTAGGGCTGTTACACAGAGAAACCCTGATGAGGGATGCCCTTCTGTATGCTGTGAATATGTTTTGTTGCCATTGGTTAATAAAGAAGCTGATTTGGCCAATAGCCAGGCAGAATAAATCCAGGTGGGAAATTCAAGCAAAGATACAGGGAAAAAGAAGTTGGGAGTCTGGGAGATGCCAGCAGATGCAGGAGAAGCAAGATGTGAGGTATAAGAGAAATAGAAATGGGTTGATTTAAGTTGTTAATCATAAGCCTGAACTAGTAGGTCAAATGGTTTGTAATTAATATTAAGTCTGGGAGTAATTATTTTATAAGAGGCTCTGGGGACCAGTGGACAAGGAGAGAAATCAGTCCAGTGGGACAAGACAAGACAGAGAAAAATATTCAGCTACAAAACTCTAGCTCCCCCTCCAAAAGAATGTTTTAATTTTAATGAGCTAGTTAGTGGAGGAGTCCAGCCTAGCCAAGTTAAAGCACTCTATTCATTCAGGACTTCAAGTAAGTACAGAGATTCTCACCTTGCCCCTGAGTATGTTCTCAATATCACCCCAGGTGTCTGCAAAATGTTGTACAGCTTTGCAAAGTCAGCATTATGGTGATGTATACTCACTGAAGGGACCTCATCATTAGAAAGGCCAGACTCAGGATGACACTGATTCTGTGCCTTCTCCTTGACTATCATGAAACCTGTCACCCATCTCCCTGCAACCTCACACATCATTCTCCTGGAGCTGGAGACGCATGGGCAGTGTCTGTTTCTGGTGCTGCTATCATCAGTGTCTAGGATATCAAGTACCGAATGTCAAGGTTCTCATTTTTCCATCTGGAGACATGTTCACGTACAGTATTGGGTCCCCGGCTTTAAACTCCTTTTTCCTCTCAGTGATGTAATGTTATCTTGCTTATATGTGCTCGTTATACTTTGAGTCTGGAAGGTCTTCCATAGACCCATGTATTGAATATTTACTGTCTAACTAGTAGTATTTTGAAAGGCTGCAGAACCTTTGAGACACAGGCAGGGCCTACAGGGACAGGAATTTGAAGGTATTATCTGATTCAGGCTCTGATCTGGTTCCCCACCCCTTGGTTTATGCTATGGAATAGGCAGCTACTCTATGCTCCTACCTTCACAATGTCCCATGCCTTTCCACCACTCTGTATGTCTAACCTTTGTCTTCAGTGGTCCACAACATCTTTTTGAAACTGACAGCCAAGATGAATGTTTCCTCCCCAAAGTTCCTTGTCATGTATTTTGTTTCAATGACAGAAAGGTAACAAATACACTAGGGCTACTAGCATTTTTCAAAACAATGCCCCATAGCATCTTCCCTTTTTTTCCTGTCAATACAAGGCTCAGTTGTAGTAAGAATTACCACATATTTTACAATTTGACCAAATGGATACAAAGAGGCTAACTCACTCTGTAAAATTCTCAGAGTCAACTGTGGAGAGACCAGGTCTGGACCCTTGCCTTTTATCTGGTTATTATCCTTTCCCTCATAACAACACAATCCAGCTTTACACTGGGGGAGGGAGCCTGATCCTTACTAGAGCTCAGCTTCCCTCTCTCTTAAAAGGGGTCTTACTCAACTTGAATTTCTGGAAGCCAAAAGACTCCCTCTGAATCACTAACCTAGGCCTAGCCTCGAACTAGATGCCATCATCCAGATATCAGCAACATACTGTGGCCCGGATGTACCTTGGAAGCCATGGTTCCAATTGCAGCCAAATACCTTCTTATGTATTCAAAAGTCCACTTAGAAAACATGTCCTGCTGTGCATCTGTAGACTTTGGGCCTGCCCTGCTTTAACTGCTGTGGAGGGAAGGAAGGGAGAGTAAGAGTAGGAGAGGGATAAGCACGGAAAAGGAGGTGAGGAAGGAGAATGGGAGGAAGAAGAAAGAAGAGGAGAGGGACAAAGCAAATTAAACAGCAGGAAAAACAAAGTCACACACTCTGTGACACAGAAAAGCATATGCACATACACGATGCTGGGTTCCCAAATGTCAGCATCTATTGATCATCTCTGTCTCCGATCACACCATTCTAAATAAATGAAATCTCCATGTAACTGAAATATGCAATATCCTGAGTAATATGACATGTATAGTGAACACGCAAATGTACAGCTGCATGGATGATTTTATACCAATTCTCCAGAGAGTCACCAGGCAGATGCAGTAATTGCCATGTCAGCCCCAGTCAGAACTTTCCCTATATATGGGGTCTGTTACCATACTAGCTATTGTGACACCCATGCATATCTTGCTTGTACTCAATATAAAGATTGGTCTGCAATATACTGAGTTTCAGATTGTGTCTGCGTCCCTACTCAAGCCTGGAAATACTTCCTTGGGACTTTCTCTTGCTGAAGCTCATTTCTGCCCACGTTCCCCTTTTGGAGACAGACAGCAAAAGTCATTAATCTTTCTGAAGCTGTTGAAGTCCCCTTGGTATTTCTTTCAGCAAGCTCAGTAATTACAGTTTTCCTTCAACATTGCCTCATTGGCTTGATAATCTAATCCTTTAATTATCTTTTTATAATAAAAATCATATTGAATGGCTCTAGACATGGTTTCCCTCAGAAAGCAATGGCAGAGAAAGAGTTTTCAGAAATATATTCCTCCAGATAAAGGGAAACAAGGGCGTATTTCTAGGACCGTGGATGTCCCCAGAGAAGATGACAAACTTGTGCTAATTAATCAGTTTGTAACAGAAGTCTGCCTGACAGTCTCTCATAAGTGGAAATATGGGATTTGTGCTTCTTAAAATTCAGTATTTCATAGCCATTAATGCTAGCTGCTACTTGTCATGGTTGTCTTTATCAGAGTCCCTGTTGTTTTTGGAATCATCTTTATCTCACAGGGAATATATTCTGAAAAAACAACATTTGCTAGATTCTTCCAAGAGTCCTTGATAATCTCATGATTTCTTTTTTTCTGAGTTTTGTTACTATCTCTTCCCAAATTTCTTTACAACACACTTTCTCAATTAGAAATGGGTGCAGCTTATTTGTCAAACTACATGGTATATACATCCAGACTCTGAATTCTAACTCCAAGTGCCAGAAAGAAAGAAAGGAGTAGAGAAGAAGAGAAGATAGGATAGGAGAGAAGACAGGGGGAGAGGGGAAAGGAAGAGGATGCGAGAAGAGGATAGGGGAGGGGAGGGGAGGGGAGGGAAGGGGAGGAAAGTAGAGACCAGCCATCATGGATGAACTTTAAAGACTATGTTACATGAGATAGATCAATGACAAAAGATCATATGAATGCCTAATTTCACTTATGTGAGGTACTTAAAATATTAAAATTCACAGAGACAGAACACTAATTGGAATTCATCAGAAGCTTAGAGAAGAGTAAGTGCGACAATCGTGTTTAATGTATGCAGAGTTTCAGTTTGGGAAAAGGAAAATAATTCTGGATAAGCATTAATGCTGATGATGCTTATATAAGAAGGTCAATGTTTTTGAATGACACAGAATTGTAAATCTAAAATGGCCTAACTGATTGGTTGTATTCCGTGTATGTTTTACATAACAGAGGAGAAAGGAATAAAGTAATCAAAACTTTAAAACTAAAAAGAGAATAAACAGGAAGGAAGTTAGTTAGGAAGGAAGTAGACCAACATTTTCCTTATCTTTGCTTTTGAACTGTCACTTCTCTCCCATTGGTGTGAAAAGGAAAGTCAGGCATGGTGGCATATACCTGCAATCCCAAGCCTTCCAGATGTGGAGGCGGCACACGCCCTTCTGGTGGACAACCTGCATTGAAAGGCTTGTCTTAGAGGATGTGCACAGATACATTACACTCTCTGTTCAATTCTGAGAGGAGACAACTCCTCAAAGCACTCTGTAAGCAGACACACAGATATGGCCTAATCCCTTCTCATCCTCTGGGCCTTAGTGTGCATGTGGCAAAGACAAGAGACAATAAACACATCAAAGCCATTTACAAAACAGAATACTTGGATGGCCAAATACAGGAGGAGTTGTATTTTGTAACGGATATCAATCACTGACACCCTATGCCTGCCAGTATAAAAAAAATTCACTTTTAGGGAATAGCTGACAGTGTCAAAGTCTAAATACAAAAATCAGAAAATCATTCTAATGAAGACTGTTATTTATCTTAGTGGCTGCAAATAATCTGGCAACCCTTTTAGCTTATAGTTATTTTGTATCCAAAACTGAACTGAAACCCTTTGGCTCTGGGCAACAGATAGCAAGGATATTTGGTTACTTTGAGAACATATTGGTTTTAAATTAACCCCAAAGTAAAAGCTGAGAGCTGGCAAAATATCCCAGAAACTACTATGTCCTCTGCCATGAATAGAGAACTCTCTGTTGTTAAGTAGAGGTCCAGTGCTCTGCCACGCTGGCTCCGGGGTAAAGGGAGAGACAGACTCATTAAGGCTCTTCCTTCAGTCGCAAAAGGAAGGTGGGCAGGGGTGGAGGAAGACACCTGACATCAACCTCTGGCCTACACACACACAAATATGCATATACATACATGAGTACACATTTGCATGCTTGTACTTACATGAACACATGCGTATATCACAGACATGACAGATGAATTAAAAAGTCAGGAATCTAGGTTTACCTGAAAATAATGACACTGAAATGGTGACAACCTTAGGTGTCAGAACTTGGCAGGGAAATGGGGAAGAGCGAGACTGATGTGCTGGCTTTACAGGACTTGGGAGCACAGAGCACAGGAAATCAATGTACTAACCACCTCTTCTGCATACGGCAGTAGAAGACAGGCCCTACTTGAAGAGTTAGGCCTGAAACTAGGATGAAAACCGACTTAAGGACGTTTCACTAATCTGTTCCTTAAAATACCCTAGATGTGACTCTTATTTCAAACCAAGTTGAAAACACTGATTTTGTTTCAAACTCTGTTGATTGCTTTTCCCTTTGAGAGTTTCATTTGTTTATCAGCAGAAATTCCTGGGCTAATTCTGAGAAATGCCATTCATTTCTGGCCAACAACAAATCATGAAAATGGGTGGGGTAGGAAGGGGAGCTCCCCACGGAGGGTCTTGATTTCTGGAGATGACCACCAGTGCTTCTGAAGAGCATGATGGCAGAAAGGACGACTTTGGGTGGAAGTGCCAGGAAAGCAGGGGAAGGTAGGCCACATGGTACACTGTATGTACGCTGCTGCAGGCTAAGTCGTAGGGAAATGCTACAAGGCAAAATGTTGTCATGGTGCCCACAGCCTTTTGAAGATCCACAGGATCCTCTCTCCAGTACAGTCTTACTGTGTTCTCCTGAGCTTCTTTCCCAGAGTCTCCCTTGGAGGCAATTACTTTACTGCCTTTTCCAAATCCCAGCGATGAAATTAATAGAGTATCTGGGTTAAATGTATGAAACTAACAACGCAGCTAGATCAGAATTTTTAGAATGGGGCCTGGAAATCAACATTTTATCCTATTCCCTAAGGTTGCCCTTAAGTATGCTAGACTAGAACGAGTACTTATTTAAAGATTTGTGGAAAAATAGCCTGCTATGCTAAGGCACACTTCCACACCAAGGTACTCTATATAAAATTGGTCATGGTAGCTCATGCATTTGATCTCAGTACACATGTGATGGAGGGAGACCTGCCATGAGTTTGAAGCCAATTGGCTACACAGTGAATTCCAAGGTACAGAAATAGGGTACAGGAGTGAAGCCTTATCCCAAAGAAACAAACAAACAGGGACCAGAGAGAAGGCACAGTGGTTAGGGGTACTGGCTGCTCTTCCAGAGGACCCGGGATTCATTTCCCAGCACACACATGGCACCTCACAACTGCCTGTAGTTCCAAGGGATCTGAAACCTTCAACCAATGCACAGAAAATAAATTTAAATGAATTATTTAAAACAAACAGAAAAAGAGCTACTATTTCTTTCAACCAGTGTCTCATGTATCAGGCTGAGGATGACCTTGAGCTTCTGATCCTCCTGCCTCCTGCTGAGATTACAAGCATGTGGTACCTCACCCAGTTTTATATGATACTGGACATCAAACTCGGTGCTCTATGCAGGTTAGGCAAATAGTCTAAAAACTGAACTTCATCTTCAGCCCCCAACATATTATTGCTATAACATATATAGCTTGCAGTAATTGAGTGACATAAATTAACACTTTCTTTTCTTTTCTTTTCTTTTTGGTTTTTCGAGACAAGGTTTCTCTGTGTAGCTTTGGAGCCTATCCTGGCACTCTCTCTGGAGACCAGGCTGGCCTCGAACTCACAGAGATCCACCTGTCTCTGCCTCCCGAGTGCTGGGATTAAAGGCGTGCACCACCAATGCCCAGCAACACTTTCTAAAATATATATCTAAGAACACTAATCCTACAAAGTACTTTACAAAATGATGAGTCCTATAGCTAACCAAGGTTGGGAAACACTGCAACCTACCCATATAGCTGATGTATAATACATATTAATATACTAATATTCTGAGAAGTCCTGCGTTGAAAATGGACTAACTCTAATCCTGAAGCTCCCAAATACACTTTATCATACCAATATTTTCTCTAATAAATTCTATTACCACCCCACAAAGCCATGTTTCTTAGAGGAAACTTTGTGAAACATCCAGATTCAGAAACATCATTATAACAATGAAGGTTTCTTTTAAAAAGTATTTCTTATGTGTGTTCGTGTCACAGTGCTCTTTTTATATTTGGGCATGGGAATTTTAGTACAGGAATTTTAGCACAGAAATTTAGTACATGGAGACCAGAGGAATTGGATCTCCTGGAGCTAGAGTTACAGATAGCTGTAAGCTGCCTTGTAGGAGTACTGGGAACTGAACTCAGCTCCTTGGGACAAGCAGCAAGTGCTCTCAACTACTAAGCCATTTCTCCAGCACTAACAATTTTTAGAATAGGGAAAACACGTGGAAGAATTATTTTGAAGTAGCTGCTGCCTTTTCCACATTTGTGATGGGCTAGCTAATATCTGCTGAAGAGCTCTGTGTTCTATCATTACAGAAGGCCGCGATGGTCCTAAAAGCCTTGCTCTTATATGCGAAATCAAACAATTCACATGGCTACCCTGAAGCAAAGTGGCAAGTGACACTTTCTTGAAAAAAGTTAAAACACTGCATATTTTAGAAAGTGTCTACGTACCAGAAATATGAGAAAAATGATGTAAATAAAGTTCATAGATAATTAAAGGGGTCTAAGAGAGCTGTCAGTGTAGACAGAGGGTCTAGTGATCAATGGTAGACATGTCCTTTGACAATCTCTACAAATATGTATAGGAGCAATAAAATTGATATTAATGATAGAGTAATAGTGATAAAGTAAAATAAACTATTAGCCAGAGGCCAACAGTACAGAATCTTTATACTTCTGAGTAGCTCTGGATCCCAAACCAAGTGTTTGGGGTTTTATTTGTTTCTTTCTTTTTTATGAGACATGGTTCTATTATGTAGCTCCTGCTGGCCTGAAATTCACTATGTAAACCAGGATTGCCTCCAGCTCAGAGATCTGCCTGTCTCTGCTTCTGTGGTGGTTTGAAAGAAAATGTCCCCTATAGGGTGTGGTGGCACTATTGGGAAATGTGGCCTTGTTAATGTAGGTATGGCCTTGTTGGAGAAAGTGTGTATTGAGGGTGGGTTTTGAGTTCTCAAATGCTCAGGCCAGGCCCAATGTGCCTCATTCTCTCTTTCTGCTGCTCCACCAACCCAGATGTAGAATTCTCAGCTCCTTCTCCAGAACCATCTCTGCCTGTATTCTGCAATGTTTCTCATCATGATAACAGTCTAAATCTCTGAAATGTAAGCCATTCTCAATTGAATGTTTTCCATTATTAGAGTTTCCATGGTCCTTGTGTATCTTCACAGCAATAGAAACCCTAACTAAGACATTCTCCCAAGTTCTGAGATTGAAGGTGTGTGCCACTGTGCCCACCAAAATGTCAGTGGCTGTTTGGAGATGACAAGGAATTAACCCTGGATTTCACACAGGAAAAGTTGTTTTGCTTGTTGGCATAGGGACTCATTATGTGCCCCAAGCTGGGCTTAAGCTCACAATTTTCCTGTCTCAGCTTCCCAAGTGCTGATATTATAAAAATGAGCTACCAGGTCTAGCAATAATTTTGTTTTGTTTTAAATGTGTGAAAATTTAAAAAATAAATTATTTCTTGACAATTTAATAAATTTATACTGAATGAATTCTGATTATACTCCTCCACCCTTTCTTATCTTCCTCCTACCATGTCAACCCCTCCTACTCACTACATGCTAAACTTCTGCAGAAGCTATTCCCACAGAGTCTCACCAACATGACTGACCCACTTGATCTGTAGAAGGAATTCACAAATTAACATGCCAGTCTGTACAGGGGGAAACATCCCCAAAACTTCAACCATACACAATTAACCACAGGTGACTGAGTAAAGCTGGCAGCAGGAGAGATGGCCCTCCCAAATGAGGAGCATAACAATTGGTGGTCCAGTACCACTACATGGTCAGCCTTGTAAAAATGCAAGTAACATTGTACGGACTTAACAAGTTATGTATGTGAATACATACGTATATACAAACACATATATGCATGCAATACCAACTAAAGAAAAGAGAAGTCATAAATTTAAAGGAGAGTGGAGAGCAGTATATGGGAGTGTTTGGAAGAAGGAAATGGAAGGGAGAAATTTGTAATGAAAATACAAATCAGATAAGAAGGAAGGAAGGAAGAAAGAAAGAAAGAAAGAAAGAAAGAAAGAAAGGAAAGAAGGAAGAAAGAACTGAAATCCAGTTGCAGAGAAAGAGAACTGATGAGCAAAGGGGTCCAGACCAGGCTGGTGAAACCCACAGATACAGCTGGCCTGAACAAGGGGGAGTTCTTGGTCCTCAGACTGATAGTTGGGAAACCAGCATGGGACTGATCCAGACCCCCAAATGTGGGTGTCAGTGAGGAGACCTTGGAAATCTATGAGGCCCCTTGTAGTGGATTAGTACTTATCCCTAGCATAGGAGTGGACTCTGGGAGCCTATCCCACATGGAAGGATACTCCCTGAGCCTAGACACAAGGGGGTTGGCTTAGGCCGTATCCCAAAAGATATGACAGACTCTGAAGACCCCATATGGAAGACCTCACCATCCCTGGGGAGCAGATAGGGTATGGGATAGGTAGGGTGTTAGTTGAGGGGGGCAAAGGAGGAGGGGAGGAAGAGGGACCTGGGATTAATACTTAAAATAATCATCTTTCTAATTAAATTAAAAAAGGAAAGAAATTTCCCTGAGTTGATCATGTTTCATACCACAACTACAGTAGTTATCTACTAGAGAAAAAGGATAAAAAGTAATTGGCTGTTTAAAGGTCATCAACTTTTTCAATAAAATAAAAAGGTAGGTGAATGCAGCATCCAAAAAATAAAACAGGAAGTAAGAAGAAAGGAATGATGAACAGAAATAGGTAATGGCAACAATAAAAAGCAGGAGAGACAGAGAAAGACAGACAGACAGACAGACAGACAGACAGACAGACAGACAGACAGACAGACAGACAGAGGCGAGACTAAAGGAGATGGAGGGAGTTGCAGAAGAGATGGCTCAGTGGGTAAAGTGCTTGCCACATAAGCATAAGGACAAGACTTCAGATCCTCACAATTCATATACAAAGGAAGGCAGGGGTGCTGGACCAGCTATAATCCCAGAACAGGGAACTAGATGAAGGGGATACCTGGAGCAAGCTGGATAGCCAGATGAGTCAAACCAGTGACTTTTGCATTCACTGAGTGATCCTGCCTCAGTACATATGGTGGGGAGTGATTAAGGAAGTCATTCAACTTCAACATTGGGCCTTTGTGTGTAGAAACACAGATATACCCACACACACTCCCTCTCGCATGCAAACATGCATATATACATGAATACATACCACACACAACATAATTAAAATAAACAAAACAAAAAACCAAAGCAGCCTGGAAATTTGAAGATTCTAGTATGATTTAGAAATGATCTAGAAGTTTCACTATTAGTTATCTAACCAAAAGAACTAAAAACACATGCCACACAAAATCTTGTAGCCAAATATTAATAGCACCATAATTCACAACAGCCAAATAGTGAAATCAACCAAAATGGACAGTAGCTGATGAACTGATAAAGAAAAAATATATGTAGGCTTAGAAGACAAAAAAATAGAGTATCTGGGTATGGTGGCACATGCCTTTAATCCCAGCACTCAGGAGGCAGAGTCAATCTAATCTCTGTGATTTCAAGATGAGCCTGGTGTACAGAGTAAATTCCAGGGAAGACAAAAAATAAGCAGAGTAACCCTGTAAAAACAAATAAATAAGCCCCATAAAATGGAAAATACACAGAGAGCCTGGATACTGTATATTATTTTGTTATCTTTGAATTTTTTGATTGGTGAGGAAGGAGGGACAACTTCTAAAATACATTTGATCATAAACGCTACTGAATTAATCCAACTTATATATTTTAAAAATGCTTTGACTTCTAAATTTAAGTATAAGGACAGGTTACATAGAAAAAGAGTTTTTGCATGTGTTTCAACAGAAAATATAAAGCTGTGGATTCCTTCCAGCATAATATGGTTTGAGGAAGCAAGACCCCCTGAAACAGTTGTCCCAGGTGCTCCAACATCTAAAACAGCTGAGAGGACACAGCCTTACAGATTACAAAAACAACTGGCCAGGTTTCTGTGTTTTGCCATGATCCCCATTGTATAAACAGTGCCCTCAATCAGCAGAAAGTGGTTTGGAGAGAATAATGCCCACATTCCCAAATATTATTTATAAATGTTTGTTTTCATTTAAATGGGGTTGGTTATAAATGGTTAATGATCACAACCAATCTCTTTTTAAAGGTAAAAGGGAGATTATGTTATAGAAATGAATACTTTGTATTGGAATGGATTTTCATTTATTGATACAATTTTTTTTTTTTTTGTTTTTTCGAGACAGGGTTTCTCTGTGACTTTGGAGCCTGTCCTGGAACTAGCTCTTGTAGACCAGGCTGGTCTTGAACTCACAGAGATCCGCCTGCCTCTGCCTCCTGAGTGCTGGGATTAAAGGCATGCAGCACCACCGCCCGGCGATACAATTTTTTTTAAAGCCTACAGCACCCAGTATTCCCAGGTCCAACCCTTCTTAGCTTCTGAGAACAGAGGAGATTGGGTGTGTTCAGGGTGCTATGGCCATAGCCTATTGATATAAATTTAAGGTCAATTTTGTGATATGTACGTATCTCCTCTTGCTTATGTATTGTGCTTGTATAGTTCATTTAAAACTGTAATGTATAATTAAATACAGATTATAGATAGTTATCTATAATAGTCAAAACTTAAAGTTAGGTTACTTATGGTTTCTAGATATATAGACATATATTTCAATTGGATAGGCATTCTTCAAAGACCTACAGAATATGGCATTTGAAATGGTTTAGTGTTTTTTCTTAACAATGAGACAACTGATCCTGACAACACCAACTGTGTCACAAGGGAAGACGGACATAAACTCGTTATGGAGTTTGCTTCCAATATGGCAAGACTAGCCATTTGTGCAAGAAACTGCTCTTGTCTGGACTGTTTGACTTTATGCTGTATAAAATGGACATGCAGGAGCCAACTGACTGCTGAAACAAGATGGACATTGCTGCAGAGTTCCTGCTTTATGGAAGAGTCTGCCAGAAATCTTACAGGACATAGAGAAAAGTGACTGACAAACTGCCAATACAGGCGGGCAGTTTAAAGTTTCCTACTTTGCTGAGGAGTCTGACAGACACTTTATGGCCTATGGGCCGAAGATGGAACATTACTGAAGAACTTCGGGTGACTAACCAGGCTGGTAATTGTCTCTGTAAATTCTAGAGTTTATATATTATCCTTCTGTGGTCTTTGATGGAGTTTAAAGACAGATAGTCATGGTTATAGTTTTCCTTAGTTATGATAAATGATAAGTTACACATAACACTTTAGACTCACAAAGATAGGATAGATAAAATATTTTCTTTAAATCTTGCTGTTATTGGACTAAATATTGTAATTATAGTTCTTAATAACTATTTTGTTGTATATAATTTGACTATGTTAAAGCTAAAACCTTTCTTTTATTTAGACAGAAAAGAGGAGATGATGGGGGAAGTGTTCTGTACATGTTTCTCTCATTGGTTGATGAATAAAACACTATTGGCCAATAGGAAAGCAAGATATGCAAGACTAGGAGACAAGGAGGATTCTGGGAGGTGTAGGCACAGTGACTCACCATGTAGGATACAAGAGGAATAACATGTCTCCGGACATTTCTCCGGTAAGAGTAGACCACATGGAAATACTTAGATTGAAAGAAATGGGTTAGAAATTAAGTCAGAGCTAGACAATAAGAAGCCCCAGATATTGGCCAATAGTTTCATAATTAATATAGTGTCTGGTGTGTTATTTGGGAGCTCTAAGGTGGCTGGGGAACTGGGTAGGAATCCCATAACATTCTAGTATGATTTAGAAATGATCTAGAAGTTCCACTACTAGTTATCTAACCAAAAGAACTAAAAACACATGCCACACAAAATCTTGTAGCCAAATATTAATAGCACCGACTCGGTTGCACTCAATGGACAATGAAGAGGTATAATAACGCATCTTACTCCATCCATCCTACATTTCTCTTGGATCAGATTTGGGGGCACATTCTTTTTTAAAGTGCTTATAATTATGTGGGTTTTTCTCTTGTTCATAACTCAGACCTTCCTTATATTCAGTGTAAGACACTGTAACTGTTTTAAAAGGCGAAGCCTCTATTTTTGTAATATCCCTTTATTGCAAATGTAAGAAGCCCTTTAAGGTCCACTAGTGTTTTATTAGCATACTGTTTTGTTAGTATTCCAGCTATAGATTTCACAGGTCATGAGTTGTTTTCTCCAATCTTGGTTTTTCTTGAAAGCCCTGTCACTTTTCAATGCATGATTTGGCAGAAAGTGAGGGTTTTCAGAAATTCACCTATTACCTCAGTGCATAAATGCCCATGTTTGCAAGCTCACTCTCAACTCAGGTAAAAGAGAAATGACATAGAGCTTCCAATTTTTCCCTTAAGAGAATACAGTGCATCACTGGGGAAGATGTTTTCTTACTCCAACAGAAATTAAAAAGACTGGGATGAGGGAGGAAAAACCACTATGTCCCTATCACTAATAAAATCATGCCAAAGAGCCAAATGTCTTCACACCTAGCAGAAAGAAAACATTGTGGATTAGGTCGCTGGTAACCAGATCAAATCAGCTATTTTGGCCATTTTGTAACAGCCCTTTAATAACCTAGGAATGCTGGAACACCTCCAATGGAACACAAACTTATTAATTCTGAATAGCAAACTCTCATGGAATAAACATTAAGAATCTCAGATAAAAATCATAGTTTAGGATCTTGGTATGTAGAAAATTTTTCTCTGAGTGGCAAAATTATATATAAAGACAAATACAAAGAAGTCTCATCATTTTCCTATTCTTTCTTTACTACTTCTTTACCCTAAAAGAGAAGATAGGGTATTTCATTGCTACAGACGTCTCAAGAGCCACATACAGTTCTGCTTAGAGACCATCCATGACCCCTGGCAGTTTAGACTTTCCTTGGAAGAATGTTCCAGCTTCTGTGTAGCACCAGCTTCTTCAGGCCCAGCAGATGACAGTGTGTGTGACCAAATGAAGAAAACACCCCTCATTTACTCTTTGTGCCAATGTGTGTATTTTTGTTGGCAATTCTCGAAAAGTATTCTGCATACTCAGATTTCTATACTTTGAAGGAACTGCAGGACACAGCTTCAAACATAGGTAAGACCCTTAGGAAATTTGAGGGGAAAGGGTTTACAAAGAAACAAGTGGGAATACAGAGTCTCTTTATCTTTTCTGAGCATGACACTTAGAACCCTTCCATTAAAGTTGTCATTACTTACATGGATCCTCCCAGTGCTGTTTGTTGGCCATTATAGAAAAATCACTGTTTTAGAAATAGTGTTTATATGTTTTCACTCTATGGAACTTTTTCAATCTTATTCTCTCTCCTCCTCTGTCTTTCTCCATCAATAAATATAGATTATATATGATTTTCTTTTTAAAGTTAACATACAATGTAACAGTTTTCCCTGTGTCATTTTCACACATGGTTTTGTTTGGACCACCTCCATCTTAACTCCTCTCCACTCTCTGTTTTCCCTCCGTGCTTGCATCATTTGTCCCCAGCAGTATTTCCCCTTTTCTTTTCTTATCACATGTGCTATATTACCCTTCCCACTGTTCTCCCTAAAAGCATATTTTCCCCTTCATAGGATCATTTCTAGTTTTCTTGCATTTATATTTACTCACACTCATGTAGATATAAAAATATTAGAAGCTAGGACACACATATAAAAGAAGACATATTACATTTAATTTTCTGAGTCCCCAGACTTCGAGTTCCATTGAGCGCCCTGTATACTCTATAATTTTGTTTTCCTTTATGGCCGACTAAAATTCCATTATAGGTATGTACTACTTTTTTATTATTCTTTCATTTGTGGGCAAATGTCTAAGCTAATTCTGTTTTTTAGATACTGTGAATAGAGCAACAATGAAAATGTATGTGTATATACCCCTGGTACAGAATATAAGCACTGGGTTATATGGTAGTTCCAATTGTAGTGCCTTTTCTTTGATCAAAAATTTCTGTGGCCCTGAAGGCATGAGTTTCTTCATGCCTAATAAACACTGAAGTGGAAAGAGTATAGAGGTGTTATCAAATTTACTGTCCTGTCTCAAAACAGGATTATGACACTCTATCTCACATGAATGGGTACTGTTTATTTCTAGAAATATTCAGTAAAGAGATCAAAAACTGCATAGCAAAACTCTTCCTTTTATCAAACCCCCTCTTGTCCACTATGATTTAAACCACTTGCTTTTGTTTTGTTTTAATAGAAAGAAAAAGGTAACTACTTGCACTCTGGTTCAATATGGCAAAGAGAACACATGAAAAATCCCTTGGTTCTTTTCCACATGAAGAACTATGATGCTACAAAGCTAAAAGAAAAAAAATGAAAATTTTAAAAGTAAGAAAAAAACCCCTCAGGAATAAAGTGAAATATTTTGTGGAATATGTAGAAGAGTACAGTAATGATTTAGTGCCAAATTAAATGGTCAGCTGGCTGGTGGGACAACATACAGATGGGTTTGGCTACACAGCCAAACACGGAATTATAGTCTGCACATGGCTTCTTTGTGATGCTGTGTTATGGTTTGCATCTGTAATGTCCCGTAACACCTAATGTTGACGGCTTAGGTGCCAATATGTTGCACTATTAAGATGTGGGGCCTAGTGGAAAGAAGATAGATCTTGGTATGGGGACATTTCCTTGACGGAAATATTGAAACCCTCATCTCTGTCTATCCTCTTTCTCCCTGCCTGATTGCCTGCCTGATTCTGCATAAGCAAATTATTTCACTCACTACTTCCCATCATGCTAGGATTCATAAGTCCAAAAGCAACACAGTCAAATGACCCTGGACTGAAACCTCTAAAAAGGTGAGCCAAAATAAGTCTTTTTCTTTTCAGTTAATATGAGTTTTCTAACATTAATTGTCATAAAAATATAAATGTGACTAGCATGGCTAGGGACCAGGGTCCCATGTCTTACATCTAAAATGGCTCCAGCATAATTCTACCCACACTGTGTTGTTCCTCCAAATAAACTGATTATCCAAGGTTGCCAGTTGTAGTTGAGGTCTTACTTCAAGAACATTATGAAGGAATAGTACTCCAAATTAAAACAAAAGTAGAAATAAAATGTCAAGGCAAGAAAAATGTCAAAAGGCCTGAAGAATAACTTGTGAATGAGTAAAGGGCTCATTCAAGATAAAAATCTCATGGAGAATAAGCTTTTAAACAATATCTAGAAAAAGAAAAATTTGGAACTAAGACAAGCTATCAAGAAACTGCAAAAAGTCAGAATTCATATCTGAAAAAACAATAAATATTTCAACCTAGAGAAAATTTCAAATACTTAAAACAACAAAACAAAAAAGAGTAAATCCCAAGAAATTATAACAGGTTTACAAAATAACATGTCAATATTTAAAAATAAAATTTGAGCTGGGTGTTGGTATCACAAGCTTTTAATCCCAGCACTGGAGAGGCAGAGGCAGGCAGATCTCTGTGAGTTCAAGGCCAACCTGGTCTCCAGAGCGAGTGCCAGGATAGGCTCCAAAGCTACACAGAGAAACACTGTCTTGAAAAACCAAAATAAATAAATAAATAAAAATTTGAAAACTTGAAAGAAAATACAGTTATTGAAGATAAGATAAATAAAACTTAACAGATTCTCTAAATAGTACATCTGAAAGGAATTTATAAACTATACAATGGAATTGATGAAGTATCACTGTGGGAAATATGTGAAATAAAAAGGCAAGGGAGACATCAGGAGACACAGAGGACAAATTAAATGAGGTGCAAAAATACACATGAAAGAGACTTTATAGCACTGTGGAGGCTGAGACAGGAGGACTAGGAAGGCCATTGTGGGATATACACAGAGAGATTCAACAACAAGAAACTAAGATAATGAAATGTTTCTGAACCTTTGGGTTGCAACCCTCACCCACAAGGGTCACATATCAGATATCCTGCATGTCATATTTTTGCATTATGATTCATGACAGTAGCAAAATTATAGTTATGAAGTAGCAATGAAATAACTTTATGCTTTGGAGTCACTACAACATGAGGAACTGCATTAAAAGGTCAGACTACTAGGAAGGTTGAGAAACACTGATGTAGGGGAAATGATAACTTTTACAAAATGATAACTGACAAATAGATTTATAAGTACTTAGGCTAAAAACCAACCATACCACTGGACATGCACACCTTTAATCCTGGTACTAGGGAGTCAGAGGCAGGTGGATCTCTATGATCTACATAGTGATTTGCAGGATGGCCAGGGTGATGTAGAGAGACCCTGTCTCAAAAACAAAACACCAAAAAGCAATCATACCAAACAGGCTAAAGTAAACTAAGTTATAAATAAACACATTTTAGTATGTTCATCAAAGTAAAAGAGAAAACCTTTCTAGATGAAGGAAATAAAAGGCTCTAAAACAGAAGTAAAATCAAATCGTTCAATTTTTTTGTCCACAAACAAAAGAAGACAGGAATCCATGTATAAATAACTTCAAAGTGCTGAGGGAAAATGAGCAGGTGCCTAAAATTTTATACCCAGTCAAACTATCATTCAAGAAAAACATCAGATATTTTGCATGTAAGGATTACAGAAATTTGGCACAACTACTCACAGAAATAGCTTGCACAATGAAGAAGAAATACTAACTTTCTCAGAAGTAAACTGCAAGAACAAGGAAAGGAAAAACAAAGCTTGTTTCTGGGTACCTTTTCTCTCTGGTGATTTTTTTATCTCAATTCTCTTAACCCTTCTCCTTTCTCTTAGAATAGCTGCTAGCCTCTACTTTCCATTTTTTGTCAATAATTGTGTTCTACCAATGAGCCACAATTTAAGAAGTTGTGCTTCAGTTAAGTTCCTATTACATTAAGCCACTTTGTGAGACTTCTTATTTTAAGATTTTATTTATTTATTTTGCATACAACATGTTGCTTCCATGTATGTCTGCACACCAGAAGAGGGCACCAGATCTCGTAACAGATGGTTGTGAGCCACCATGTGGTTGCTGGGATTTGAACTCAGGACCTCTGGAAGAGCAACCAGTGCTGTTAACCTCTGAGCCATCTCTCCAGCCCGTGAGACTTCTTAGAGAGATTTTTACAATGATTTAGTAGGCTATCTGGTAGATTAAAGAAAAGACCTCCAGAATAGCCATTTAATTAGAAATTCTACTCTCTCATTTACAAGAGCATCTTGTGTATTATACCCTTTCAATCCAGCTCAAACAGAAGCAAATGAACACATTCAAAAAACAGGAAGCCCATGTAGGAACTCTGTAAAGTAACTTCCCGATTGGTCAATTCCTCATCTCTTGAAGCTTATTCTATCATCAATGGCATTCAAAGTGATAGATTTGTGTGTAATATTTTGTCACCTGGGAAAAAGAATGATTATGTTTGTTGGACTGTACCTACTAGGACAGAAGAGCATACTTTATAAAGTAATATCAATAAAGCAGCACACAGTAAACTGAAATCCTGCAATTAAGTTTGAAGAGTTCTCTTACTTCCAAAAGTTCAATCAGTAACCTGGACCTCAACAATTCTTCTGTTTTGCAGTGTAACCTAGAGGGTAGTAAGGTCTTGACTTTGCGGATCTCAAGACTGTTAGATAAGTGTCCCTTGGAATGCCATTGCTGACAGGCATTCTTTGAATTTCCCCATGGTGCAAGAACTAGGCCCAATTCATTTCAGAATAAAGTGTAATGGAGAGGGTTTATACCTCAGAAAAATTCCCTTAGCACACACCATGAAAGTAGCCTTCCTAACAACCTTGAGAAAAAGTCTCTAGTTGGCTCTCCCCAGACTTACTCTTAACAGTGTGTACCTAATAACTGTGCAGTGTGGAGGAGGTGACTGTTCAGCAGGCAGGCAGCTTTATACTGTTATAAACCTTACTGGTTCAGTTCCTTTGATTTATGAACAGCTCTTCATCATTTTGAAGCTATGCTTGGATGCAATTCCAGCACTAATTGTATAGGACACGTGCCACAATGATACAACCCCCCTGTTACCCACTGACCATGGCAGAAAGAGGCTGTTTATAGCTATAATTCCTTTTTCCCATTTTATTCCCTTTCAAATGATTAAAAGCCCAATGAAAAATCTGTTACTGGGTACCCAATAACATATTAGAACCCAGAATGTGTCCCATTTGGGCTACAATGTGTATTTAGGGGGCCAGCTTAAGTTGTCTAAAGGTGTTCTATTGTTATTTCTGACTGGAAGTTTCCTTTCTGGATGAGTTTAGAAAGATTAGCCAGGTTAGGTGAAGAGGGAAAACAGAGACACACAGCTTGGAGAAACAGAGGCAAACTGGATTACCTGGGCAACGGGGGCAACACAGATGAGGAATATGCACGGGTGAGAGGCAATGAAGACTTGGACATCTGACTCGGCTACAAAGCACATTCCCATTCTGAAAGAGATGGCAGAAAAAGAGAAGAAGAAATGTCTTTCAAAGGTCACTGGGATTCTGCCAGTTTGGGAAACAGTCATGAAGGGACTCACCCAGACAGTGAATAATGCATTCCCAAGAATCGGAGTGCAATCATCCTTCTTTTAAAATAAACCTCCTTTTCTCACTCTTACCACCTCTGCTGGGTTGATTGGAAGCATATCAGCATACTTTTTCTGAGACTGGGTTCAACACAGTCCCGGTTTTCAAAGCCTCCCATTAAGTATGGGAGTCTTCCTCTGGCCTGGCTCTGTGTTAGTTCTACCCTTCCCAATTCTAGCTGCATGGCCTTTTCAAGAGTCTATTCTGATTTCATAACCACCTGCCTGATGCCATGGAAGAGAAGGGGTGGTGAGTAATAGGTCCCTTGAGAGCTGCTTCTCAGCCCTGGCACAGAGACATCCCTAGCATGTGAGTCCTTGGCCTCTACAAAACTAACTGCCTTGATTCAGTAGGCTGCGTGACTCCTCTCCTCATTTCCCTTTTCAGCCAACATTTGTTTCTGAGAACAAGCTAGAACTAGAAATTGAGCTGATCAGCTAGTGTGTCTGGATGAGGCAACCTGGTTCCTGTATGACTTAAGAGATACATGATCCCAACTCTGACAGCTCTCAGTCATTGCCAGAACAAAGCAAGCATTGGAAATACGTTTTACATTTACATTTCCCATCCATAATTCATCTAAATGAAGGGCGACTTGCATCTATCAGGTTGTTACAGGGTAAAGGGTGGTAAAGTGCACAGAGAAAGAGTATGCCTAGTGTGTAAGCTGTTGGCATCGGGATCATGTTAACATTTTCACTGCCTTGTGGACTTCAAAGCCTCGGCCCCCAAGGGCTAGCTGTCCATCTCCAATGTACTGAGTCAAGAATCTGACAAAATAATGCCATACCAGGCAGTTAATCAGCCCCCAGATGCTCTGTTTAATGCAAGCCCTAGTCATTTAAAGAGGCAGGCTTCTTTTATCCAGTCTGGAGTCACCTTACCACAACTCTTTTTTTCTTCTCATGCGCTTTCTAGAATAAAGTCTTGTAATGTTTCATTTGGAAACAGCAGAGAGGCTCTTAATGCACCACACTCCTCAGAGTCGGGTAGTAGCATACAGAGATGAGCTCAGAAGCACATGAGAAAGCATAGTTCTGGTTGAGAAGAAAACTCCATCATTAATGTTGTATACTGAATTCTCTTCTAGACTCCAGAGATCAATAAGAGCACTGATAACCAGAAGGATAATGATGACTACAGCAGTTAACACTTCTTACTCAGACATTGTTTTAGATGAATTAGTGAATTTAATCCTTACTACAACATATAACATGGGTAATATCATTATGTCTTTTTTTTTTTGAGACAGGTAGACTCAAACTCCTGATCCTCCTGATTCAGCCTCCTGAGTGAGGGGATCCACAGGCTTGCTCCACCATGCCAGGCATTGGTAAAATATCCAACATACCATGTACCACAGGTTGCCTACTTTAGAGTCTGAAAAAAACTGTCTACCTTGAAGCTAAAACTCCATAAACCCTGAATAAAACTGTGATTATAATACCCGGAGGGTGTTTTATACATGGTAAAAATTTGAAAAGCCGGAAGTTCTGTTCAAATGGCAAAAGAGCAGGCCTGTGTGTGACTGTGCCTGCTCTAGCTTGGCACATGACAGGCGTTCCATGCAGCCCTTGTTCATTCTATGCATGCAGCATTCTCAGTTTTTTAAAGATTTTGATGAGGCTTTCCTCCCCAAATGGATTAATGATGTGGTTTTCATCAAGGCAAATAAACATGTCTGGAGACATTATTTATTGCCACAATAGGGGTTGCTTCTACTGTCATCTAGAGGGTCGATTATTTTTCCTACTATATTATTCTTTTATCTTCTCCAATTATGTCCCCTATACTTAGTCCAAAAGGCTACAGAAATTTATTTATAGTAAATATTCAGAGATTTTAAGAAAAAAACAAACCAAATTTTAACAGGGGAAAGAAGCAGGTGAGATATTTCTTGCAATCTCGTCCCCATTCTTTTCCCCAGCTCTCTCTAAAGTGAATCTCAAATTTTCTCTGTAACCAAGAATGCTCATTCTACTCATTCTCCTGCCTGTACTTCGTGTGTGCTGAGATAATAGACATGTGCCATGACACCTGCGAGTTTACTAATATCTTCTAGGTTTTTAATCACCTAGGTTCCCTGCCAAATGAGCATTGATAACCCCCCTGTGTGCTAAGGAATGGAGTGGGAAATCCTATGCCATAAAGCATTATACCTCTGTGCAGATGCAGTTCACACAGTAAACCAGTCCATAAGGTTCCAGGTAGGGATGCCATTTCTCACCCACTCTATACTTCTTGTCTTGAAACACACAATATGTTTCTGAATCTGTTTAAAAGGGGGAAAGGGGGAGAACAAAGCTGTCAGAAAATACAGGCCAAGTCCCAAAATCTAAAGACAAATCTTGCATCAATTTTACTATGTACATCAAAGGAAGAGTCATTGCATTTACAGAGTGCCTACTTCTGGCTCAATGTTTTCAGTATTTTCCTTCCTGAATCTTTATAATAACTCATAAATTAGATATTAGTATTAGTCTTACTATATGGATAAAGACAATCAAGAGACATATAACTAGTTAGTAGCTGAGATCACATTCAAACCCAGGTTGATCTGACAGTGGAATTCAAGAATATCAGTTAATGATCTGTTATAATAGCAAGATAAAAAACATATCACTGGCTTTTAAAATTTCCTTTCCAGAGATAAAACAATGAACACTTTGTTTCCATTCAACATACAGATTTTCTTTTTTGCAGATGTTTTTTATTTGAATTAGAAATAAGATTGTTTTACACGTCAATTCCAGTTCCCTCTTCCTCCCCTCTTCCCCTACCACCCCCCCCCAACTACAAACCTACCTATCACATATCCTTTCTGCTCCACCTGGAGGGTGAGGCCTTCCATAGGGTGTCATTAGAGTCTATCGTATCTTTTGGGATAGGGCCTTGGCCCACCCCTGTGTGTCTTGGCTCAGGGAGTATCCCTTTTTGTGGGATGGGCTCCCAAAGTCCACACCTGTGCTAGGGATAAGTTCTGAACTTCTACAGAAGGTCTGGTAGATTTCCGAGGTCTCCTCATTGAAATCCATGTTCCTGGGGTCTGGATCAGTCCCATGCTGGTACCCCAGCTATCAGTCTGGGGACCAAGAGCGCCCTGATATTCAGGTCAGCTGTTTCTGTCAACATACATATTTTCTTAAGCATAAACAACCTTTCAGTTAGTTCAAATAATATTCTTTTCTTCTTTGGAATGAACTTATTTTACAGGGCTGGAGACATACCTTTGCAGATAAGACTACTGCCTATTCTAGAGAACCTGGATTCAATTCACAGTCCCAACGTGGCAGTTCAAACCATCCATAGCTCCATTTCTAAGCAATCTGATACCCTTTTTCGGCCTCTGCAGGCAACAGGTACACATGTGGTACAAGGCATACATGCAGGCAAAATACCCATACCCATCAAATAATACATTTAACAATTTTAAAATAAAATTTAGATAGACAAATTTGTTTGCTTTTATTGTATGTGCATGTGTGTCTTGTCTACATGCTTTTCTGTTCACTACATGCATGCCAGTGCTCATGGAAGCCAGAAGAGGATGTTGAGTCCCCTGGAACTGGAGGTAGAGATGTCTGTGATCTGCCATGTTGGGGCTGTGAACTGAATATGGGTCCTCTGTAAAAACAAGTGTTCTTAACCACTGAGTCATCTCTCCAGACCTTAAAACTATTTTTTTGAGACATGGTTTCTTTGTGTAGCTTTGGAGCCTATCCTGGCACTTGCTCTGAGAGCAGGCTGGCTTCAAACTCACATGCCACCTGTCAAAGTGGGCCCATAGACCCTCACAGTCTTTACTAAGGCTATTGCTAAGGCTACTGGTTACTCACCACAACCTGATAGTAATGCCCTGTTGCTGAAGACACCACACACTTACGTAATCCAACACAGAAAAATCAAGCTGATTCCCAACTATAAGCATCACCCTGTTGACTAGCATTTATGGTGCTGGCAGGTATGTATGCTACCAGAGGACAAATATAATTATCAATATTAACCAATTATGGATCCCATGGCAAATGGGGCTTATGTTGGAAATTGAAGGATACTTCCTCATTCACAGTTCATTGATGTAATTCACTGTGTTTACAAACCAAAGGTAGGGCTTATCATTGTTGAAAAAGATTTAGAACCTGAATCTGACAAAATGCTACATTCAGCTATGGCTGAAACTCATAGCAAACTGGGAAGAAAATCTTCTTATCCTCATACATGGCATCTGAAAACAAAAGCAAAAAAATCTGTAGATGATAAACTTCCTCCATGGCAAAAGACTGAATTATTTTTCCCCAGTAGTGAGAATTATATGATGATGCCTGTTTTTCCAATGTTAGCCAGAGAAAGCAGGTCCAAAACGTTTTATGTACTACACAGCAAAAAGTAAAGTATTTACAGATGTCATTATTTTCTCTAAAGAAAACACACCAATCTATTACAATGTTATTATGAATGGTAAGAGAATTTAGCAAGCCTTCAAGATTCAAGACCAACCATATTTACATGTTCTATAATAAAGGGAAATTGAAGTTTGACTGGGGATGGCAGCAGCTCATGCCTGTAAGCATCACACATGAGAAACAATGCAGGATTGAAGTGAGTTCACTTCCAGCGTCTACTACAAAGTAACATCCTGTCTCAGAAATAGAAGAAGGCAAATGAGTTACAATTAGTACATAGAGTATTTAAACAGCTCCTTTCAAAAGATGAACCTTAAACATATGCATGGTTTGCACGAAGACAACTATAATACATTGCTGAAAGAAAAGCAATGAAGGCTTAATGGTCAGACAAATTTATAGTATTTGTAGATTGGAAGACAAAGATTTTTAAGGTCTCCATTGTCCCCAAAGTAAATAACAGATTCCATGCAGAGGTAGATGAATCTCTGGCAGTTCAAGGCCAGCCTGGTCTACATAGTAAGTTCTACACTAGCTAGGGCTACATAGTAATACCCTGTCTTAAAAAAAGTACTATCAGAATTTTATTTTAAGTAAAGATGGGAGTCTATTAATGAATTTATACTGGAAGTAAAAGGAAGTAGAAGAACCAAAACAATTTTGAAGAAGAAAGATATTAGAGATTTAAAATAAAATTACAGTTTTCAAGCTATGTGGTATCAGCAAAAAGTTACAGAAAAATCCATTCAATAAAGAAATAGTGATTTCAACAAATTCAACAAATACTGTGGAATTAAATAGTCTTGCATAATATTTAAAGTCAGTCTTTTCCTATTTCTAATACCACATATAAAAATGATGTGACAGACTTTGATGATCCCCTATCAGTGGCCTCAACCTCTCTGAGGAGTGAATGGAGGGTGGAATGGGGAGATGGTGGGGGGAGTGAGAGGATGGGAAGAAGAGGGAACTGGGATGGGTATGTTAAATAAGATTATTTTTAATTTAAATAAAAATAATAAAAATGAATTTAAAAAGCAGGCATGGTGGATCGTGCCTATAATCCCGGCAGTTGGAAGGCTTAGCAGGAGGATGCTGAGTTTAAGGCTAGTATAGGCAATATAGCAAACCCTGTCTCCAGACAGGTGGGTATGAATGAGGAGGAATTAGACGAGGAGGAAATGCGATCTCAACGTAGGTCATAGCAAAGATGTCAAAACCACATACTAGAGAAAAGACAACAATCTTCAACAAATGGTGCTGGAAAATTTGGAGGGTCCATGTTCTGAAGAACAAAATTCGACCTGTATCTAGTACCCTGCATAAAAATTAACTACAAATGGAGCAAAAACCTTAATGTGCAACCTGAAATACGGTAACTGTTAGAGGAAAGCATTGGCACTACCCTACATGATGTAGGTGCAGGAAAGGATTTTGCCATTAGGGCTCCATTTGCCCAAGAATGAAGGACAACACTTGACAAGTGGGACCTAATAAAAACGCTTCTTTACAACAAAGGGAGCCATGAATTGAGTGAAGAGGAAACCCACAGAATGAGAGAGGATCTTGGCCAGATACATATCTGATGGGGGATTAATATCCAGAATACATAAAGAACTTACATAGAACCATGGTCTCTATAAGAAAAACCCTAGTGCCAGGTATGAGAAACCTCCTTTTGAATTGTTCGTAAGAGAGTCCAAGACACTCCCAAAGCAAAACAGTTACTGTCATTTATTTGCCCTTGGTTCCCTCTCAAAAATCTGAAGGTCAAGTCCATATTGCTAAAGATAACATACAGTTCAAACACAGGACTGGGAGAAACTGAGCTGGAGTTGACCTAGAAGCTTCCTCTCTGAGGATTAGCACTCATAGTGTCACAAGCTGCCAAGGGAGAAAAGCAATCAATATATTCATACCCAGTTGTGATGCTTATAAATCCCAACCACATGAACATTTACATATTCGCAGTAACCAGCAGCTGTCTAATTGGACTTAAGCCTGCTCAATGGGAAGGAAATAATGTCTGGTGCTGTAAACCCAGCCAATTAATTGGTGAGGCCATGGGACCCAGAGGAGAACCCACTATTGCCACTTTCCTAAACCAGCATACACTAATTTCATTCTCAGTACTTACACCTACTACGAAGTGTAGCTCTAACCCCTCATTAAGGAAGCTTCTTTTTTCCTCAGAAGATGGAGACTGCTACAAAAAGCCATAACTGGTTAAAATCATGAGAACCAACTAACCATGGGGTGAACATATCCTAAACTCAAAGCATATCATAAAAAAGGTACCAGAAAGTGTCTATGACCTTGATGGAGGACCAGGATAACTGTTGCAAAAATAGGATCTTCTAGACATGACAGAGGGGTTACACCTATCAAATCTTAACAAAATGGCTTGCACAATGACAACACAGGTTGGCCCAAAGCATTGATACTAGAAATTTCAAAGGACTACACCCCTAGATGAAGGACTACTACTAAGGAGGGAAAATCAGTCTTCCTTAGGGATGATGCCCCTAAGTCAGTGGTTTTCAACTTCCCTAATGCTTTGATACTTTAATACAATTTCTCATGTTATGATTCCCCAACCATAAAATTATTTTCATTGCTAACTGTAATTTTGCTACTGTTATGAATAATAATGGAAAGATCTGTGTTTTCCAATAGTCTTAGGTGACCCCTGTGAAAGGGTCATTTGTCCTCCAAAGATGACTCAACCCACAGTTTGAGAACTGCTGCCCTAAGTGGTTATACAATATCGAGTGGTCAGCCCTAAAAATGTATACATATGAACAACAGATATTGACTCAACTGGTTGTGCTTATATGTGTGTATATACATACACATAAAACAATAATAATTAAAGAAAAATAAAAGAGATAATATGTGAAAGTAGAAAAGAAGGCTTGGAGGTAGAGAAGTTGGAACAGTGAGGGGGAAGCAGATATGATAATAAGGAATTACAAATTATCAAAGTATATTTTACATATGTATGACATATTATGAAACCTAATAGTTTGTGTAACTAATAAAAGCTAATAAAAATGAAAGAAGGGTAGGTCATATATTTCAATGTAAAATTTAATAAATTGAAGTATTTAGAAGAATGCATAGGAGAATATCTTTGTTATCTAGCAAAAGACTTGCTTGAGACAAGTCAATCCCATAATCCATACATGATATACTATAAAATAAGACTTAGTCAAATTAAAAACTGCTAGGTTGGAAGGCAGAAGCTTCGTGAGTTCGAAGCCAGACAAGGCTATGTAGAGAGTCTGTAACGAAGGAAGGAAGGAAGGAAAGAAGGAAGGAGCGAGCCTCAGTTGCAGTGGGGACTCTAGCATAGTGTATGTGTCAGTGCAATGGAACAACTGCCAAGAAGAGCAACAACTGTGAACTAGAGCCAGCCTCAGCCTATGAGATGAATTATGTGTGCACAGATAGTAGAGCTGGAGAAATGAAGCTTCTCAGACCTTTTGGAACTCAAAAGCTTGAGTGGGACTTACAAATCAAGAACTGAATTTTTAGATGATTGAAGTTTGGTTTTCCTTTGATTTGATTGTGACTGTGCCCTACTTCTTCCATCTTGTTGTAAAAAAAAAAGTATGTAACTTATTTGTGATTTTTACAGGAGCCCAAATTTGAGAGTTAGAACTTTTAGAGAGACTCTGAATATTTTAAAGAAACTTTAAGCATTTAAGTATTGAGATATTTTAAGGGGTATGGGGCTTTTAAATTTATTTATTTATATTTATTTATTAATTTATTATTTATTATTTTATATTATGTTATTAACATGGCATTTGGGGGATAAACAGAAAGGAAAGCTTATAGTTTAATAGTGATGTGTTTGTATGGCAAGTTGACAAGGAGGCAATTGTGTTGGCTAGGTTTTTATAATTGACGCAAACTATATTCATCTGAGAAAAGGAAGCCTCATTTGAGAATATTTCCCCATCAGACTGGGCTGTAGGCAAGTTGGTGAGACATTTTGTTGATTGCTGATTGTTGTGGAAGTGCCCAGCCCACTGTGGTAAGTGCTCGTCCTCAGCAGGTAGTCCTGGGCTGTATAAGATAGAAGGCTGATGCATTTATTTCATGAAAAGGTAGCCTTTCTTCTGATGAATTCTCTCTATTTCTCTAGTGAAAACAATTCAGTCAGTTACATATGTACTGGTCTATTTATTGGCTCTGTATTATGATATCTCTACCCATTTCTCCATTCCATCCCCAAGCACACTACATTCATTACCGTAGTTTTACATCAGCCTTGAAATTGTGTAGGGAAACAACTCAGGTCAACTATGTGTTTTTCTACCCATAAACATAAAATACATTTGTTTAGCTCATTTATTACATCAGTGTTTGTAGCTTTTCTCATAAAATCTTGCACACACTTTGTTATACCAATACCTATGCATTTCTTTCATTTGATACTAATGTAAATGGCACTTAAGTTTTTAAAGTTTAATTTTATGTGTTTATTGATGATAATATTTAGAAAATGAATTTAATTTTGTATATTAAATTTTTATCTTTCAACCTTGTTATTGTTACAGAAGCTTTTGCACCATTGTTATTTCTTTGGGTTTTTATTAAGTACTTATTTTTATTTTTATATACGTGTGTGTGTGTGTGTGTGTGTGTGTGTGTGTGTGTGTGTGTGTGTGTGTGTGTGTGTGTGTTGTAAGTGCTTGTAGAGGTCAGAAAAGGGCATTGGATCTCCCAAAGTTGGAGTGAATAGGAAGTAGTAAGCCACCTGGCGTGAGTGCTGGGAACAAAGTTTGGGTCTTCGGCAAGAACAGTGAGTGCTCTTAATCACTGAATCATCTCTCCAGACTTTGGGGGATTTTTATCTGAATAATTGTGTCATCTGTGAACAAAGATAGTGCTACTTCTTTCAGTCTACATATATGATTTATCCATTATCTAGGACTTCTAGTTAAAGGTAAATTTAAAAATGAGAGTGCATATTTCCTTATTTCTGACCTCAGTGGGAAAGCATCCAGTGTCTGTACGTTAAGTATGATTCTGACTGTCCTTGTCAAGACGAATAAGTTCCCCTCTACCCATAGAATTCGAGATAGTTTTAGATTTTATGAAATTCTTTCTTTCCATCTTTTGATAAAATCATGTTTATTTTCTTTAGCCTGTTGAAATGATAGAATACCTTAACTGATTTTTAAATGTTGGAACTCACTAATGTACCTGCAATAAATCCCACTTGTTTGTTTGTTTGTGTCAAATCATTAATTTCATACTTTGTTGGGTTCAATTTAGTAATTATTTGAAAGATTAATTTATTTATTTTAGTGGGGTGTGTGTGTGTGTGTGTGTGTGTGTGTGTGTGTGTGTGTGTGTACATGTGGGCACCCACAGAGCTTAAAAGAGAGAGCCATGTCCCATGGACCTGGAATTACAGATAGTTCTAAGTTACTGCAAGTGGGTGAGGGGAACAAAACTCCAGTTCTCTGCAAAAGCAGAAAAAGTTTTAACTACTGATTCATCTCTCCAGTTCCTCAATTAACCAAAAGTTTAGATTCTTGCACTTATATTAACAGGAGCTGTTGGCCTACTATTTTCTCTCAATGTCTTTGTCTACTTTTTGTTACTACAGAAATACTGCGATCATGGAATGAGTTAGTCAGTGCTCCTTCTGCTTTTTTCTTCTGGAACTCACCATAGAGAACTCATGTAATTTCATCCTTAAACCTTTGGTGCATTTACCCAGTGCACTCTCCTGAGAATGGTGCTTTCCATTTTAGAATGTACTGTTTGTTGCTTCTATGTCTTTTATAGAAGCAAAAGTCTTTAATTCTGACAAAGTCTAGTGTATCAGTTGTTTCACGATTTGTACCTTTGATGTTTTATTTAAAATGTCATTGCCAAAGCCACACAACCATCTAGACTTTGTTTAGTGATACATGCTGAAGCTTTTGTGAAATATGCAAGAAATATGACTCAATTCATTAATTTATTTACTTGGGGATAAAGGTGTTTGGTTGTTCAAGCACCACTTATCAAAAAAACTATCTATCCACCCCATTTCATTTACAACTTTCCTTCTTTGTTGAAAGTTTCCTGACAATGTTTATGCATGTCTATTTCTAGACTTCCTGTTGTGTTCTATTGATCTATTTATTTTTCTTTGGCCAGCGTCATGGTCTTCATTGTTCCAGCATATACAACAAGTTTTGAAGTTAAGTTTTATCAGTGACATTGTTATTGTTATTTCTCAGAATTTTTTGCTGTTTTGTATCTTTCATCTTTTTGTACAAACTTGAGAACTCCCCCAAAAAGATTTGTTACAATTTTGACGGCTATTGACCTACAGATTAAATTATGAAAAACCAACACTAACAAACTTTAGTATTTCTACCCACAAGCATGGATTATCTCCCCAATTATTTATTTTGGTATTTTGGTTTTTATTTCATTGAAGTCTTACAGTTTATATTAGATGCATTGTTGATTATATATATATATATTATATATATATATATATATATAATTTTTAAGAATGTAAGATAAGCAGCAATGCATGTGTTTAGTTCAAATTCCTCTTGTTCATTGCTAGTATGTAGGAAAGCAATTGAGTTTTATACACTAATCTTGGTACTTTGTAAGTTTCTACATGGACATTCATGTGATTTTGTTTCCTCCATCCCAATCTATATACTTTTCATTCTATCATCTTACTGAATCTAACAGGAATCATTAGTTTACGATTCATTTGGGTACTTTCTTACATAGTAGAATTGAAAAATTTGAAGCCCTTTGCATATTAGGCAAGAAACTAGAAACTCCTACTTTTTTGTCCAGACATCATGTATATGGAAATTCTATTTCAGAATTGACATACCATGATGAGAATATTGCTATTGTAGTAAATAGTCTCCCATACTCTGTGCCTAGGAAAATAATCCTTTTTTCCTTGTTTTTATATATTATTATTGTTATTATTATTATTATTATTATTATTATTATTTAAATGTATTTATTAGTTCCAGTTAGGGAACAAGCTTGTTTCACATGTAAGTCCCTTCTCCCTCTCCCTCCCCTCACCCCATCCCTCCTCCCCCACCCCCAACCTACCCCCCACCCCATCCACCCACCACTCCCCAGGCAGGGTAGGGCCCTCAACAGGGGCTCTGCAAAGTCCACCAAATCTTCCTATGCTGGGCCTGGGCCCTTCCCCATGTGTCCAGGGCCAGAGTGTATCCCTTCACATGGGATGGGCTCTCAAAGTCCCTTCTTGCACCAGGGAAAGATATTAATCCACCACCAGAAGCTCCCTGGAGTGCAGAGGCCTCCTTATTGACATCCATGTTCAGGGGTCTGGATCAGTCTTGTACTGGCCTCCCCGACAGCATCTGGGGTCGATGCGCTCTCCCTTGTTCAGGCCAACTGTCTAGGAACACTATTCTATATTGCTATATAGTTTAAATTTAAATTGACCAATTCTCTATTTGGCCAATTATATTGCTGCCATTTCTACTTTATCTCGAGTGAATGAACTGGCTTTTTGGAGCCCATTCCCTATGGAGGGGTACCTTGCTCAGCCTTGATACATGGGGCTTTGTTTCTGCCCCAAATGATGTGACAGATTTTGATGAGTCCCCATGGAACACTTCATCCTATCTGAGGAGTGGATTGGGGTGGGGTGGGGAGGGGATGGGGTGGGGTGAGTGGAAGGATGGGAGGGAGAGGGAACTGGGGTTGTATGTAAAATAAAAATTGTTTTAAAAATAACAAAAATAATGTAAAACAGAAAATATTCTCATGAAAACATTCCTACACTGGCTGTTTTCTTAATGCAACTGCTAAGAAGTATATTTTTGCGGGGGGTCAAAAATTTTGCATATTTTTAAATTCTTGTTCTATATTGTCAAACTTTCTCCCAGAAAAGCTAAGTTACTCATTATCAGTGGGTGAGAATGACCAACAGTGAATATTTTAGCTGCTTAAAATATTGGACATTCTATAGCGAATAATGAAACCAGTATTCATTTAAATTCGCAGTAAAGCTTAATATGTATTGATTTTCAACAATCATTTCTGCTTCCAATTCTATGGTATTGCCATTTTCCTTAACAATTTGCATTAAGCTATATTTCCTGAGTAAGAATGGGTATTCACAAACATGTTTGCACTAAAAGAACACAGGAAACTAAAAAAAAAATAGTTTTTAAGCAGAGCATGTGTGATTTCAGGCAAGTCTAGAAACACAGCTTAGAAATAGCTTAGTAATCCCATAGTAACCTTTAGCTATTGATGAATGGTTATGAATTTTTCCAACACCAGTGTCTATATGAGACAACTTTCCCTACCTTCTTGTTAGTGACAAGAAAGTGATTATTTTGTTAATAGATTTATATTCACTCTGACAGATAGCCAAGTGATTTGCATTCTATATATAAAACATATTTCAGTGTTTCAGAAATATCTGGTATATTTGAAAACAAGCTTATGAATATGACTCCTTTAAGTAGAAATATTAGTTTGACAAAGTTATATGTACTGGGGGCTACTATACTTGAATTGAAGGAACTTAGAATCTATTTTAAGGTAAATCCATGGAGTACATAAAAATAGATCCTGTATGCTATGTATTTTATTCTTCTCTTGCATGGATTAGTTCACTGTAGAGTTGCTATCAGATCCACTTATTTAAAATATCAAGTTGGTGCCCTCTATTATGGGGTTAAGGAGAAACCTGGTGCTAGGGAAATTCCCAGGAATCCACAAGGATGACCCCAGCTAAGACTCCTAGAAAATCATTACATCATATTCTAACATCTTATTGAAGTCACACTACTATCCCACTGTCTTCCAAACCACACAATCAGGGAATGCAAAAACTTTACTCAAAACACCACTGCTGATAGAAAACCAATTTTAATGCAAATATAATGGCCCTATACCACATACATTGGTCTCATGTCAGTGATATAATATTTAGCTAATATGGCCAAGAGATCCTTATTGAAGAAAAAGACAGGAACCAGAGGCAGGCAAGGGGCAAATAGTAATACTGGTGCAGTTAAACAATGTTCCATTAATTAATGATGTTGATATTTTTCAAGCATATAATAAAATTAAACATGAATCATTAACAAGTATTTTAACATTACTCAAAATGGAGTGGTTTTCGCAACCATAAATGTTTCACCAAGAGCACACAGAACAATTATCACTTTTCAGGAACTAGGATAAATTCAACTTCAACATATGCTTATAAGTTTGGACTTTAAAAAATTTGACACCACCCAGGAAAGAATTTAATGAGCTACAATGTATAATCAACCACACCTAAAATCCCAGTATATCATCTTGGAAGAAGCACAAAGGAGCGGATTTTGTTGAAACAAGGATGTTACCCTAATCTCTACAAGAGATGAAGAAGAAAAGTCAACAATCCATTGCCAATAGCTGAGAGAGATCAGCTGGAGAACGTATGACTTACTAGTATCAGTATCTGAGAGTCCCGAAGGTATTCAACTAAGATGTGAAATGGACCTTCAACCTGCATCATTATAGCCAGTTTTTCAAACAGCTCAGCTGGCACTAATTAGAAGTAGAAATTCCTGCTACTTTGGTAGCTCCTGTTAACAGGAACAATACAAAATGTAAACAGCCACAAAGATGCACATCTGTGCCATCAGTGCTCTTCCCCTTTCCCAAGATTAAGTCAAAGGGTCAAGAACTCTATCACTAGTCCAAAACCAAGAAGACATTCCCATGAACTGTTTTTGATAACAGCTCTTAGTGTAGACACATCACTATGTCAGTATTACAATAATATTTATTCTACTATAACACTTATGGTCAGTGGAAAGGGAGAAATGAAGCTTTGCTATGAGTTATGTGAAGTTGACACACCAAGTAAACAAATTCCTTTTTAATTATTAATTTCTTTAAAAAGCTCCTAGAATAGTGATGGGGAAAGAAACACATTAAGTACTTTCCCTCTGTCCATTTATCAATCTTGAAGTACAATGTAGGAAGGGCAACATACAGTAGTTATACAACTTGTTTTTATTTCCCTAGTATGAGGTTTTAGAGTTGAAGATTCTGTCCCATTCCCTCAGGACTTCAAAAGGACTTTGTTACCAGTTGTAAAAAAATAGTGAAAAGGGAAATGTAAGAAGAAGTCAAATTTTTCATTCTGTTGTTATGGCTGATTCCCTCATCTAGAAACAATTTGCTGGAGCATTTGCCCTAAAGTAATTCAATTGTCTACACACACACACACACACACAACACACACACACACACACACACGAGAGAGAGAGAGAGAGAGAGAGAGAGAGAGGAGAGAGAGAGAGAGAGAGAGAGAGAGAGAGAGAGAGAGAGAGAGAGAGAGAGAGAGAGAGAGAGAGAGACCAACCAACCAAATGAAAATAAAACACCATACCCACGTAAGGTATTATACAGATATCATGGACCTCTCATTATTTGCTTTGTGGCTACTTCAGTTTTCCACTAATAGGTACTCAGACACAACAGGAATAAAAAAGTCTGTAGTTCAAAGATGGTTGACACAGGAGGAAGGTAACACCATTGGGTAAGATGAGAACTGGAGATACGCCATGAAATTTCAATTCATCATGTCCTTCTATCTCTTATTAGCATGGATAACAGAGAGTGGATGGTATTCTCATTAGTCTTTCTATGAGGCCATGGGGAGATCCTTTTACAGAAAGGCTACTTGGCTGGTGAAACCTGACCTGAATTTTTTTCTGGCTAAAAAAAATGTGTTCCATGTCATATGGCATAGGACTGTGGGCAAAAATCCAAGTTCTTGTTTAAAAGAAAAATCCTCCCTATCAGCACCTCAGCTTCACAAGTTTTAGCTTAAGGAGACCTTCCGTTTGACTGGGAATATTTTCTGTTTGATCAAGAGTACAAATTGGACTCTTGAATGTTTCACAGTAGAACCAAATTTATCTATTGTGCAAACATCAAGTAGCCAACTTTCATTTTGGACAGCATGAGAATATATATTCAGTGTTGGTATATTTTAGAGATAACAACTGTGAATTGTCATAAGAAACACTGATTCAAATTGGTTTCAAGACAGTGTTTTATTTAATATATATGTATTTCTGAGCATAGAAAAAGACTCTATAAGTAGTTATACTAAGTACCTATAATTATCCACAGATCTTGAAATTGCAATTGTTTTTCTTACATGTATACATTTTCTGCATGTCTATCAATGAGCATCTATTCTTAAATTAGAAAACAACCATGTTAATGTAAAAGTTTCTTTGTATATCCCAGAGTTATTAGTCTAGTAGATATGTTAAACATACGTTACTTAATAATTTCAACATACCATAAACAAATTAACCAATGTTACTAAATGTTAAAGTACACAGACCACATTTTCTCATCATTTATGAAAAGTATTTATTTCATTATTACTTAATTTCTGCCCTAATCCTTTAAAGATAGTGTGATAATTTGAAAGAAAATGGCCTCCAAAGGGAGTGGCACTATTAAGAGGTGTGTACTTGTTGAAGGAAGTGTGTCACTGTGGGGCGGGCTTTGAGGCCTCTTTTGCTCAAGATTTTCTCAGTGTGACAGTAGGTTGACTTCCTGTTTCCTGCAAAAATGTAGCACTCTCAGCTCCAGTACCACATTTGCTTGCTCACCACTATGCTCCCCATCATGATGATAATGGACCAAACCTCTGAAACTGTAAGTGAGTCACCCCCCCCATTAAATGTTTCCTTTATAAGAGTTGTGATGGTCATGGTTCGCAGCAATGAAAACCCAGTCTAAGAGAGATGATTAATAAAGAAATGTCAAAGAGTTCCTCTTTATCTTACGAGATCCAGCTTACAGCTGTTCTCTTTGTACCACAGTGAATATGTTTTATTTGAGTGTCTCATGATCAACACAGCTTAAGTGGTAGGTGGGAAATAGGAATACTCTACAGATGCTACTGCTACTTGTCAACCAACCTGAAGTTTCTTTCTCTCTCTTTTAAATTCAGAAGGTACAAGCTAAATTTAGAGTAAAGATGCTACAGTCTACCTAACAGCATCCTAACTGTATCTACTTTTTCTTCTTTAGATGGCCTGTATTTTATTTCATCTTTAAAAACCATTACTTTCTACCCAGTCTTTCATCTCTAACCCATATCCAATGTTTTTGGAAGTAGCCAGGCTATAAATTTTAAATGAATAAAATTCTCTTCAGAGTGACTTTGTGATATGATTAAAAGTCCAGGTGGTTTATGCAAAATACACAAATCCAAAGTCATGGTTTCTCTAGTCTCATCCCCACAGAACCTATTCTGATTTTTAATTCTCTGTCCAGAGCATCAGAATTCTTCCCAGGAACATATTTTTAACCTCTCTCAGAATTTTCCTTTGGCTTGTTTAAGTTATTGAATAATTTTTGTCTTAGTCTGTCTTTTGAGGATTGAAATTTTATTTTTGTGTCTATATGTGTGTATGAGTATATATGATATAGGTGTGTGTGTGTGTGTGTGTGTGTGTGTGTGTGTGTGTGCATGTGTGTATGCATGTGTGAGTGCACAATCATGCCTATATATGGAGGTCAGAGAAAGATACTGTGTGTCTTGTTCTATAACTCTCTGCCATGTTCCTTTGACAAAGTCTTTTATTGAATCTGGAATTAGGCTGATGGCCATCAAGTCTCAGCATGCTATCCTTGTCTCTACATTGCTGTGGTTACAGACACACATGACCATACAGGGGTTTTTACATGGGTTACTAAGGATTCAAACTGAAGTCACCAATCTTATTCAGCAAACAGTCTTCCTCATTGTGTGACTCCCAGCCCCAGCCTCAGTCTTTTTGTTGTTGTTGTTGTTACTGTAGTGGTATTGGAGATGAACCCAGGGCCTTGTACCTGCTGGGTAATCACTTTACCTCTGAATTCTATCCCCAGCCTTTGGTTCTTTACATCCCGAAGAGCACATTGCCTATTTTAAGGAAATATAGTTACAAAGGTCTTTATTCATTCACTTAGATCTTCACTTATATATTAAGTTGCTGCCACATGTAAAAGACTGGGCTTAAGTTCAAGAAAATGAACTGGCTTCTTCAAAGAATTTCCAGGGCCAAATTGGTATAGTGAAGAGAATATTATATTTGGAGATCTGTGCTTTAGTTCTGACTCTGGCAGGCATTCACAACAATCTGTCTTTGCACCAAGTCAGTTGATCCTATTTTGTTTCAATTTCCATCTCAAAATTTAGCGGGCCACATAATTCGGCTTTTAAAAATGTTTCTGCAATGGGTACCATTTATTAAAAGCTAATCTTGTTCCAACCAATATGCAAATGATTCTGGTGGCCCTGATGGTTGATCTTGATCATCAGCTTGATGGGATTTAGAAATATTATGGAAACCAATCTCTGGGAATACCTGTGATGAGTGTTTTTAGATTAGTTTAACTGACTTGGGAAGAACTATCCTAACTAAGAGCAGCATCATTCCATAGGCTCCAGTCCCTATCTGACTGAACAGGAGAAAGGGTGCTGAGTAGCAGCGTTCATCTCGCTGTACTTGCAGACCACAGATACAATATGACCAACTGCCTCTCATTCCTGCAGCCGTACTCTCCTTGCCAGGATAGACCCTACCCAACTGTGAGCCCAAGTAAAGGCTTCCTTCCCTAATCTTGCCTCTTCCCTCAGGTATTGTCTCACAGAAATTGGAAAAAGATAATCCAATGGGGATCGCTATTTTTCCATTATGTTGATAGGAAAACTAAAGATCTCTACAGTAATTTTCCCCAAGTATGTAAGACAGCCATAAAATGAAGAGTTGAATCTAGGCTAATCCCAAAGTGACCATGCTCCCATATTTAAAAAAAAATTCAGAATTTACTTTGAAAAAAATTAAGCTGTGTAACTGACGGTTAAGCAAGTGCTCACTATGTTAGCCCAGGTTAGCTTTAACCCACTTTACCCCAGCCTCCCTCGTGCTAAAATTACAGACACATGTACCATTCCTGACAAACTTACCCTTTCTTTCTTTGCCTTCCATCTACATGAATTTTAATAAGCATACTCTCTCCATTGCTTCTTCTTAATATTTAATAATTGTGTGAAATGTTGTGGTGGTCCTAGAAAACTTGTGCTTCTCTTTCTGGCTTTCGCCAGAGATACAAATTGTATATCTCCAACTTGCTAATCTTCTTCCTTCTCTTACTACGCTGATGGCTTGCCTTTCCTGAGAATTCTAAAGTCCCACTTTATTTAAGATCAACACAAATGTTTGTACGCTTTAGCTTGGAGGAGAAAAATGAGTGAGAATCTGGTCTCTCAGAGATCCAGTTTACTTTTATAGAACAGGAATGGATCCATGTGACACATTTTTGTCTCCAGAAACTCTGCCAGACTTAGTATAGTCTGGTTCATTAGAAACATATAATGAAATATTCTTCACAACTCAGTTCTTCAAGTTCACTTTGATCAATACTTCATTACCTACGTTAGAGCTGCCAAAGGGGGCAAACTTGTCAGCCCATTTGTCCCATATTTGCATGAATATTATGCTGTGAATGTTACGCTCCTTTGAACTTCAAAAGAACTTCCTGGCCTCATTGACTACAACTTTAACAACAGAGCATAATGGAGTTATAGAAAGATCTTTTCCTGGCTAAAGACCTCAAACTTTGCTGATGCTGGACAGTAGCAAACTTTTACATAAGCAACAAATGGTTCATTCATGCATTGCAGTGCACTATCAGTATTTCCTGGTGTCCTTAGCTGTCTTCCTGCTTGTGAAAGTGACTACAACTATGGCTAATTAGCTAGCAGCAAGGGGCAACATAGGCCTTCACCACTCCTTGTGAAAAGAGTTTTCTGCATACAAAGAATGTTTCCTAAAATTCTTCGTGTTTCCCCAGCAATTGAGAGAAGATCTTTCACCATAAGGGCACCTCACATGCATCCTCTCCTGGCCGTTCCAGATAGGAGAGCAAACATGCTCCTGTACTTAAAAGAGTGTATTCTAACCAGCAACTGAAAAGTGGAAAACTGACGCTTCCTCAAGTAAAACGGAGACAGACAGTATGAACAGATGAAAAGTTTTAACACTTCTATATTTGTACATTTTCTCAGCTCTATAAAATTTAAAAATAACACTCTTTTTCATGTATCCCTATGCCTTCCTTTCTCCTGTACTAGACAGTAAAATGTAAAAATATGTCTCTTTACTTTGAAGAACATTTTCCATTTAAAAAATAGAAATTTCCACTTGTAGAAATTCAGGACTAGATAATATAAAAAGATCATAAACAGGTCTTACAAACCTACCACCCAGAGGCTTAAAAAGTTAATTCTCTATTGCATCCCATATATGCGTCTAAGTTTCACATGGAACAGAGACCTATGGATAAACTCCAGAGAAAATACAATAATATATGGTGGGAAAACCCTTCCGGGAAATTCAGTAGCCACAGAGGAAAGGAATATAGATCTGACCACACAGAATTTTAAAATTGATAAACAAATGCAACTTGCACAAGCAATATTTCCAACAACAAAAAGAAATATTTTATGCATAAATAAGCTCAAAAGAAAAACAAGTAATTAAGAAGTCTAATTAAACCAAAATGTTATTGAAAAGATCACATAAGAATAGCGAAATATTGAGGTAAAAATTAAATATAATTTCTATAATTAGGATGATCCTTCAGTATAAAGATCATAACACTTTTGATAAAGGAATTATAAATGGGCATTCACACACAGGTAGCAGCAACGTAATGAAGAGCAATTTTGACAGCAGTTAACAAGATGAAAACTGAAAATAGCATTTGACTAAAAATTCCTCACAAATACGTCCATTAGCATCTAAAGAGTTTCACTAATGCCCTTAATCTGTAATGTCAAAAACTAGAAGCAACATATATACCTACAAATAGTGGCTGGTTAGTTAAACAATGGAACATACATGCAATTGCAAACGCTGTAGGCATTAGAAAGACAAGACGTTGTTAAGAAATGTTTTGATATGACCTGGAAGGTTATCATGTATATATTTATATTTCTGAGCTATAATTTAAGACAAAAATTTATAAGGCCACCATAATTTCAAAACTTGAATTTTTAAGAGGACTCGGATCATTTATGGAACTGTTTTTAAAAAAGATTTTATTTATTTATTATGTATACAGCATTCTGCTTCCATGTATATCTGCACACCAGAAGAGGGCACCAGATCTCATAACGGATGGTTGTGAGCCACCATGTGGTTGCTGGGAATTGAACTCAGGACCTCTGGAATAGCTGGTGCTCTTAACCTCTGAGCCATCTCTCCAGACCCATTTATGGAACTTTTTAAATCGAATTGCTATTTCCACTGCTTCTGCTTCTAACTTGGCATTGTTAGGGCATCAACATAAATATCTACATGAACACATGCATGTGTGAGGGCAACATACATGAAGCATATGCTATGAGATTTCTCTTTAGTAAAGATTATATTTTGAATATCCTTTATTTGGATGTGGCCAGATGAAATATGTCAGTAAGAATGACCATGATGGTGGCCTCACCATCTAACTATAACCTGAATTATTAGATCAAAACCAGTGCCGTTGGCCATCTGTTACATAATTACTTTGACACCGACCACATATTAAAATTGGTTGGGAAATAATAGGTACAAGGAAAGATTTGAGAGTATGAGTTTAGAGCTCATAAATCATCATTCTTTGCTTTGTCAACAAAGCTCTAAGTTTTATGGATAATATTCCTCAATGCTTTGTAAGTATGGACGACCTCCAAGAAGAGATGGTCTATTGAGAGTTAGTTATAATATTCCCCATGTGGCCATCAGCAATGGGGAAACATCTTTCTAAGAGACCAGGAATTTTTAATCCCCACTGGTTGTGAACTGATTTAAGAAGTAACAGACAACATTTCTATCACGTGCACTTAAATAAGAAGAGTATATTCTGATACAGACTACTCTGTGATGGAAGGGAAAGTAGGTAATGAGAAAGACAAGGGGAGAGGCTGATCAGAGTCTGCCCCCCACTTGTCTTCCATTTATGCCTCAGTCCTGCTAGATATCACTACAGATCACTGACGCTGAAGTTCCTTATCGAATGAACTTCTTCTCCCAGGAAGAAGACTGCTTGCAGGGAAAATCATTGTGGGACAGAAACACTCTTAATTATGGGATAGGCTTGGTTCTGCCCTCCATGTCAATAAGTCTTCTGCCTCCCATATTTAATTCTATGGATAGAAGAGATAAATATTTGTGACAGGATTCAGATGCTGCTACAGCTTCTACCAAGAACATTTTACAGTTATTTCTGATGAATAAGTTCAGTGGAGCACAGAATATGCCCCCGTTGGACCAATTCCACTTTGTGCTTCTTTTTTTTTTTCAATGTAGCTCTAAAACGGAATCAAAGCCCTGTTGCCTCCTCAAATTTAGTGCAAGCGTTCACCTCAGAAGTGTCTGCAAGTGGCCAAAAGAAATTGAGGCCTACACTGTTTAAATGCAGCAGAGAGCTTGTAATAAAAACAGATGCAAATAGAAGCAGCAAAGGGGGGGGGAGGTTAATTACACTTCACACACACACAGTCCTCTTGCCACCCTCTGTTTTCTCTAATATGTTAGCCCATATGGATCATTGATTTTCTAGAACTACTCCCTGGGTTTGTGTGGACATTTCTTTCACAAAATGACATCTAATTTCCTAACAGTTCTTGGAAGCTAAATTTCATCACTAGGTCTGAATCCAGTTCCTTCATTGATTTTCAATATTAGGGATATGCAAGGCCTGCCTTTCTTTGCCTTTTTGTTTTACTCTTTTTCATAAACTAAAACCTTCACTGAAGAGGCTGAAAATGGGAAAAAATCCAGCTCATCTGTCAGATATTTCTAGAGTTACGTAAAATGGAATGATATTTGTACAGTTGCAAACAGGAAAATGAAAATGTGTCATGTGTTCTTTGAGATGAAAACTATATGATAATCAGAAAAACAGTCTCAAGTTTAATTGGCCTGATTCTAAGCTCTCATTCTTTTATCAATTCATGCATAAATCAGTAACAGTTACTTTCCTCTCATAGAGCTAATCATAATCTTACAGATTATAACCACAGGTTCAATGACACGATGAGTTTGAGATTTTTTTTAAAAAATGCAAGACACTTACGTTTCACTTGCTCTGTTTTGCTTCCTTCTAGGAAAATAAAGAACAAAACCAAGGAGACTATATATTTCATGCCTCCCATTTTCCACGTTCTTCTTCTTTGAGCTACTGCAAAATGCAATTCAGAGACTCCGAGGAGTGATTGACTAAACCTGTTGAGAAGAAAGCAGAAAGAAGTAATAAAAACAGATCTCTTGGAACTGATGAACATGAGTAATACTTAGGTTTTTAACTTGCTAGAAAAAATACCAAAGAATGTACCGTAGTATAGGCATTGTTTGTAGAAGACAAAGGATTTGCCTCTTTTGTCTTGTAAAGATTATGAGAGGAAATTCACCTAAGTTGAGTACATATTCCTGTTCAACACTGAGGCTAAGTCCTTACAAGCAAGTCACTGTCAAATAAAAAAAATTTGGATTTTTTTCTAAAGAAATTAAAATTGATTTCTCAGAACATTTTATTGTTGGTGGGTGTGAGTAGAAAATCGGGAAATTGGAGTTTATAAGAAAAAAAAGGCTATTTTGGCAAATCCTGTACAAGGAGAAAGAGAGAGAGAGAGAGCATTTGACTGCAATGATGTCTGAAATGCAAGCTTAGTAGTCTTAGCTTCAGACTAATATTATCATGAATCCTTTAAGGGTCCTTCTTTGATCAGTGTTAACCTTGTATCTTCTATAATGTCTAAAAGAATCCTCACTATAAATGCTGATGTTGGAAAAGGTAGATGTAATCTGATAATGGATGCAATTCAGCATCTGAGAAGTTTCACTGCTTAGAACAGTTCAGACATATTCCTCCCCATGAAGTCCATTGGGAAAGGAAATGTAAAATGGGTAATTTTAAAAGAAAACAAGCAAATTTCAACAGTGATTCATTCAATTTGTCCCACCACGCAAGAGGCTGTTAAAGCAACCACAATTCTTTAAAAATAGGCATGGGTGGGCAGGATTGAAATTTTAAGCTTTTGAAGCCTTAAAACACAGAAAATTTGCTTGCATCCTGTCACGACTATTTTCCATGGACTTCAGAGTTTATAAAATTCTTCCAACAGAAGATTGGAAAATATTTAAATATTCTAGAAGCATTGCATCCAATCAGGAGTTAATCTTGAATAGGAACTTAAACATGCTGGTGTTTTCAGAGAATCCAATGTAAATAATGAACATAAACTACATATTGGAAGGAAAGAAGTGCAAGATGCTCACTTTGGAGAACTGAATCTCTTTGGGCACTAAAGTGGATGTCACAATTTTACTTTAAATGCTATGAAAGTGCCCTGATCATTAAAAAAAAAAACCATTGTTTCGGCCCAGCCTCGAGGTGCACGCTTGCAATCCCAGCAGGCAGAGGCGTGAGGATCACTTCAAGTTCAAGGCCAGTAGGGCTACACAGGGATAATTTGTAAAAAAATGTTGCAGATTATGAATCCATACACACCTGAGAGCAAAGTGATCCCACAGAATTATTTGTGCTAGCAGGCTGATCTGTACCACCCATCTGTTTTCTTTCTCAGATCGCCTAGCACATTACGAAAGGTTCAGATTCTCCTAGGGTGCATCCTTAGCCTGGCAGAAGCCTCAATTCTGATGTTTTTCATCTGTTCCCTGGGCCTCCAATCCATTTTCAGTCATTCAAAACATCCCTGTACGTTGAGAGCAACTAGATCCCTTTGAAACAAAGCATTTTCATTAACAGTTTAACACAGCCACCTACCTCAACGGAGTTCTTTCTGAGCCTACTTTAATAAGCCTTTTTTCCTCTGAGCCTCCAAAAGACAAAGATTTTTAACTGTTGAAATCTAATTTATCACAATCATATATGGCTCTCAGGGGGTACTTCTGAAGGCATGGCTTTTGAGTCTCCCCATGCAAGAATCAACGGGGTTGTTTTTCTTGTACAATGGTTGGGCGATTTGGTGAACAGTAGCATTGCTTCATAACTCAAGCTGGCAAGAAAATGGCCCTTAGAATTTTTGCTTTTCTTGGGTCCCAACTAATGTTATGAGCAAACAGGAAAGTTGGTGACTAGAGAGCAATTAATCTCTTTTGGCATTCCTGTCATCTATGTGGCCTCCCAGGAGGTGATGGAGCACATCAGAAAATGAATCGTTTTATAAATATTCACTTGTGATTTACAAGATCCTGAAAGCCTTGCCTTTGTATTTTGTGGAGAAATATGAACTGAGACGGGTTCCCTCCCCAGGGCTCTTCATTATTCTACTTCTCTTTATTCCTTTACCTTTCAATTTTGGGGCTGGGGTTGTAGAAGACATTCGCTGAGACTACAGCAAGAAACACAAGCATCACTCAGGAATCATCCGATTCTTATTTCTGCAAAGAGCCAAAGTGTCCCTAATTTTTCAAATTATACTTTGACCCAGTTAACTGGAGTTATTTCTGCATTAACTCTCTACTTCACACAGACTGCTGTGCTATCGAACTTGCACTGGCTCTTCTACAGGTTACTTAGAAATGTAACTACTGCCATGTTAGGGTGGGGGCAGAGCATCCAGGACCCAAGAAGAAAGGAACAAAGAAAACAAAACCCTGCAAATAATCGTGGGGGTGAGGATGGGGTGGGCTTTCTAAGAGATGGAGAAATGTTTCAGATACCCGAGGAAAGGCTGGCTTCAGGTACCTTTAGGAAACTAGTGTTCACATTGCTCTTTTTTCATCAAGTAAAGAGACCAGTTGCTTCTTGCTCAGCTGTAACTGCAAGACCATCTGGGCCCACTCTCAAAACAGGTCTCCTGAGTAGAACAGACACAGAGACATCACTAAGGAAAAGCCAAGGCAGCTCTTCCCACCTGACATTGTCTCTTTAATACTCAGGGGGAAGCTTGACTGACCTAGTAATTTCAGTGAATATCATCTGTGGGACATCCCCTTGGGTACCAATATTCTTTCTGACAAACAATAAGAAAGAAACTGGAGACTCTGGTCCTTGTCCGTCAGCTGAAATCCCCCTTGCCATACTACCACCCAACAACAAAAGCTCAGTTAACTCCTGGGGGGGTACCAAAATAGAGGAGAGTTTGAGACCAAGTTACCTCTTTTCAGGGGCAGAGCCTTCATCACTAATTATGACTAAGAACACCTCGTTTGGGGTTATAAAACACTTTCTGATCTACTATTGCATTTTCTTCCATACAGTTATATCTTAAACTTAGGGGTGTGCAGTGGAGAAAGGAGGAAATCAGGGTTGAGTCAGTGGCAGGGCTGGAAGGCAGGTTTCCAGGCCCTGAAACCTAGCAATCCTACTTGGTTTCCTGAGCCTACTGTTTCAAACTCTGATCCCAGAGATCTGGGCCTGAAAAAAGAAGAAGGAAAGGGGGGGGTATGGCCAGAAGAGACAGGAGCCTCTCCTCCACCCACCCTGTCTCTTTAGCTTATTGTGAACCAGTCTACAGCACTTCACTAAAGGAGCAAAAGCGGCTCTTTCCTGAACACACATAGTCATAAAGCAAAGCACAAAACCTGTAGGTACCTTGGCAGGGAGTGCCTGTATTGCCTTTGAAAGTCTAAGAAGTACCAGAGCAAGTAGAAATGCAGGCCAAACTGGGAGAGGCAAGTTGTGGGTTCAAATCCTCAGTTCCCATTCTGTCTCATGGGTTCTACCTTTATTCCATCAGCTGGACCATAGAACTGGTTGGGATGGCAAGTCCCACAGTTCAAGGTGCCCGGTGGGAACGTTTAGGGGCAGTTCCAGCAAACAGAATGCACCCCACCTGTGAAAAGATTGGCAAGCGAGGCAGGGGTGGGGGGAAAGGCAGCAGGGCACTGCTTACTGACCTGGGCACTGGCCTCCTCCTTCTGCCACGCTTGCACACGCTCTGAGTTCCCTGGGGCGCTCCTCCGAGGTCTGGGGCTTGCAGGTTGTGGCGAGAGCTTGAGTGCGCGCGAAGGGGGAGGGGGGACTCAAAAGTGGGTGGGAGGAAAAACATCACCGCCCTCGCACCACGAGGGAGCTGAGGCTCGCTTGGCTCCAGGGGGCAGAGCCAAGGCGCACCACGAGGGAGCTGAGGCTCGCTTGGCTCCAGGGGGCAGAGCCAAGACGCGGGCGCGGCGGCCCGGGGCCACCTGCCCGCCTGCTTGTCCGCTCCCCACTTGGCCTGGCAGCCTGGCGCTGGCGGGAAGTCCTCCAGCGAGCAGCCCAGCCGCTGTAAGCACTCACTCCTTCTTAGTCCCAGCACCGGGCTTTATTCCTACACCCCAGACCTGAAAGTTACAAAACGGGGAGAAAGTGTGAGGTTCAGCCGGCACTTTCCCATCACGCAGCGCCCCCACCACACACCCCTCCTTTGGCTAGTAGAGCGTTGGGGTCTTAAAGGGACCGCACATCTTCTGCAGCCCATCCTCCTTTTCTGCATTGGATGCTCCGAGGAGCACCCCACCTCTGGTGAATGTCTTGAAGACCCTAACTCTGACTATCCATGGCTCCCCTGCCTGGATGTCCTGAAGCTTCTCTCAAGCAGGACAAGGACCTTTCCCTCTGCACCTAGTCTGAGGTCTGTGTGCAAGTCGAACCGACCTCACAAATTACGCCCTAAGACACATCGTATCATTTCTGGCCATTTCTCCTATGTTCACTATGTCAAGTGACAAAACTTGGTGTTTTTATGGGGGTGATGAGGATAAGGCGTAAGGGAGGGGAATGGACTCAGAAATCTCACATCGGGCCATGAAGAGATGGATCTCCCAATCCCTGGCTAGTACAGGGAGGGACGGACCACTGTTAAATATTTTTAAAGGGGAAAAAATACTTGAAGTGGCTCATCACCACCACTGTTTTAGCAGTCCTGCAGATTTTATGTTGGACTAAGGGCCTGACTGAAAAATCACAACAGCACCCTGAGTAATGTTTCTTGGAGCTCCTAGACACACTACTCCTGATGTGTATTTATGTGAAGGAATACAGTTTAGAGATTCATCAGAATCCTAGAAAACTCACGGAAGCACATTCTTGACAGACAGAACCCATTTGTACTTTAAGTGCCCCTATTTAGAGGAGAGCTGAAGAGTGTTTTGGACATGAATTGAATAATACTGCTATTTGAAATGTCTGTGATCCACTTTATGGCACTACATCAATATTAGTATTTAAAACCCTCACACTTTGCTTATAGTCGAAATGATCAGTGGCCTCAATTATGAGGTACTGTGGATCTCCTGTGCCATTCAGATCAACTTCTTCATTCACAGAGATGGAAACTGGTACTAGCAGTGGATGTATCCAAGGTCACACAGCTAGTAAATGACATATTTGAGATTCTAATTCATCTATCCTGATTCTTAACTCACTGCACTCCATGGTCTCCAGTCTACAGATGGAAATAAAATTGATGTTCAATGAAATTGTGGTTAGCTAAAAGCAAGCCAAAAGCAAACAAGCAAGCAAACAAACAAACAAAAACCCAAGAAACAAATGAAAATTGAAACAAGAATTGTCCTTGGAAGGGACCCTCTTTTTTCTACCTACTTAAGCATTAATATCATTCAACCAGGCCTGGCATTGCTGGGGATGTTTATTTCATTGTTAACAAAAGAGAGCCGCCCTTTCTGAGATGTTGCCTTGGGGGCTTAAAATGTCTAGCTCCATTCTGTAGCCATACGTCTATAGCCATACATTGCCACATGCGTTCAATTTGACTGTAGTAAATTAGTTTGAACTTGGAGATTTGTTGCCTTATAGCTGTTTCTGTGCCGTTTAATGTGCTGATATTCTGTATTGCTAAGCAGAGTTCTTCAAGGATTACAACTGGTTGTTCAATTTCCTTTGTGTGAGTGCTCCAACTCTAGGCATCCCTTCTAACATGTTTACAGAAGTATTCAGGAAAATGGGTTTTAAGAAACAGGGACAATCATGGAGCCTAGCATTTGAAATAAATATGACTCACTGGGATTTAAAATCTCATCTAGCTGGCTAAAACCACTCACCCCTGCTGGTTGTTATAGTATCTAGATTACTGCATAATAAAACATCCCCACACTTAGTGGCTTAAAGCAAGTTATCATTGTCAATTGGTTCTGCTTAATTAGTTCTATTGAATCCACTCAAGATCATTTATACATTTTTTGGCAACAGTAAATGTGGCTGCTGTAATTCCTTGAGTGATTCTTTATTAGTATAAATGTTGTGGTCCTTCTTTTAGTTCTGGTCTTAATTCTTGAATTGCAGCTGTACTTGAGGTGCATCAAACTGTAGCCTTCCTACCAGTTCTTTTCCAACTTACGCTTATGACTTTCTACATGCCTTATGGTCTCTATTTAGTAAATGGAAATGGGATCACAAAGAATCTCATATTCCTTGTAGACTTTTTGTTTTCTATAAGATTGTTGATTCATTTTCAGCTGTAAGAAATTATTCAGAAGGATCCAGAATCACCTACTTTTCCCTCAAACTAAATATCTTGCATAACTGTACTATATCATCACGGCCAAAAATTGGCATTTTGACATCCCCTTACCTTACTCTGTTTTCATCATTTTAAACATAGTTATTTACCTGGTCTATGATATTTTACATCTGTAGATTAATATCAACCACCACAGTTAAGATATAGATCACCATAATGATTGTGTTATTATTTTTAGTCACACCCATTGTTTTCACTCTGTCACCTATCTGGCAAAACAGTTCTTCATGCCAATATTTTTACCAATATTTTTATCACTGAAGAATGTTACATGGGATCATACAGTATGTAATCTTTTGAAAGTAGATTTTCTCTACAGGACCTCCTGTAGTAGTTCAGTACTCATCCCTAGCATAGGTGTGGACTTTGGGAGCCCATTCCACATAGAGGAATACCCCCTGAGCCAAGACACACGGGGTGGGCCGAGGCCCTATCCCAAAGGATATGATAGACTCTGGTGACACCCTATGGAAGGCCTCACCATCCAGGGGAAACAGAAAAGATATGTGATAAGTAGGGTTTTAGTTGGGGGGGGGCAGTGGTAGGGAAGGGTGGGAGGGAGAAGGGAACTGGGATTGACATGTAAAACAATTTTGTTTCTAATTCAAATAAAAAAATCTGAAAGAAAAAAAAAAGATTTTCCCCCAAGATGATCTTCTAGAAGCAAATCCAAGTTTTTCTACCTATTAGTAGCCTGATCTTTTTATTGTTGAGCAATATTCTATGATACAGTTATATCTGTGTGATCACTCATTGAAGGGATGATTCTAAATTTGTGCTATTACAAAAGGGTTGCTACAAGTATTTGTCTACAATTTTTGCATAAACAATATTACATTTCTCTAGAATAAATAGCCAATAGTGATATTCTTGTTTGTTCGGCAGCTGCACATATAATTGTATAAGTAATTCCTAATTCTTTTTAGAGCAACTATACTTTTTTAAAAATATGCACATTGCCAATGTGTGTGAGATATAGCTTATGTGCATTTCTGCCAGCATGTACTGCTGCTATTATTTTATTTATTCTAGTAGATTTGCACTTACATTAATTTTTGTTTTAATTATATTTCCCTAATATCTAATGATTTTTTTCTTTAAGATTTAACTCCTCTGGGAACACCTTTAAGCCCAGCACTTGGAAGGTAGAGGAAAATTGATCTCTGTGAGTTCGAGGCCAGCCTGGTTTACAGAGCAAGTTCCAGGACCAAAGCTACAGAGAAACCCTGTCTCGAAAAATCAATCAAAACAAAACAAAAAAACGAACAAAAAATTAAACCCCCTTTTGTATCTCAGCCTGACTTCAAACTTATGCTCTTCTTGCTTTAATTTCCAAAACGCTAGAATCATAACTATGTAGTATGAAAGTTGGCTCTAATGCTATTTATCATCTTGCCATGTGTTTATTTGATGTCTGTATCTCTGTAAATATTTTCTCCTAGTAGCTAGTGTATCTTTCATTCTCTTTTCACGGGCTTTTACAGATAAAATGGGTTTCTTATAAGGACGTGTATGTGTGGTATGCATATATGTACATATGTGTGTGTGTGTTTTCATGTATATGTTTGTCCACATGTGTGTGGGTGCATTTGTGTGTATGGGGTCCTGATGGTGATGTCAGGAGTCTCCCTTAATCGCTCTCTATCTTGTTCATTGAGAGGTCTCTTGAGTGAACCCAGAACTAATCCACACAACTAGTCTACCTGGCCAGCTTGCAGCTGGGACTCCTGTTTCCACCTTCCAAACATTGGACTTACATGGAGCTGCCACTGCACTTATGTGAGTTCCAGGGATTTGAACTCTGGTCCTTATGCTTGCTACTTGCTGTTTGTTTGACAAGTGCTTTACCCACCTAGCAAACCCCAAAATTTATTTTTATGGATCATGTTTTGTAGCAATGGATAGTAAAAGTGTCTAGTTCTGGATCTCAGGAATTTTCTCCTATACGTTTGTTCTGAAATTGTTAACAGTTTCAAGATTTGTATTTAAGTTTATTATCTATTTTATATTGATTCAAACACAAAATGTGAATTTGAGGTATACTTTTCTTTTGCCTATGGATATTTAACTGCTCTTTGCCTATGGGTATTTAAGTGCTCTGCTATCTTTTGTGTATAAAACTGCCTTTACACTTTGGCCAAACATTGATTATAGACACTGTGTTGGACTACTTCTGATTTCTCTGTGAACACCATTGGTCTATGTGTCTATCCTTCTACCAGCCTTGATTATTGGAGGGCCTAGTTCAGTCCCCTGCAGTCTCCACAGTTGTAGGTCTAAAGAACATGGGTTTCCACAAGTTTGGTTCAGCTGTCTCTGTAGATTTCTCCATTATAATCTTGACCTCCCTTGCTCATGTGTTCTCTCCTCCCTCTCTTTGCCTGGATTACCAGAGCTAGGCCTAGTTCTTGGCTGTGGATCTCTGCACATGGTTCCATCAATTACTGGATGAAGGCTCCATGATGGTAGTTGGGGTATTCACCAATCTGATTACAGGAGTATGCCAGTTTGGGGATCCTCTTCTCTTATCTGGGGTCATTCTTGTGGATTCTTGGGAGTTACCCTGGTACCAGGTTTCTCTCTAACCCCATAGTGGCTCCCTCTATTAAGATATCACTTTCCTTGCTCTTCCACCGCATCCCTCTTCACCTTGATCATCCTGTTCCCTCCTGTTCTCATTCCCTTTCCTTTACTACCCCTCCCCAAGTTGACCCAAGTAGATCTCATCTAATTTCCCTTCCCAGGGTGATCCATGTGTCCTTTTTAGGGTCCTCCTTGTCATCTAGCTTCTCTAGAGCTGTGGATTGTAGTCTGTTTTTTCTTTGCTTTACATCTTGAGCTGGAAAGATGGCTCAGCCATTAAAGGCTAGGCTCGCAACCAAAAATATTTAGTTGTTTAGAAATATGTTTTAAATTGAAACAGAATTATATCTCTCCCTCCCTTTCCTCCCTCCACCCCTTCCCAGCTACCCTCATTCAAACCCCTCTGTGTCTTGTCTCCCTACCTTCAAGTTGATAGTTCCTTTTCATTCATTGTTGTTACATATACATACATACATACACACACACACACACACACACACACACACACACACACACACACACAACATATATATATATATATATATATATATATATATATCTTGCTGAGTCCATTTTTTATCTTGTGTGTATATGGGTTCAAGCCTTGCCACTCTGTATTGGACAACTGATAATGGGGGTTCACCCCTGGGAGAGGCTAATTTTCCCTCCAGAAGTTGTTAGTTATCTGTAGTTCTTTTTCTAAGGGTGGGCCCAATGAAATTTTCTACTATGTTAGCAAGATCATTGATAATGTCACTGTTTGGTTCTTGTTTATGTAGTCACTTCTAAGAGAGGTAGATTTCCTGGTATTCTGGTTTTTGCTATCTTTCTGCCTCTTCTTCCAAGATTTCCTGTGTCATAGATGCAGCAGCTGTGATGCAGATGTGTCCATTGGGTCTAAGGTCCTCATAATCTATTGATATTTGCATTATGTCCAGCTTGCAGGTTTTTGTAATGGTCTTCATTTGCTGTAAAAAGAGACTTCTTTCATGAGGTGTGGTAGCTACACTTAACTGTGGGTGTAAGGATAAGGTTTAGAATGTAGTAAGGAATTATGCTGGTCTCCTTTTTCTTCATTCATAGTGCCTTGCACATTTCAGCATAAATCTTGTATAAATATCTTGCTAGAGACATATATGTATATAATTTTCCTTAAAGAATTATGAATATGATTGTGCTTTAAGCTCAGTTTCCATGTGTTTATCACTAGTATTCATAAATGCAATTAGTAAGATGAGTTAATCTACAAATGACAATTTATGCTGGAGAAGATGTGCAGCACATGGAACACTCCTCCACTGCTGGTGGGAGTGCCAACTTATACAGAGCTTTGGAAATAAATATGGCAGAATATCAATATTCTCATAAAATTGGGAATCAATTTGCCTTAAGACCCAGTGATACCACTCTTAGCTATATACCTAAAGTATGCTAAATTGTACCACAAGGACACTTAATCAACTATGTTCATAGCAGCTTTATTTGTAATAGCCAGACCTGGAAACAACCTAGATGTCCCTCAACCAAGAAACAGATAACGAAAATGTGGTAAATTTACACTATGTAGTATTACTCAACTGTTAAATCCAATAACATCAGAAAATTTGAAGGCAAATAGATGGAGTTAGAAAAAACCATCCCAGAAAGACAAAAATGGTATGTACTCACTCATAAGTAGATATTACCTTTAAAACAAAGGATAACCAGTCTACAATTCACAGACCTAGAGAGGCTAAAGAACAAAGTGGGGGCAGTGCACTGATCTCACAGGGAAGAGGAAATAGAGGAGATCTCCAAGTTGGATTGGGGGTGGGTGGGCATTTGAACTTGAGGGTTGGAGGTAGGTGGAGGGGGAGACTGCTGAGAGATGTGACTGGAAAGGGGGGATTTATAGTTCAGGTAGAAACCGGATACAAGGGAAACTTCCAGGAGTCCACAAGGATAGCCCCAGGTAAGCTCCTCTGCATAAAAGTGACAGTTGTGTAGCTTTGTCTATTTGTGGGATTTCTGGCAATGGGATCAGGGGCTGTCCCTATTTCTTTAGCTGCCTCTTGGGAACCTGTTTCTCACCTTGCCCAGCCTGAATACCAGGGGAGGTGTTTGATCTTATGGCAGCTTTGATATGCCATGCTTTGTTGATGCCTATGTGAGGCCTGCTCCTTTCTGGAGGAAAACAGAGGAGGGGTGGATTAAGGGGGAAGAGAGGGGAGGTGGAGGGAAGGAATGGGAAGAGAGGAGGAAGGAGAAATTGTGGTTGGGATGTAAAATAAATAAATAAATATTTGTTTTAAAAAGGGATGTGCTAATCTATATTACCTCTTTCAGAATATATACTCATTTCAAAAATACAAAATACTCATTCACTTTAGGCTCAGGGAATGTTGCAAAGAAGAAGTGGAATGATTGTAAGAGCCACATGATCAGGGAGTTTGCTCTGAAAATGTGTTTCCCAGTTGAATCAGAAACTGTACACAACAAGACTGCCCATATGGGAGCAAAACAAACATGATACTGATGAGTATGACAAACTGAACAGGGAAGAGCCCAGGAGGCCTCAAGCCTAAACCAAGAACTACAGGCAACTGAAGAAAGCTGTGAACAGGACGGGGGTGGTCCTTCCTAGGGAAGAGACCCAAAATGAGTTGTCCAGTGCTAAATAGCCAGCATAGAGAGCATACATACAATAACATTATATGGGTTCAATGGGTTCAATTTAGGAATTCATATGAATATGCAAATTCATATATGCATGAAATAACAGTTGATGATAAAAGAGGCCATGAATTTGAAGGAGAGTAAGGTAAGGTATATGGCAGGATTTGGAGGGAGGAAAGGGAAGGGAGAAGTATAACTAAATTAAAAGTTCAAAAATAAAGACAAAGTGCAACTGTGTATATTACCGAATAATTAATAAATACTGAGCAATGTTCTGATGACACCAATGTCAGATTTTTAGATGTATTTATTTTATGCATTTGAGTGTTTGGCCTGCTTGTATATCTGTATACTGTATTTATGCCTGGTGCCTGTGGAGATCAAAAGATGCTGTCAGATCCCATGGAACTGGTGTTAGAGAAGGATGAGATACCATGTGGGTGTTGGGTCCTTTGCAAGAAGAGCAAGTTTTCTTGACCACCAAGCCATTTCTCCAGCTTCAATTTCTCTCTTTTTAAACACTTCTTACCCCATTGGAACACAGAAAGTTCAGACTGCTGATTTAACTTCCTATAACTGGCTGGACACACAGACATATATGTGGGTGTATTATAGTATAGGTTTAGCCCAGAATATGAATTAGTCAGATACTTTATTCACAGACCATTTACTACAACTAAGCTGTAGTGCTTAGCTTTTTTTAGTTGTGTGCATTTTTGTTTAATACTGAAATTTTGGTCTGTGCTGTATTTTATTTCTGCCAGCCATTTATAATAAGGGCTGAAAAAATTGATTTTCTTTAGTGCAGTTCTGCCAAGATTTTGAGCTTTCTTCCTTTAAGGTTAATATGAGACTTTTACTTCTCTTCCTTTTTTGCAGAAGGACATACCCATCATATTTGCTTTGGTCACTATAAGTAATACATCATTATTTCTGGGTGTAAGATTTAAGAATGCATGATTTGCCTAATTCCCTCCTCCCTGCCACAGTGATAATCAATTGGTTCATATATTCAAATGAGGCTTCCAATGTTTGAATGACTAAGATAGGCAAAGCTCCAGGCAGGTGCATTTCAGCTATTCAGAGTGAGTGACAAAGGACGCTCTCTGTGTTAAGCTTCTGAGATTTGGAAGTAACTATTTTTGCAGAATAACCTAACTGACGGTTACTGTTATCACCACTCTGTTTCCTAGAATTTTGCAAAAACCAGCAAACTAAATAGGCAAAATAACTAATAGCATCTTGGAAACAGAACTAAATAACAACACGTGATTTTTTTTGTTATTTTGGTTGTTTTGTGCTGGATATTGAACCCAGGGCCTGGAGCATGCTATCCATACCAAAATGAATCCTTAAGCCTAGAATCAGTCATTGGGTGGGATAGGTTCAATGTGGTAATTTTAGTCCTGTTGTCAAATTTCCATTAATGTCTTTCAGTTGTCCATAGCTAAGCAAAAATGGCTCAAACTAAATTTTATTTGTACTTTGGATTATATGTGAACAATATTTTTATAGAAAGGATTTTCCTTTTGTGGGATTTTTAAAAAATGATTATTTATCCAAAAGACCACATCCTCAGATTTATAATAAAGACCACTGCAAAAGAAAAGTTTTGCTTATAGAAAATATGGGAAACATATTGATTTCTTCAATCAAAACAAACACATCATACTGTACAATATTCCCATAAATATCTAAAGATCAAATAGTGATTTCCTTGCTCCAGTGTAATAGTGTGCCCACAGTTGCAACGAGTGGGTCACATGGGCAGAACATAAAATAATCAGTTCTAACCAACATTTGTCATTGATCACAAAATTTCAACAAGTTTTTTTTACAGATTTTTTTATACCAGGGTGCTACAAAAACAAGCTAGAGATAAGATATGTGCAAGTGTCCTGCTGTGTCTAGTCAAATGCAGTATAGGAAGAAACTCTCCAGAAACTCTATTGCTACAGAGTATTTAATCACTTTTTCCAGATTTCATTTGCTTAGATGATAGCTTACTATAGGATTCCAAGTTACCCACAGTTACTTAGAGCTATCATGAACTTTCCACAGTATTCATTTTTATTCCCAGAGATTGCTTAATTATCCAGTGTTTTTTTGTTCAATTAGGACCAACAAAATGACAATCTTGCCTTAACCACAGCTTCTAGCTTTCTTGGGGGAGTTACATGATACAGTGCAAAGAACCAAGGATCGAGAATCAATTGTAACTTGACTTGGACTTTTAAAAAGTTGTATAAACTTTCTCACTCTGTTTCCTTATATGTAAAAATGGGATGCTGCTATTGCTATTCAATGGTCTATCATAGGCAGCAGCTAACGTATCATAGGGGCATTGTACTTGTTTCCACCCTCAGTCTCCCCTTCCTGCCTCCATTCACTTAATCTAAATGTGAGGGCTATTTGACAGTGAGTAAAGTCATTTATTAACTACTCAATCCAGTTTCCTTGTCCTTAGAAGAGGGTGGGGATAAAGAGCAGGAAGAGAAAAACCAATAATTAGCTCAGTTTTCAACCATGTTCTTCAAGTCTTAGAATGAGTTAAAGAGGAGAATGGCAACATGCCTTCAGTGGAACAGTGAAGGAAAATCATGCTGTCCTTGCACACAGGCACATCAGCATCAGGTGTTGTCCTGGTTCCCAGAGAATACCATTAAATGCTAGATGCAGATTTGCAGCTCTTTGGGGCCTTCTCCATTTTGATGGCAAGTGAACTACAAAACAAGCCATAAATCGGAATAGACTTGGGAGAAACCACCTGGATCTTCTCATATCCCAATAACCTGCTCTTTCTGTTGTCAAGGTAGAAAAGGGTGTTTCAGATTATTTCTCCCAAATTTGAATGAAATCTGAACAATATTTTGTTTTCATTATTGGGAGATTTCACACAAAAGCGTTGCTTCTAGTTTCTTTTGAAAACTTAGAATTGCTAGTGACATGGGGCTAGCATCCCTACATGATGACACGGGCTAAAATAGACTAGAGGTGGCTGAGTTCAGAGAGCACGCAAGCTCAGTAACTGGTAGTCCCCACCATACCAAGCTACGTCTCATTGCTTAAGCTCTGGCTTCTTTTACTCACTGCTGCTACCTTTCTAGACCCTGGAGGCATTTCAGTCTGAAACCTGGTGTGCAGTAATAATGAAAATCTGGCTCTCTAGGGAAAAATAAAAGCTTTAATTTATAGCAATTTCCAATTTCTGTGTGTAAATAGTCCCAGAACAGCCAATTTCCAACTAACAACATGTCAACATGTTGTCACTTGGTATGAAGTTGGTAAAACTTGTGTACAGTCCCTTTACAAGCTGGAGAGAGCTTGTAAGAGCTCCTCTGGCTGGAATCTGCTCAGAAGGATTCAGCCAGCTATTGGCATGGTGAAGAACATAAGCTAGAAGATGTTATTCACAGGCTAGGATTCAGAAAGTATCCAAAAAATCTGATCCAGCCCCTTACATGGAACCTATCATTACATCCACACTGTTGCCTTGTTCGCTACCTCTTTTTATAGAAGCCCACAGGCCAATTATGCAGCCATTGGGCATGGATGATCTTCAAGGAAGGTGTGGGCTGAGGAGTGGTTGGCACTAGCTTGATGAGGCCAGGATACAAAGTACAGGACCACTGACTACTGAGTTCTTCTCACTGACCACTAGACCCCCTTTCATCCAAGAAGAAAAATTAAAGGATGGAACTGGAATCAACAGAGAGCTGCCTGTTTAGAAGCGAGGACGATAATGAAATGAACATAGGCTGCGACTCATATTCAGGAATATCTTCTCACACTAGAAGTGTGAGTCTATTGACACCATATACAGATAACAAAGTCCTCAAGTGGGACAGTCAGCTCCTCCTATCTCATAGAAGAAAATGCGTAATTGTATGGAGTAGTATCCTACAAGATGAAAACTTAACTTAAATCTGATTAATTTACAAAAGAAGAAACTTAGGCTCAGATGTGGGTGGGACAGTGGAACAATCAGGCCTCTAAGCCAGGTTTCTGACTATCAGCCTGACTTTCTTACTATTTCTTCCAAAGGAGTTACAAAGAAAAAGATTCAGTCTTTCTGCATTGCCAAAATACCAACATGAATAATATTTTTGACTGCATCAACTGTCAACACAGTTCACAATTGTGTCGACACAGTCAAACACTCATATGCAGCTTTTTTTTTTTTTCTGTTGGGATAGTCAAAAACTTAGCAGAAAGTCTGCACATCCAGGTTTTTTTTTTTTTTTTTTTTTGTTTTTCGAGACAGGGTTTCTCTGTGTAGCTTTGGAGCCTATCCTGGCACTCGCTCTGGAGACCAGGCTGGCCTCGAACTCACAGAGCTCCGCCTGCCTCTGCCTCCCGAGTGCTGGGATTAAAGGCGGATGTCACCAACGCCTGGCTCCACTCAGGGTTTTTTTTTTTTTATTTCCAGGAAAATCGACACAGTCATTCTCACACAAGCCCTGCAAGCAAGCATCCAGGTCTTTTTTTCTTATTTTTTCTCATATTAGAGAAAATACAAATGTTTGCGTCACAAAAATAGTATCATCAAAACCATGAAGGATCCTCCAGCTGCAATTTAGGAGTCTTAGCTTTAGTACCCGACTCTGCCTTGACTGGCAATATGCCAGATTCCTGCTTCCTATGGGCCTCAGTTTTCCTATCTGCAAAGGGCAGGAATTGAATTCTTATAGCTCTACAAGCTCTAGCTCAGCTGTAAAAATCACACAGCAGGTGTGCATTCAGTCAGCATATTGGGACCTCCCAGTCTCTTTCTCTGGCTGTGCAACATTTTGGTACCCAAAAGCCAGATCCACATTTGTATGTCTAAAAACGTGCAAGCCTCTTTGTTTTTGAGATTATTTCTATATCCACTTATTTAGATAGTCAGCCCAAATTTCTATTCTCACCGGAGACTTTTTTTTTTTTTACTGTCTTTGAATTTTCTTGATAGCCTCTTAAGTCATAAAAGCTTCCTTAAACTGAGAAATGAAAAAGAAACTCAGAACATCGCATCTTTAACAAGAAATAGCCTAAACCCAAATGAACCTTTTACTAGATTATGGGCTCCAGGCTTACTCCTCAAGGGACTCTTGTGAAATCAGAGACAGAAAACTGGAGAACAATGAGACAAAGAGAAATGTCAAAGTAAAGGTTTGGGTTTATTTAATTTTATTGTTTTCAAATCCACCATGAGTCAAAGGGGGAGGGGAAGTGAAAGGAACACAGAGAAACCCACCCCCTAGCTACAAAGTCCATTGCTAAACCATGTTTTTCTGTCACTTAGAGTTCAGCTTTCTCCAATATTAAGGGAACTTAAGCCAAACAAGAGTCCCTTTTATGCTTTCTCCCCCAGCTCCCTGCTTGCTAAGTCCTGTGCAAACTTAAAGCAGTTTCCAAGCATACGGCTGTGAAATTATCAGGATTGGAGTAATGCCAGTACAAACCAATTTATTGGGGTCCTGAAATTAACTAAAACCTAGAAAGCTTGATTAATTGTGGCACAGCACAGCAAGGAGCATTCAGGAGTGCAGCCATCAGGCCAGAGGGCATACCCCAGAGACTCCACTCTGACTCCTGATTTTTCAGAGTATGTGAAGAAGAGTCCCTTCTCTGGACAGGACTCAGCTGCTCTTGCCACATTCATTGAGAACAAAAATGTCCTTTCTGAGGACAGCGGGGAAAATGGTAGTTAGTGGGTCTTAGCTACCTATGTAATCAGCTAATCATATAATAGTAGTACTTGGGATTAATTTCATTTAATTTAATTATCATCTTTATGCAGCCCATTTGACAAGCTCTACTTTTTTTTTTCAAAACAACACTGGCTAAATATGCCTTTGGAGAGTCATTGTGGAGATCCAATACTTTTGTGGTTTCTTAGGCTACCTTATCTCATGGGACAAGAAGAGAGAGAATGATTCTTTGGCAAAAAAATTGAAAGTAATGGTGTGTGTGTGTGTGTGTGTGTGTGTGTGTGTGTGTGTGTTATAAAAACAGTGTGGTGTCCCCCAGATACCAGATTTTTTTCCCTTCAGTTCCTATTTGGATGGATACTACATAGACTTGTAGGTCAAAATGACATCTCATCCCAAAGCACTAAAATACATTAATCCTTAAAAGTTTTAATTATTTTGCAAATCTCAGCCCTGGAAAGTGAGACAGTGGCAACAAGAAGAGTTCTGAAACATGGAAGCAATGACTTGTTGCAAATTATGATGAGTCATCGGGTAGAAGTCTCAAGTTCCTTCTCAGTTACCTGCCCAGTTACATACCACATGGGTTTCTAAAGAGAGCTGATCCCAGCAACTGGTGGTTCTCTTTGTCAGTCCTAGGCCAAAAACTCTAAGTACATCCAGAGGTAGTGCTTCACATTATTATCCTCTGGTACAGCTCTACCTTTGGCAAATCTTGAAGCATATCTTTTCTGCTATGATCACCCATAAATATAGGCTGGCTCTTAAGAATGGGAATCTACCCTGGTAAGAACCACTCCAAGCCTTATGGTAGTCCCCAGAATCTGGGAATTAGTGGTATAAGGACTTAAATGTGTGTATGTATTATGTATGTATGTACGTACGTATGTATTGACCTGGGGTGGGCAAAGCTTAGAATGGGATTCAGAAGACCTGGACCAGTCTAGTGCTGGTGCTGCCATTCGCCAATTGTATCTTTCACGAGTCAGACTCTAGCCTTCTTCACCTTACAACCAAAAAACAACTGAGTTAAATGACCTTAGGAATCTAACTTCTGGACTTTCTAGAGTGGCATTTATTATTCACCATCAAAATGTTAATTTAATGTACTAGGCACTGTTCGAGTCACTTTTTGTCAACTTGACATGAGCTAGAATCATCTGGAAAGAGGGGACCTCAATTGAGAAATTGTCTCAATCAAATTGATCTATGACCTTGTCTGTGGGGATGTTTTCAATTAGTTTGGGAGGGTCTAACCCACTGTGGGCAGATGGTCCTGAGATGCATAAGAAAGCAAGCCAAGAAGATCACAGAAAGCAAGCCAGGATGCCACATTCTTTTAGTTCTTGCCTAGAGATTCCTACCTTGACTTTCTTCAGTGAGGCATTGTGTCCTAGAGTTATAAAATGAAATAAACCCTTCCCTCTCCTAAGTTGTTTTTGGTAAGTGTTTTATCATAGCAATAGGAACTAGAACAGGTACTGGGTGTCAGGAATAAAGTTATGTACTTTAATGTATGCATTCCTTTATTCAGACCTAAACAACCCTATTGTGTAGGTACTAGTACTGCCATCATATCTATTATAAAGAAAATCACTCAGATAGTAAAAGCTATAACCAAGACAACACAAGTCATGTGTCTGAATGTCAAACCTGCACTTTTTATCCCTCTCTATTCCCCACATCTTATGTCTCTGCATGTTAAAGTTTGCAAACCATGTGTCTATAAATGCCTTAGCATGCATTATCAGCCTCTTTTTTCCTTCTCTACATTCTACCTAACGGTGAGCCCCTGGATCCTCATCACCAGAGTCCTAGCTTACCAGAACCACATCTACCATACTTATTTCTCTTCATCTCTCTATCATTGTGTTTTACAGTCTAATAAATCGAATAGGCAGGGGGCCAAAATCTATACATCAACTCCTAAAATGAGTAAATGGACCCATCTCCTGTCTTTTGAGTTTGGATTAGAAGAGGACTGTCTGGTTATATTCATGACCTTTGGAAACTGTTCTCAAGCAGAGACAGCCAAGCCAATAATATTTAGAAAAATAACAAAATTTGACTGTATTTAGCTCTGCAGAAGAATCCTGCTGGTTGTTCATGGTTAAATATTAATGTCTCAGCTGTTTCTGGCTATCTGAGCGACTGACTGTAGATCTGGTTAAATGGTCCACTACAAAACCAATTTGATTGAAAATACTTTTCTTTTTAAAGTGCTTTTTTTATTAATTCTTCAATAATTTCAAACATGAACAAGATATATTTTTATCGCATTCACCCCCAGTCTTCCTGTAACTTCTCCCAGATTCACCCCTTATTCCCTTACCCCCCTTCTTTATGTCCTTTATTCTTTTATAATATACTGAGTCCAATTTGTGCTACCATTTAATCATGTGGTGGTGGTGGAGGGGCATCTACTGGAGCCTGGTCAACCTCTTTGGGGCACACCCTTAAAGCAAACTGACTCTCTGTTCCCCAGAAGCAATCAACTGTCAACAGCTCCTCAGCTTGTGGTGTGTGCCCTTGAGTTAATATTCATGTTGGAATGTTAGCTGACTTGGTCTTCTGTAAGTCTTATGCAGGCAATCACTATTTCTGTGAATTCATGAATACAATGGTATCCAGAAGATAGTGTTTGGCTCTGGTCCTCTCTGATCTCTGGCTCTTAGGACATTTCTCACCCGCCCCTTTCTACAAAGTTCCCTGAGCCTTGCTGAGAGTGGTATGACAGAGATGTCCAACTTGTGGATAAGCATTTCTTGGACACTTATTCTATGTACTTTGACCATGTGTGAGTTTCTGCACAGAGAAATGTTTCTGAAGAGATCTGAGAGCTTTATTAATCTGTGATTATAGAGACACAAATTTAGAGGAAAGTTTGGTACTATGTCCATTTAGCAGAATAATAGTAGTAGTTTCATTCCTAGGGTCCATGAGTTCCCCATCGGGATCTTGGCCAGATTACACTACCAGGAATGTGTATCCACCTATGGAGCAGACCCTAAATGCAATTAGAAAACAGTTGGTTACCTCCATATTATTTATGCCACAATTGCACCAATGGGCATTTTTTTCATATTTTTTATTTGAATTAGAAACAAGATTGTTTTACTTGTCAATCCCAGTTCCCTCTCTCTCCCCTCCTCCTGTACCACTCCCCAACTAAAACCATACTTATCACATATCCTTTCTGCTCCCCAGGGAAGGTGAGGCCTTCCATAGGGTGTCATCAGATTCTATCGTATCCTTTGGGATAGGGCCTAGGCCCACCTCCATGTGTCTTGGCTCAGGGAGTGGAATGGGCTCCCAAAATCCAGAACTATGCTAGGGATAAGTACTGATCTACTACAGGAGGTCCCGTAGATTTCCGAGGTCTCCTCACTGAAACCCACGTTCCTGGGGTCTGGATCAGTCCTATGCTGGTATCCCAGCTATCAGTCTGGGGACCAGGAGCTCCGCATTGTTCAGGCCAGCTGTTTCTGTGGGTTTCACCAGCCTGGTCTGGACCCCTTTGCTCATCACTCGTCCTCTGCAACTGGATTCCAGTTCAGTTCAGTGATTAGTTGTGGGTGTCTGCTTCTATTTCCACCAGCTGCTGGATGAAGGCTTTAGTATGGCATATAAGACAGTCATCCGTCTCATTATCAGGGGAGTGTATTTAAGGTAGCCTCTCCTCTGTTGCTTAGATTGTTAGTTGGCATCATCTTTGTAGATCTCCAGGAATTTCCCAAGTGCCTGATTTCTCTATAAACCTATAATGGCTCCATCTATTATAGTATCTCTTATCTTGCTCTCTTCTGTGCTTCTCCCAACTCAACCTCCCTGCCCTATTATGTCCTCCTCACTCCTCCTCTTCTCCCCTTCTCATTCTCCTAGTGCCCTGTCCCCTCCCCCATGCTCCCAATTTGCTCAGGAGATCTTGACCCTTTCCCCTTCTACAGGGGACCATGTATGTCTCTCTTAGGTTCCTCCTTGTTTACTAGCTTCTCTGGCAGTGTGGATTGTAGTCTGGTAATCCTTTGCTCTACGTCTAAAATTCACATATGAGCGAGTACATACCATGTTTGTCTTTTTGTGACTGGGTTTCCTCACTCAGGATGGTTTCCTCTAGTTCTATCCATTTGCCTGCAAATTTCAAGATTCCATTGTTTTTTTCTGCTGAGTAGTACTCCATTGTATAAATGTACCACATTTTCTCTATCCATTCTTCAGTTGAGGGGCATCTAGGTTGCTTCCAGGTTCTGGCTATTACAAACAGTACTGCTATGAACATGGTTGAACATATGTCCTTGTTGCATGAACATGCATTATTTGGGTATATGCCCAAGAAAGGAATTGCTGGATCTTGAGGTAGACTGATTTCCATTTTTCTGAGCAACCGCCATACTGATTTCCAAAGTGCTCTTACAAGTTTGCATTCCCACCAGCAATGGAGTAGTGTTTCTTTTTGTCCACAGCATAGATTGTCATTGGTGTTTTGATTTTAGCCATTCTGGTCGGTGTAAGATGGTATCTCAGAGTTGTTTTGAGTTGCATTTCTCTAATGGCCAAGGATTTTGAGCACTTTCTTAAGTGTCTTTCAGCCATTTCAGATTCCTCTGTTGAGAATTCTCTATTTAGTTCTGCACCCCACTTTTTATTTTCATTGTTTGGTGTTTTGGTGGCTACCTTCTTGAGTTCCTTGTATATTTTGGAAATCAGCCCTCTGTCCAATGTGGGGTTGGTGAAGATCTTTTCCCATTCCATGGGCTGTCGTTTTGTCTTACTGACTGTGTTCTTTTTCTTACAGAACTTCTCAGTTTCAGGAGGTCCCATTTATTAATTGCAGATCTCAATGTCTGTGCTACTGGTGTAATGTTCAGGAAGTGGTCTCCTGTGCCAACTCCTTCAAGAGCATCTCCCACTTTCTCTTCTAGAGGATTCAGTGTGGCTGGATTTATGTTGAGATCTTTGATCCATTTGCACTTAAGTTTTTTGCATGGTGACAGATGGGGAGCTACCTGCAATCTTCTGCATATCTGATTTCAGTTATGTTAGAACCATTTGTTGAAGATGCTATCTTTTTTTCCATTGTATAGATTTAGCATCTTTGTCAAAAATAAGGTGTTTTTAGGTGTGCGTGTTAATATCAGGGTTTTTGATTCAATTCCATTGGTCTATCTGTCTATTTTTGTGCCAATACCAAGAGCCACAGAACTATGGCTCTATAACAAATAGTATTTTTTTGACTCATGACTTTTTACTGTTAAAGGGTGTCATGTATTACCTTTTAGGGATTTATTTCTTTTATATAACATCATACCACTAACTCCTCAATGCTATTGCTTATGACTAATTTAGTCATTTTGACAGCTATATCCAGTCCATCATTATATACCATAGAGGTATATTATAGCTTACTTATCAAGGCTCACAATAATGAACATTTAGGTTAATTATATTTGAACTTGAAAATTCAGCAATTGACTCATTTCTTTCTCAAAATATTTATGGGGTGATGGCTCTACTCTGAGGTTATAAATGCTCTTTGTTGAATCTACCTGAATGTGTAGATTCAACACAGAGAAAGCAACTGCAATGAAAGTGAAAAATGGTTAAATATTTCAAAATTATACATATTTGGTTAGTAAGATGGCTCAGCAGTTAAGAGCAATTTCTATTCTTTCAGAGGACCCGAGTTTGGTTCCCAGCTTCCATTTCAAGCAACTCACAACTGCCTGTAACTCCAGCTTCAGGATATCTGATGCCCCTGGCCTCCTGTAGCTCTGTACTCATACACAGCCATATAAATTAAAAGAGTGAGACATTAAAAAATATTCAGATTCAGATTCAAACTCAAGGGCTTTAAATTAATGTTACCCTAACATTGGTCCAAAAGATCAGTTTTAAGGAATAGGAGTATGGAGATGTATCCCTGCCATTAAGCCCATGTACTTAAAGAGCATCTCAAAATACTGGCTTTGCAGAAGCATTGCCTTGTACTAAAAATACCTTACATGAAATAGTGCATTTTTCTTACTCCTGTGAAAAACAGCATAGGTGGGCTAGGAAAAGTGAAGAAATAATGTCCTGGCACACCCACACAGTTGGTAACCTTCAGTCATGTTTAAGATTACTTCTCCAAATACCAAAGAACATTGACTCTGCTAAAGTTACACTATCATTAGTGCTAATGCAATTGGAATCTAGATTCATTTACACATTTCCTTTCTTCTGTCACTATGAAGCACACCATGATACTGACAAGTGTTACTTAGAGATAAAATACTAGAAACAAATAATTTTCCCTGGAGATTCGGGGTGTGAAATATGTTTATAAAAGGAAAGAAAGTTTACATGGTGTACAAAAATTAGTTAAAGATTCAGTTTGCTTTGAGGATCTTTTTTCTTTTCAGTTCCACAGTCTACAGCTTATAAATGCTGATTGGGGGAAAATATCAAAGAGCTTCATGGGGTGAGAGTGGTGTAGATGGTACTGTTTTAATTTTTCTTTAAGTGGGCAGTTAGCCTCCTAATCAAACAGCTAGTTTCCCAAAATTAAGTAAAAAAAATCCAAATGATGCCATATACTTGCAAGTGGATTACTTTGATATTTGTTTCAAGTAAAAAAAGATTTGAGGCAGTGGTGCACACACATATGCACAGGTATAACACACACACACACACACACACACACACACACACACACAGAGGGAGAAGAGAGAGAGAGAGAGGAGAGAGAGAGAAGAGAGAGAGAGAGAGAAGAGGGAGGGAGGGAGGAGGAGAGAGAGAGAGAGAGAGAGAGAGAGAGAGAGAGAGAGAGAGAGAGAGAGAATCTTGAACACAAAAGTGAAATGAGGTAAGGTATTTATATCAGAAACATGCTTCCAAAGAAAAGATGTCTTGTAGCCATAAAGCAATATATAGTCTGTTAATGTTCAAGTAACTGTGGAAAATTGGTAATCTTCACAATTTAAAGTGACGATGTCAAGTTAGTCTTATTTAAGAGTATTCAGATGTACACACTTTATCAGCCTCTACCCCAGGGTCTCTGAAACACCAAAGGGTCCATTAAGAATACACACAAACATATATTTTATACATATGCATACATATATAGATATGTATGGCATATATATGCATAATATATTAAATATGCACATATATACATATATGTGTATTTAGTTATATATGGCTTTTGAAATAAAATAAGACACAAAACATACATGAGATTGAGAGTAGATTTTAAATGTACTTGCCTATAATAACTGTGCATATATATCTTATTTTAACATAATTTTGTAAATTGTTCAACAATGACTTCTCTATCACTATTTGGAATCTGTGTTGCAATCATGTACGCATATTGAATTGTGAGAGCAACCAAAATGCAGATAATAAACAAAAATATCTATTATTGCAAAAAAGACAATTACTTGAGGAAAGCATTTTTTCTTGATTCACTACCAGGCCTCCTCCAATACAGTCCGAATGGAAAAACCAGAGTTCAAAACTGGATGGACTTCATTATATTTTAATAAACCTTTAGTTTAGATTAATATTAGAGTTATTTGAAAGGCTGTAAATGTAGCCTTATATTTATAGGAAGTATATAAAAGCAATAAGTTATCATATACACTTCAACCTATCTTCACTAATCATATATTATATGGTATATTAGCACATATGTCCAAATTAAGAGATTAATATTGGTACATGATTAAGCTCTAGCTTTTATTCAACTTTTCCCACTGGTATTCTTTCTGTATTTTGGGATTCTATTCATATTACACCAATGAATTTAGAAAATCACATGTTAAATGTAGAGTCAACAAATTACAAATGAGAGAAGACTCTTTAAATACTAAGCATATCATTACTATAGAATTTGGTAATTTCTTTATGAATACATGATGGAAGGATAATATAAAAGGAAAATTGTGGGATGATAGAAATAAAAATCAGTTGTTATTTAAGATGGTCCTTGAATCTTCCAGTTCAGTAACAAATTGTTTTCCCATATACTGTGTGACTTAAGTATGTAGTGTATTCTGCAATAGGGTGTTACCATCAAATTCTGGAGGGTAACCAATAGCAATGGCAATAGTCTGTATTATTTTGGGGAAGTCAGTGGAAACCCCTTGACCAACAACTCAAAAGGAAGTAGCTAAGAACTGCCACCATAGAAACCTATGGTTTCTTTATATGGTATCCATATATTAGGAAGTTTCTAAAACAATGGATTTTAGTATACTTTTCCCCCAAACATCTTAAATGTTAGCTATCTCCCTGCCACCCTGACATATTCCCTTCCTAACTTAAACCACAACCCTTAATCTCACCTGTGCTCTACTATCAACCCTACATTAAACTTTTAATACTGCCAATGGCACATTTCTAGTTATCTAGCCATTTTAGCCTTTTTATAGTTTCCTAGCTTCTACAGGAACTCTGATTTATACACACAAATCCAAAGTTTTGAAGCTGAGATCCTAATATGAGAGAGAACATATGCTGTTTGTCTTTATGAATCTGAGTAATCTAAATAAGTGGGAAGACTTCAAGTGACATTAACTTACCTGTAAGTTTCATAATTTAATTTTTCTTTATAACTGAATAAAAATTCCAATGTGGTTAGATACTGTGCATTTCTTTATCTACTCATCATTTGATGAAAACCTAAGCTGGTTCTATTTCCTAGCTATTGTGGATGGAGAAGCAGTGGATGAAGATGAGCTAGTATCTCTGTATAGAATACAGAATCCTTTGGGTATACCTAGGCGTGGTACAGCTGAATTATATGGTGACTCTTCTACTATCTTCCTGAAACACCACACTGAATTCCATAGTGGCTACAGAGTTTCACTCCTATCAACTATGAATAAGGGCTCCTCTTTCCACACAATCTCACCATCATGTGTTTTTTTCTTCGTCTTTGCCACTTGTGCTGGGGCAAGAAGAAAACTCAAAGTAGTTTTAATTTGCAAAGAAAGATGCTATTCAGGTTTCTGGGGGAGAAAAATCATTGACACTATTACCCGTCAGTGAACCATGTGAGATTCAATAACAACTGACATTGGAACTTTTACCCATTGATGAAATAGTGGTGTGAATGCTATGGTGATAAACATTCCCTATATGATTGGATCTAAGGCTTACTGAACAGGACAGTACTCATGTCTGTATATTAAAATGGACCTAAGAATCCATAGTTGACTAAGACAGACCTCAAGAGAGAACCCAATTCTATTCTATTTCTTTGCTAAATAGACACAGTACCAAACTATCTTCTAAATATGTACCTTTATATCCATTAATTAGTAGAGCTGTCAACACTCATGAGGACATTATTTTTGCAATGGATAATGGTTAATACAGAGACTCAGAGTTGATCAAAATATAAAGAATAAGTGACTATGGAGTGCCTTAATGGAACATCTCTAGTATACTCTGTTACCCCAAAGCAAGTATCATCATGGAAGTAGGAGCAAAAGGATTGGGTGGACTGCTATGAAACAGTGTTTTGCAGCCATGGAAGGGCTATTTCACATATTAACTTACAGTGACTATGGTTGCCAGTCAAAATTCCAGCATGGATTGGAGATGTGCTCATGGAGTCCAATCTCTAGCTGAGGCTCTATTGTTAATTTACATCATCTGAGGAAGTGATAGTCAGTTTAATTCAAAGACGTGGCCCCTGGTGGATTGTCCGTGCTCCAATAAATGACTTCATGCCCATATGCACGTTGGCAGCACTAAGTGACATGAAGGTAATTAGTGGTTGTGGGGGGATCTGAAAGGAGTTAGAGGATAAATGGGGGCAAATATGATCAAAACACAATGTGTAAATATATGAAATTTTCAAAAAGTAAAATATTTTTAAATGTCAAATATTTATTGATAGTTTCATTGGGAAAGCTTTTCAAATGAGTATCACTATAATGAGCAAGCTCAGGAAAATATATAAGGCAGTTACAGCTTAAAGAAGTAAAATGACTTATAAACATACTTCTGGATTACAAGTTAGTAAACTTGTCTTCTAGTCTTAACTATCATTATGCATCTATGTGACCTTCAAAAAATTTTATTAAATAAATAGCTCTCTACCAGTTTCCTACAAAATGGGAACAGAGTTTTACTTACTTATTCATCTCAAGGAGTTCTCTGAAAGAGCAAATTCACAGTATACATGAAGTTTGCCTTCATCAAAAGAGGACAAAGAACTCCTCTAGTATATCCTGTAGCTACCACAAGTCTTGATGGTAGTATACCAGAAGCCAGAGGCTTTAAACCAGACCAGTGACTCATTGCAATGAACATTTACCAGTAAAACTTATGGGACAAAGAGGTATACTATATGGCACAATGAAACCCCCATTGCCACCAGGACAAATGAAAAGGTGTTAGAGAAGCAGGAAAGGATAAGCAAATAGATTTTTCTGTTGTTGTAGTTCTTGTTTTGTATTTGTTTTTAGGTCTTTTTGTTTTGTTTTTGCTTTTTGCTTTTGTGCACTTGCTTGCTTAATTTGATTTGATTCCTTATGTGGGGGGGTAATGACAGGGATGAGGGGAGGGTAGGGGGACTAGGTGGTGAATGGAATTGGGGTGCATGATGTGAAACTCCTAGAGTCAACAAAGAAGTTATTTTCAAAAGAGATCTAGCATTTTCACTCTTAGGCATATACCCAAAAGATGCACATTCATACCACAAGGACATCTGTTCAATCATGTTCATAGCAGCATTGTTTGTATTAGCCAGAACCTGGAAGCAACCTAGATGCCCCTCAACTGAAGAATGGATAAAGAAAATGTGGTACATTTACACAATGGAGTACTACTCAATGGTAAAAACAATGACATCTTGAAATTCACAGGCAAATGAATGGAACTAGAAGAAACCATCCTGAGTGAGGAAACCCAGTCACAAAAAGAGAAACATGGTATGTACTCGCTCATATATAAATTTTAGACATAGAGCAAAGGATTACCAGCCTACAATCCATGACCCCAGAGAAGCTAGGAAACAAGGAGACATGCATGGACCCCTCTTCCAGAAAGGAAAGGGACAAGTTCTCCTGAGTAAATTGGGAGCACAGGGGAGGGGGAGATAGGTAGGAAAAAGAGGAGAGGAGAAGGGGAGGGGGAGAATAACATGAAGGATCAGAAAGGTCAAGTTTGGAGAAGAACAGAGGAGAGAAAAGAAAGAGATACCATAATATAGGGAGCCATTATAGGTTTAAAGAGAAATCTGGCACTAGGGAAATGTCCAGGGATCTACAAGGATGACACCAACTAAGAATCTAAGCTATAGTGGAGAGGCTACTTTAAATGTTCTTCCCTGATAATGAGATTGATGACTACCTTATGCCATCATAGAGCCTTCATCCAGTAGCTGATAGAAGCAGAAGCAGACACCCACAGCTAAACACTGAGCCAAAATCCTGGAATCCTGTTTTAGAGAGGGAGGAGTAATGAGCAAAGGAGTCAAGACCATGCTGGGGAAACCCACAGAAACAGATGACCTGAGCAAGTGGAAGCTCACAGACCCCAGACAGACAACTAGGGAATCTGCATAATACTGAACCAGGGCCCCGGAAAATGGGTGTCAGCTGGGAGATTTGGGCAGTCTATGGGGCCTCTGGAAGTGGAACCAGTATTTTTCCCTAGTGCAGTCATGGGCTTTGGGAGCTAATTCCGTATGTAAGAATACTCTTTCAGCCTAGATACATGGGGAAGGGCCTAGGTCCTGCCCCAAATGATGTGACAGACTTTGATGATCTCCCATGGGAGACCTCACTCTCCCTGAGGAGGAGTAGCATGGGGGGATGGTGAGGAGAATGGGAGAATGGAAGGGAGAGGGAACTGGTATTGGTATGCAGAATAAGATTGTTTTTAATTTAAATAAAAATTAATTTTAAAAAGAGGACAAGGAAGTATTCATTTAAAAGATATACATTAATAAAAATAAGATGTGGTTATGTTCAAAACAAAGTAGGATAATATTTCTATCAAGAACTGTTTTGTCTAGTCATTCAAGTTGCCATAATTGACAAATGGGAAAATTTAGTCAAATGGCACAAGTTTTAATTATCAGTCTGGTGGTCTAACAAGGTATACACTACAGTTACTATAGTGAATAATAATGCATTTTATACTTAAAATTTGGAAAGAGTAATTTCATATCAGAGTAACCTCAAACACTCTCACAAAATTATATAAAGGGCTATTCTGTATTCATTAATTAGTTTGATTTCACTAATCATTTCATAATTCATTCTTAGATCAAAAGATTTCTTTAACTACATCATAAGTAAATGCAAGTTCAATGCCTAATTATACTTTTTAATAGAGCTTAGTTGAAGTAGTAGTTGCAAAGCTTAAGTTTGACATTATTTATCTCAATCACAGTACTTCTACCTTTTTAAAGTTCTTTGTTTTGCAATGAGGAATTAGTTGTGACCTTCTGAGGCTAATGAATTGCCATTGTCTAAAAGAAGTCATCAGAGAAAGAGAAAATTGGCTAAGAAGCAAAAAAGTAAATTAAACGTTATGACTATGCAACTGAACAAAAGATTCTCAGTGACCTTTATTGTACTGATTAAATAATATTGCATTTTGAATGTCACAACAAGTTTCATAAGCGGCCTTATATCAGTTTTCATATTTTTGTAACAGCTGGATATTAAAAAATCAAGGAGACTGAATCATGAGGAAATTCTGGTGAAAACAGACCCTTTCAAGGTTCAATTAGTAACTCAAAGAACCTGACATTCTGTAATCAGTTGGCCTAGCTAATTCTAGACAGTATAGAAATTTATTTAATCTCACCTTCTGAGTTAAGGTTCACCTTCCTAGTGAGTTTGTAAGCTACTACTTTGTCTATTTTGCTTTTTTTGTACTTGAAAAAGAGGCTTTGATGCATTTTTCAGGCAGCCTCACTTAAAGTTCACTTGTTCCATTAGGAAACTGGCCCAGGAAGTTTTAGTAGATTGCCAAAAGTCATGCAGTTCTGTAAATGCGGACTGGTACTGTTTTGCACGAGTGCTTTAGACAATTGTGATAAGTATGTTATCCAAAAGAGCATGAGCAATTAATTTTCGGCTAGTTCATTCAGTTAGGAATAGTGTTAAGAATAAACAATCACATGTTCTTTCTCAGATTTCCAAGCCATTCATTACAGGAGCATGCCGCGTTCACAGCCAGGTAAGACTGATGATCACTTTTCTACTCCGGTAGCCTGCATAGCATCTTTCACAGTATGAAAGCTAGATAGTGGGGAAGAAGCTTCCAGGTCAGTACCAGTTTGGGTTTTCCATGCTCTGTGACATCAGCATGTGGTGTCTTTGGTAATAGGGTCTTTCCACCTAGCCTGGGGTCCATGAAGAACAGAACAGTGGGAGTAGCCTGTAATATTTTAAGCGTCTATGGGATTTCACTGAAAGACTCCAAAAAGTAACTAATTCTTGGCACTGGAATTTTTATTTATCAGTCTGTGCTCTATGGTAGGGGCATGATCTTTCCATTACAGGATTAGGTCCATTTAAGATTTTTTTTAAAAAATTATTTGAATTAGAAAGATTAATTTACATGTAAATCCCAGTTCCCTCTCCCTCCCCTCCTCCACTGCCCCCCTCAACTAACACCCTACCTATCCCATATCCTTTCTGCTCCCCAGGGAGGGTGAGGCCTTCCATAGGGAGTCTTCAGAGTCTGTCATATCCTTTGGGATAGGGCCTAAACCCACTCCCTTGTGTCTAGGCTCAGAGAGTATCCCTCCATGTGGGATGGGTTCCCAAAGTCCATTCCTATGCTAGAGATAAGTACAGATCCACTACAAGGGGCCCCATAGATTTCCAAGGTCTCCTCACTGACACCCACATTCAGGGGGTCTGGATCAGTCCCATGTTGGTTTCCCAGCTATCAGTCTGGGGACTAAGAGCTCTCCCTTGTTCAGGTCAGCTGTTTCTGTGGGTTTCACCAGCTTGGCCTGGACCACTTTGCTCATCAGTCCTCCTTCTCTGCAACTGGATTCCAGTTAAGTTCAAGGTTTAGATGTGGGTGTCTGCTTCTACTTCCACCAGCTGCTGGATGAAGGCTATAGATGGCATATAAGTTAGTCATCAATCTCATTATCAGGGGAGTATATTTAAGGTAGCCTCTCCTGCTGCTTAGATTGTTAGTTGGCATCATCTTTGTAGCTCTCCAGACATTTCCCTAGTGCCTGATTTCTCTGTAAACCTATAATGTCTCCTTCTATTACAGTATCTTTTATCTTGCTCTCTTCTGGTCTTTGCCCAACTCAACCTCCCTGGCCCATCATGTCCTCCTCACCCCTCTTCTTCTCTCCTTCTCATTCTCCTAGTGCCATATGCCTAACCCCCATGCTCCCAATTTGCTCAGAGACCATTTGCTCTTGTCCCTCTCCCCTTCTCCACGGGACCATGTTTGTCTCTCTTAGGTTACTCCTTGTTTACTAGCTTCTCTGGCAGTGTGGATTGTAGGCTGGTAATCCTTTACGCTATGTCTAAAATCCACATATGGGTGAGTACATACCATTTTTGTCTTTTTGTGATTGGGTTACCTCACTCAGAATGGATTCTTCTAGTTCCTTCCATTTGCCTGTGAATTTCAAGATTCCATTTTTTTTTCTGCTGAGCAGTAATCCATAGTATAAATGTACCACAATTTCTCTATCCATTTTTCAGCTGAGGGGCATCTAGATTGCTTCCAGGTTCTGGCTATTACAAATAGTGGGGCAATGAACATCATTGTACAGATGTCCTTGTTGTATGAATGTGCTTTTTTTGGGTATATGCCTAAGAGTGGAATTACTGGATCTTGTGGAAGACTGATTCCCATTTTTCTGAGGAATCCCCATACTGATTTCCAAAGTGGCTGTACAAGTTGGCACTCCCACCAGCAGTGGAGGAGTATTCCCCCTTCTCCCCATCCTCTCCAGCATAAACTGTCATTGGTGTTTTTTATTTTAGCCATTCACACAGGTGTAAGGTGGTATCTCAGAGTTGTTTTGATTTGCATTTCCCTGATGGCTAAGGAAGTTGAACACTTTCTTATGTGTCTTTCAGCCATTTTAGATTCCTCTATTGAGAATTGTGTATTCAGTTCTGTACCCCACTTTTTAATTGGATTATTTGGTGTTTTGGAGACTAGCTTCTTGAGTTCTTTGTAAGTTTTGGATATCAGCCCTCTGTTGGATGTGGGGTTGGTGAATATCTTTTCCCAATCTGTGGGCTGTCATTTTGTCTTGTCCACTATGTCCTTTGCCTTACAGAAGCTTCTCAGTTTCAGGGGGTCTCATTTATTGTTGATCTCAGTGTCTGTGCTACTGGTATAATGTTCAGGAAGTGATCTTCTGTATCAATTCATTCAGGGTATTTCCTATTTTCTCTTCTAATAACTTTAGTGTGGCTGGATTTATTTTGAGGTCTTTGATCCATTTGGACTTAAGTTTTGTGCATGGCAATAGACATGGATCTATCTGCAGTTTTCTACATGCCATCATCCAGTTATGACAGCACCATTTGTTGAAGATGCTTTCTTCATTATATTGTGTAGCTTTAGCTTCTTTGTCAAAAATCAGGTGTTCATAGGTGTGTGGGTTAATATCAGGGTTTTCAACTTTATCCCATTGGTCTACTTGTCTATTTTTGTGCCAATACCAAGCTGTTTTCAGGACTATGACTTTATAATAGAGCTTGAAATTGGGGATGGTGAGGCCTCCAGAAGTTCTTTTATTGTACAGGGTTGTTTTAGCTATATTGGGTCTTATGTTTTTCCATATAAAGTTGAGAATTGTTTTTCCAAGGTCTATGAAGAATTGTGCTGGGATTTTGATGGTGATTGTATTGAATCTGTAGATTGTTTTTGGCAAGATTGCCATTTTTATTATGTTGATCCTGCCTATCCAAGAACATGGGAGATCCTTCTATTTTCTGGTATCTTCTTTAATTTCTTTCTTTAAAGACTCAAATTCTTATGATACAGGTCTTTCACTTTTTTGGTTAGCATTAGCCCAAGGTATTTTATGTTGTTTTTGGCAATTATAAAGGGTGATGTTTATCTGATTTCTTTCTCAGCACATTTATCATCCATATATAGTAAGTAGGGCTACTGATTTTTTTTGAGTTAATCTTGCATCCTGTCACTTTGCTGAAGGTGTTTATCAGCTGTAGGAGTTCCCTGGTAGAGTTTTTCAGGTCACTTATGTAGACTATCTTATCATCTGCAAACAGTGAAAGCTTGACTTCTTCCTTTCCAATTTGTATCTCCTTGATCTCCTTTTGTTGTCTTATTACTCTAGCTAGAACTTCAAGGACAATATTGAAGAGATATCGAGAGAGTGGACAGCCTTCTCTTGTTCCTGATTTTAGAGGAATAGCTTTGAGTTTCCCTCCATTTAGTTGATGTTGGCTGTTGGTTTACTGTATATTGTTTTTATTATGTTCAGGTATGTTCTTGTTATCCCTGATCTCTTCAGGATCTTTATCATGAAGGGATGTTGGATTTTGTCAAAGGCTTTTTCAGCCTCTAGTGAGATGATCATGTGGTTTTTCTTTTTCAGTTTGTTTAAATGGTGGATTACATTGATGGATTTTTGTCTGTTGAACCAACCCTCTATCCCGGGATGAAGCCTACTTGATCATGTTGGATGATTTTTCTGCTATATTCTTAGAATCGGTTTGCCAGTATTTTATTCAGTATTTTTGCATCAATGTTCATGAGGGATATTGGTCTGTAGTTTTCTTTCTTAGTTGTGTCTTTGTGTGGCTTGGGTACCAAGGTAATTGTAGCCTCCTACAAAGAGTTTGGCAATGAACCTTCTGCTTCTATTGTGTTGAACTATTTGAGGCATATTGATATTAGCTCTTCTTTGAGTTTCTGGTATAATTCTGTACTGAAACCATATGGCCCTGGGTGGTTCTTTTTTGGGGGGGAGGGTTGGGAGACTTTTGATGACTACTTATATTTTTTTAGAGGTTATAGGTCTGTTTAAGTTGCTTTCTGTTCTTGATTCAATTTTGGTAAGTGATATCTGTCCAGAAAATTGTCCATTTCCTTTCAATTTTGTGGAGTATAGGTTTTCAAAGTATGACCTGAAGATTCTCTGGATTTCCTCAGTGTCTGTTGTTATGTCCCCCTTTTCATTTCTGATTTTGTTAATTTGCATGTCCTCTCTCTGCCTTTTGGTTAGTTTGGATAAAGGTTTGTCTATCTTGTTGATTTTCTCAAAGAACCAACTCTTACATTGATTCTTTGAATTGTTTTCTTTGTTACAACTTTATTGATTTCTGCCCTCAGTTTGATTATTTCCTAGCGCCTACTCCTCAGGGGTGAATTTGCTTCCATTTGTTCTAGAGATTTCAGTTGTGATGTCAACTCTCTGGTGTGACTATCCTCTAGATTCTTCATATGATCACATAGAGCTATGAACTTCCCTCTTAGTACTGCTTTCAAATTGTCCCATAAGTTTGGGTATGTTGTGTCTTCTTTTCATGGAATTCTAGGAAGTCTTTAATTTCTTTCTTTATTTCTTCCTTGACCCAGGTATGTGCAATTGCATGTTGTTCAATTTCCATGAGTTGGTAGGTTTTCTGTAGTTCGTGTTGGTGTTGAATTCTGATTTTAAAGCATGGTGGTCTGATAAGACGCAGGGGGGTTATTCCATTTTTTGTACCTGTTGAGGTTTGCTATGTTGCTGTATATATGGTGGATTTTAGAGAAGGTTCCATGTGATGCTGAAAAGGAGGTATATTATTTTGTGTTTGGATGGAATGTTCTATAGATGTCTGTTAATCCCAATTGGGTCATAACTTCTGTTAGTTCCTTTGTCTCTTTGATAAGTTTCTGTCTGGTGGTCCAGTGAATTGATGAGTGTAGTTAATTTCCTCAGATTGGAGTTTTCCTTCCAGTACTTTTTGTAGAGCTGGATTAGTGGTTACATATTGTTTACATATGGTTTTGTTGTGGAATATCTTGTTTTCTCCATTTACAGTGATTGAAAGCTTTGCTGGGTATAGTAGTCTGGGCTGGCATCCGTGTTCTCTTAGAGTTGAAAGCCAGGTCCTTGTGGCTTTCAGAATTTCCATGGAGAATTCCAGTGTAATTCTGATAGGTTTGCCTTTATATGTTACTTGGCCTTTTTCCTTTGCTGCTCTTAATATTCTTTCTTTATTCTCTACGTTTGGTGTTTTAATTATTATGTGACGAGGGGACTTGCTTTTGTGGTCCACTCTATTTGGTGTTCTGTAGGCTTCTTATACTTTCATTGGTATGTCTTTCTTTCTGTTGGGAAAGTTTTCTTCTGTGATTTTGCTGAATATGTTCTCTGCACCTTTGAACTGGGTTTCTGCATCTTCTTCTATATCTATTATCCTTAGGTTTGGTCTTTTCACTGTGTCTCATATTTCCTGGGTATTTTGTGTTAAGGATTTGTTGTGCTTAAGGTTTTCTTTGCTTGATGAATTTATTTCCTCTAGTTTATCTTACGTGTCTGAGATTCTGTCTTCCATCTCTTGTATTCTGTTGGTTATGCTTGCATCTGTGGTTGATTGTTTACTCAACTTTTCCACTTTCAGCATTCCTTCAGTTTGTGTTTTCTTTATTGTCTCTATTTCAGTTTTCAGGTCTTGAACTGTTTCCTTCAGCTGTTTAATTGTATTTCCTTGGCTTTTCTTGATTTCTTGCATCTTTTGGTTTGTCTTTTCTTCCATTTCTCTGAAGGATTTTCTCATTTCCTCTCTTAGGGTCTCTATCATCTACATGAAGTTGTTTTTATGGTTGCTCTCTTCTGCTTCATCTGTTTTGGGATGTTCATGACTTGTTGGTGTAGAGTCCCTAGACTCTGGTGGGGTCATATTCCTTTTTTTGTTGTTGGGTGTGTTCTTATATTGTTGTCATCCCATCTCTTCTTCCAGTGGGTGCACGTGGTATCTGTTTCTCTCCTGGTATGTATGGGTCCAAGGTTCTCTTCCAGTGGGTGCAAGAGGGTCCAATGCTCTGATGGGTCTCAAGATGGGTGCAGGCAGTTCTAAGGCACTTTCTCTCCAATTGGGTGGGAGTTGGACTAGCACAGAGATGTCAGCAGACTCTGGGTTTCTTGGTCCTCAGGGGCGAGTCAACCTGCTTGCAGATCCCAGGACGGGAGTGCCCAGAGTGGCCAGGCAGAAGTTGGGCCCAAGGCAGGGGCCAAAGCAGCTCACCTCTGCCCTGAGTGGGGTAGGAGTAGCCCAGCAATCTCTGCAGATTCAGGGTTTCTTGGTCCTCAGGGGCCAAGTTGGCCTGCGTGCAGACCGCAGGATGGACAAGATCATATATATATATATATATATATATTATATATATATATATATATATATATATATATGAATTTGTTTTAGGAAGCTCCTACAGTAGCAGGTTTTCATATGACTTTTTCAAAAAAATCTTTAGTATTAGTCATCCCTTCCCATATTACCTTATGTACCTTGCACACTCACCTTCCTTCTCATTATACCCTCTCTGTTTCATTATTTTCCTTTCTCCTTCAAACCTCTGTGTTCTATATACCTTCCCTTCTACCATGGCCCCTTACCAGTTTCCTAATTTCTATGCGTAGTCTAAATGAAACACACGTAACTGAAAATTCAAAGCTAGCATCTACAAATGAGAGAAAATATACATTTTCTTTAGAGTCTGGCTTACCTCATTTAGAATGATTGTTTATAGCTCCATCTGTGAATTTCATGATTTCATTTTTCTTACCAGCTGTATAGTATACTATTGTGTCAATGTACCACATTTTCATTATCTATTCATCAGCTGATGAACTTCTAGGCTCTTTCTATTTCCTGGTTTTTATAAAACATAATAAGCATGGATGTGAAAGTATCTCTATAATAGGATATAGAGTCCTTTGGATGTGCCTATAGTAGGGCCATGTTGTAGACCCATTTACGACTTTTTGGAGAGACTCTAGCCGTGTTTCTCAACTTTCCTAATGCTGTGCTCTTTAATACAGTTTCTCATGTGGGTAGTCTAGACAGTGGTTCTCAACCTTCCTAATGCTGTGACCCTTTAATACAGTTCCTCATGTTGATGGTCTACACAGTGGTTCTCACCCTTCCCAATGCTGTGACCCTTTAATACAGTTCCTCATGTTGATGGTCTACACAGTGGTTCTCACCCTTCCTAATTCTGTGACCTTTTAATACAGTTCCTCATGTTGATGATCTAGACAGTGGTTCTCACCCTTCCTAATGCTGTGACCCTTCAATACAGTTCCTCATGTTGATGATCTAGACAGTGGTTCTCAACATTCCTAATGCTGTGACCCTTTAATACAGTTCCTCATGTTGATGGTCTAGACAGTGGTTCTCACCCTTCCTAATGCTGTGACCCTTTAATACAGTTCCTCATGTTGGTGGTCTAGACAGTGGTTCTCAGCCTTCTTTTCTTCATGTTGTGGTGACCCCCAATCATAAAATTATTTTTCCCTACTTCATGACTGGAATTTGCTTCTGTTGTGAATTGTAATGTAAATATCTGATATGCAGGACATCTTTTATTTAACACAAACAGGTCCCGCCCACCTGTAGAGAATTACTTCTCTACAGTAATTTCCATAGTGAACGCACCAGTTTGCACTCTCACCAGCAGTGAATAAGTGTTCTCCTTTCTCCACATTCATGCCAGTATTCTTTTGACCATTTGTTTTTTTAGATCTTAGTCATCCTGGCTGGGATAAAATGAAATCTCAAAGTAGTTTTGATTTGAAATTCCCTGATGGCTATGGATATTTAACATTAAAAAAGCTTCTCAGCCATTTGTGTTTTATCATTTGTTTAGTTCAGTGTCTCATTTGATTTTTGTAATTTTTCTTAAATATGTTTTGAATTGAAATAGAATTGCATCACTTTCTCCTCCTCTCTTTCTTCCCTCCAGGCCCTACCACCTAACTTACTTCCAAGTTGATAGCCTCTTTGTCTTTATTATTGTTACAAACATGCATATATTTATACATTTTTAGATTACTTGATTTTGTGTGTATTGGTGTTTTGCCTACAAATATGTATGCACTGCACAAATGTGTCCATAGAAGTCCTGGATCCCCTGGAAACCCAGGTCCTCTGCAAGATCAACAAATACTATTATCTGTTGTGTTGTCTTTCTAGTCCCTTTATGACTCATGTTTTAATTAAGTTGCTTGTTTTCTTGATATCTAGATTTTTTAGTTCTTTGTATGAAGATAATAACCCCTTGTCAGATGTATAGATTCAAAAGACTTTTTCTCATTCTTTACGCTGCCCCTTCTATAGAATAATTACATCTTTTGCTATAAGTAGCTTCATGAGGTACCTTTCATCAATTGTTGGTCTTGATGCCTTCACTACTGGAATCCTACTCAGAAAGTCCTTTCTTATGATTATGAATCAAAAGTATTCCCTACTTTTTTATCTGTCAAATTCAAGGTATCAGATCTTATGTCAAGATTCTTGATGCATATGGAGTTGAGTTTTGTACAGTTTAAGAAATGAAAATCAAGTTCTATCCTTCTATATGTAGTTATAGTGTTTGACCAGCACCACTTGATGAATGTGCTTATGTGCTTTTTTTCCCCAAAGTGTGATATTGACTTCCTTCTCAAAATCCAGATGGCTGTAGGAGCATATATGTCCTCAGTTCTATTCCTTTAATCAATGTGACTGTTTTGATGCCAGCCAACACCATGCTGTTCTTTTTTGAGTAGGCAAAGAATATATTTATTGTGAAAATTGTTAGTTCTTATTGAAAATATACCTTTTGATACATTATATTCTCGGTTTCCCTTCCTCCAACTCCTCCCAGATACCTCCTACTTACTCACTAACCCAAATCTCTACCCTTTCTTTCTCACTATCATTAGAATACAAATAGGCATCTAAAATAGTGACAACAATTACAAAATAAAATAAAAACAAACAAACCAGAATAGGGCAAAAGAGAAAACCAAACAGAAAAAACAAAGGAGAAGCGCAAGAAACATGTACAGACTCTGACACACACACACACACAAACACACACACACACATACACAAACACACACACACACACACACACACACACACACACAAACACAAACACACACACACAGAAAAGGGATAAAAACAAAATCAGAAACAATAGAAATGATGATATACAAGCAAAAGACATGTCATGTTAAAAACAAAAACTCAAAAAGTACCTTTAAGTTTGTTTTGTGTTGGCCATATGCTGCTGTCCATGGGGCCTGCCCTTAAATGAGGTTTGTATATCCAGTGAGGCTCCATTAGAGAAAACTAATTTTTCATTTATGAACAATGATCAGTTGGATACTTGTGGGTTAACGATGGGGACTTCTCTCAACTCCAGGACCATATTTGACTTAGACTTGTATAGGCTCTGTGCCTGCTGCCACAGTCTCTGTGAGTTCATACACCATCCTGTTTTTATTACTAGAGCTTATTATAACTTGAAATATGAGGTGGTGATACCTCCAGAAGATTTTTTAGATGTTGTTGTTACTTTTTTTGTTTTTTATCAGGGTTATTTTGTGTATACTGGGTCTTTTAAAAATGAAATTCATGATTATTCTTTCAATGCCTGTGAAGGGTTGCATTGGAAATTTGATGGGGATTGCACTGAGTATGGATATTGCTTTTGACAGGCTGGCCATTTTCACAATAGTAATTCTACCAATCCATGAACATGAGAGATGTCTTTCCATCTTCTGATACCTCCTTCAATTTCTTTTCTTAGAGTTATATTAGGGATTTAATCATACATGTCTTTCACTTCCTTGGTTAGATTGACTTCATGGTATTTTGAGAATATTATTAGTGGGGTTCTTTCTCTGATTTTCTTTTCAGTACCTTTGTTACTTGTATATAGGAAAGTTACTGATTTTTTTGTGTTTTGTATCTTGCTACTTTGCTGAAAGGATTTATCAGCTTTATTAGTTTTCTAATGGTGACTTTAAGGAATTTTAAGTATCGAACCATATCCATTACAAATAAGGATAGATAGCTGGGCGGTGGTGACACATGCCTTTAATTCCAGCTCTTGGGAGGCAGAGGCAGGTGGATCTCTGTGAGTTCGAGACCAGGCTGGGCTACAAGAGCTAGTTCCAGGACAGCCTTCAGAGCTGCACAGAGAAACCTTGTCTCAAAAAAAATCAAACCAAACCAAACCAAACCAAACAAACAAAGTAAGGACAGTTGAACATTCTTGCCTTGTTCCTACTTTTAGTGAAATGTTTTGCAATTCTTTATTTAGCATGACATTGTCTGAAGATTTTCTTTATGTTGCTGTTATGTTAAAATATGTTCTTCCCTAGGTATGTTTCATTTTGTCAAAGGCCTTTTTCTGTATCTAATGGGATGATTATGTGGTTTCTGTCCCTGAGTCTATTTATGTGGTGAATTACGTTTGTTAAGTTTGTTAATTTATCTTTGTTAAATCGTCTCATCAACTCTGGGATGAAAACAACTTGATCATGGTGAATAATCTTTTTTTGCTGTGTTCTTCAATTAATTCTGCGAATACTTTATTGAAAAATTGCATCTATGTTCGTAAAAGATAGTGAAAGTGTTACTTCCTTTTCTACTAATTTCTATTAGTAAATTCAAGAGTGTTGACATAAATTCTTTGAAGGTCTGATATAATTCTGCACTGAATTCAACTGGCCTTGGAAGGTTTATGTGGGGATTTTTCATTGCTATTTCTTCCTCATTGGACATTATGGGTTCATTTAAATTATTTACTTCATCTTGATTTAACATTGGAAGAACATATATATATATATATATATATGTGTGTGTGTGTGTGTGTGTGTGTGTGTATGTATGTATGTATGTATGTATATTTATACATATGTGTGCATGAATGCATGTATATATATGTATGTATATTCATCCATTTATTTTAGATCTGTTTTGTAAAATATAGATTGGGGTAGAGGGGGATTGAGTCAGGGTTTCTCTATGTAGTTTTGGCTGTCCTGGAACTTGTTTTGTGTCCCGCGCTATATTCTCGCCGGCAAGAATCACACAGGATCCTTCTGCAGGAAAGCTTTAATGCGTCTTGAGAGAGAGAGAGAGCATAAGCTTACCAGAGTGGAGACCCCAAGCCAAGAATCCCGTCCCCTAATAAAGGCTGGCATCCCCGCCTGGGACGTGTCACCCTATGAATGGCTTCAGCTCCTCAGGCCATATGAGCCACGGGATAGGCAAAGATCAAGGAAATGGATAATTACCCAGCGCCTGCGAAATAATTTACATTCAGTGCCTGCAGGCACCATCATTGTAATGGAGAATGCAGGGACGGCTCCCTACAGTTTTGTAGACCAGGCTGACCGCCAACTCAGAGATCTGCCTGCCTCTGCCTCTCAAGTGCTGGAATCAAAGGCCTGACTACTATGTTTGGTAAATGTGGATTTTTGAAGTATGACCTAAACATTCTCTCAATTTCCTCAGTGTCTGTTTTATGTCTCTCTTTTCATTCTAGTTTTATTAATTTGAGTTCCTCTTTCATTCTTTGACTTAATTCAGCTAAAGTTTTTCAACCATGTTTGTTGTTTCAAAGAGTCAATTCTTTGTTTCATTGATTCTTTGCAATTTTTCTTTTTGTTTGTTTTCTTAGTCTTAGCCCTGATTTTGAGTATCTCTTCCCATTGACTGTTTTGAATGCCTTTTGCTCCTATTTTTCCTAGGCATTCAGATGCACCATTAAATTATTAATTTGAATTGTTATAAACCTTCCTGTCAGAACTACCCTTATGGTATTCCAGAGATTTTTGGCATGTCGTGTTTTCATTTTTATTCAATTCTAGGAATTCAAAATTTCTAGCTTTATTTCCTTCTTCACCCAGTTATCACTCTGCAGTGTATTATCTATTTATTTTCCATGATTTTGTTTAATGGCCATAATTGCTACTGATAAATGACTTTATTCCATTATGGTAAGATAGAATGTAGGATTCTTTTTCAATTTTATTTTATTTGTGCAGACTTACTTCTTTTCTTAATATGCTGTCCATATTTAATAAATTCACATGGGCTGCTGAGAAAAAAAATGTGGTTTTCAGTGTTTAGGGACAATGCTCTCTAGATACCTGTTTGTCCCATTTGGTTTATGATGACATTTAATTCCAGAGTTTCTCTGTTCAGCTTTCTGAGGTGATCTGACAATTGGGGAGAATGGGATATTGAAGTCACCCATCATTTTAGTGCTGTGGTTAACCTATGATTTTCTATACAATTATATTCTTTTATAAAATTGAATGCTGCGGTGTTTAAATGCGTTTCAGATTGCAGTATCTTCTTGATTTTTTTCTTTAATGAGTATAAAATGTGCCTCATATTTTCTGAATACTTTTGGTATAATAGCTATGCCTGCTTGTTTCTTAGTTTCATCTGCTTGGAACCTCTATTTCTATCCTTTTATCCAAGAAGTTGGAGTCTACTGATGATAATGTGTATTTCTTGGAAGCAACAAAAAGATGAATTCTATTTCAAATCCAATTTGTTAATCTGTGTCTTTTCTTTGGGTACTGAGATTGTTAATATTAAAGGTTATTACTGATCATTGTATATTAATTCATGTTATTTTGTTGTTTTGTGGTATTTTCTTAGACTTCTTTTGATTATTTGCTCTGGAATTCTTTATTCCTTGTACACTCTTGGCTATGCTAAATTTTCTATTAACACTTAACTATTTCTTTTAGTATCTTATATAGGTCTGGGTTAGTCATCATAAATTCCTTAAAGCTGGTTTTATCCTGGGAAGTTTTCCTTTTGCCTTTTCATTACAACTGACACCTTTGGTGTACTGAGGTATGTGGTCTTTATGACTTGTATAAATACCATTGGAAGAAGCCCTTCAGTTTTCGAATTTCAGTTGAAAAATCAGCTTTTATTTTGATGGGCTTACCTTTATATGAGACTTGGAACAAGTGGAAGAGACAAAGTATTGGTTCTTGAAGAAAAAGTGGAGGAAATAGATTATTCATTCAAAAAAGATCTAAAAACAAACACAAAAAACAAACAAATTACAGTCAGAATATGCAGGAACTCTGAGACATCATAAAAAGACTAAAACTATGAAAAATAAGCATGAAAGAAGGAAACAAAATCCAGGTCAAGGGGACAGAAAATATTTTCAATAAAATCATAGAAGAAAATTTCCCTAATCTAAAGAAAGATCTGACTATCAAAGTGCAAAAAACATATATAACACTGACTAGACAGGAGAAAAGAAGCTCCCCACATCATATAGCAGTAAAAAAATTACATGTATAGAACAAAGAAAGGATATTGAAAACAATAAGAGAAAATAATCAAATTATCTGAATAGGAGGGGCCAGTAGGAGGGTAAGACTTGAGGTACTCCAGTAATAGAGTGGGTAGAGTTATCAGCAGAAAGTCTGAGGTTCCTATGTGGAGAGCACTTGTGGTGGGGTGCGTAGGCATGGTACAGTAGGTCTTCAGTCAGGCAGTTGGAGATCCATGTATTCATTATTTAAACAAATATCCATTTGGGCAGAAGCTAGGTGGCAAGCATTGTTATAGGCTCCAAGAAACATTGATTAACAAATTAGAAAAAGAACAGAAAAAAATGTCTCCTGGGAATATACTTTTTCATAATAGTGGAAGTAATAGATAAGAGACAAGATGAATAAAGTGTAAACCTTGTTACAAGTAGGTTAGGTTAAGCAGAAATGGAGACAAGATAGTTTAAATGATCAAGCTGTGGATAGAGTTTGAAATTCTTAGACAGAATGACTTACTTCACTGAGAAGGAACCATTTGAAGTGACCAAAGGATTAATCCATGTAAATATCAAGCAACAGTTTGTTGTTTCAAGCAAAAGGAACAAGTCAAAAGATTCTTAGGTGTGACCCTGTTTGGCAACCGCAAGGAGACCTGAGAAACTAGGAAGGATAAAGGAAGATTTTGGTAGAGAAATGACATTGTAGAGACCAAGATAAATCCTTTGATGCCTATTTTAATCGAGGGACATGATGAACTTTTGAGCAAAGTTCAGCAAAAATATTGTGTGATTTGTCTTGTGATATAATGACTCTGGTTTCTATATTGAGAACAGACTGAATATGGACCAAGATGCAATCAGCATATCATTTAGAAGGATACTAGATTATTCCACATAAGACAAGATGCTGGCTAGGACCCAGGTGGCACAGTGGTTGTACTAAGATGGGCTCACATTATCAGTGCAATTTTAGTATAGACTTGACAACATCATTTTCTAATATGTTGGATATAAGTGATAGCATCAAAATTTTGGACTTTAGCTAAAGAAAAATAATGTTGCCATATACAGAGATGAGAAAGTCTACAGTGGTAATTATTAGATGGGTCAATTTTATTTATCTCTTTATTTATCTCTTATTTATCTCTTCAAAGTGTGTCAAATATATAGTTGGAATCATAATGCATTGATAGTGTATACTGTTAAGACATCTCTAAGAAACAAGTGTTACAAAGCTTTGGGAATTTTAACACTTAGAAGTCAGAAAGGCAAGGCAAAGCCAGCAAAGGGAACTCAAGAAAAAATGGCTGCTGAGGTGTGAAGTCGAAAAGCAAGAGTAGCATCTTAGAAATCAAGTGAAGGAGGCAGAAGGGAATGACCAGCCGTGGGAAAGTATGCCAAGGGCTCAACTGAAAGCTGTTAAATTTTTTTTTTGCATTTTACCAAGTGAATATTTCTGATAATCTTCAGAGAAGCAGATTTGGAGGAGTGGTGGAATCTGAAACCTTATTAGAATGTATTCAGAACAGTGGGGGGCGGGGAAAAGAAATCAGTGGGTAGAAACAGGCCACCCTTTCCAGGAGTTATTCTATAAAAAGAAAAAGAAAAAAGAAAACCATCCCTAGAGGGAGAAGTAGAGGTTTTTGGTTTAAAGATGGGAGAGATAACAATATGTTATTATGTGATTAAGGAAGATCTAGCGTAGAGAAATTTTGCAGTGCTCTCATCCATCATGGCCTTATTAGTTTGTGGTGATAACTGAGCACTAAGTGGTGGGTCTCAAGCTGTGCTACATGCTAGAATTGCTTGAGGAACTTCTCTTTTTGAAAACTCCTAATCCCTAGAACAATTCAATCAGCATCTTGTGGCTAGGTCCTAGACATTGGTGTGTGAGTGTGTGTGTGTGTGTGTGTGTGTGTGTGTGTGTGTGTGTGTGTATAAAAATGTTATTATAAAGAAGTCATTTGTCCCCACGTAGCTTCATTCTCACCTATTTTCTGCTTAAGATTTAGGGCTACCCACGTAATGGTAAAGTGGTTAAAATAATATGCCTTTATCAATTATCAATATTTTAAAGAAAATTGTTCTAACCACTTTCCTGCGAAGCAGCTAACTATCTTAGTACAGGATCTGGCAGAGATGAGATATGACATAGAGAATTTTTGCTTGAAGATAAAAAAAGATTCTGTTTCTCATTCATTGACTCCACACCATGACCACAGCTATTTATTTTATTTTATTTTTATTTGAGTCACACACGTTCAGCAGGCTGTCTGTCATTGTCTTTGCTTTGTATGTAGAAGGCTGCATACCTAGTAGAGCAACAGGCCATGTTCTCTCAAACTACAGTCACTTCTAATGATTCAAAGAGAGCCACTGAGTCTTGAGGTCTCTGCCCTCTCACCTTTCACACTGAGAATGTGCATTCACTAGTATCTCCTCAGGAAACCACATTCAAGTCCTACCACACTGTCACTGACTGAATTTGAAATAGATGCTATTACAGAAAGAAGGGACAAAGTAATTCCATCAGTATTTCAATCATGCATATTTTCAAAAAAGAATTATTTTGTACCCATTTGTGTGTGGTACCATTTTTCATACTTGAAATTTTAATAGTAGACAAAGCATGGCTTTGGCAAATTCCATTCTAATGGACAAAAGTAGAAATAAGATCAGGAATATTATATTTATTTTGTCTATGAATTTTATCATCTTTTCTCTTTTTCTATGCTGCAAGAGCAAATTGTTTTATATTATTTCATTTATATTGGTCTTGGCCATAAACCTTGCTTCAGTTAATAAAATATTGCTGGAAGTGGTGAAAACAAAAACCTAAAATATGCTTGTATAGTTCATTTTGTTTTCTGGTACTTTTACCTTAAACATGAAAAATGTATGTCCTTGGCTGCTTGTAGTCCAAAGAACATGAGGAACAAGGTGAGATTAGACCTATTATCATAACTTAAAGCCAATTATAAGTTGACACAGAAATATGTAATTGAGAGTAGTTAACTGTTGTTCTAATTGCCAACAATTGAGATAGTATATTTCTTGGTTACTTTTCTTGATTGTGTGATGCAAAAGAAATTTCATGGAGAAAGGATTTATTTTAGGTCACACTTCAAGTTACAGTCCTTCATGGCAATGAAGTCAAGGCAGCAGGAGCTTGAAGCAGCCAGCCATATTGCATTCATGGTCATGATATAGAAAGTAATGAGTGCAAATGGTGAATTTCCTTTTTTAAAAGTTTCATTCCTGGGAGGCAGGCCTTTAGTCTTAGTCATAGAACCAGTTAATTATCTGATAGAAAACTGGTGATTTTTCTGAACCAAGTACCAAAAGAATAGTTTGGGTCAATTGTAGATACTAGAAAAGGAGAAGAGGTTCCCAGAACGTAAAGAAGCAAAGGATAGGAGACATATAAGTTATATCCTGGTCCTTTAGTCCTCACAATCTTTTTGTCCCCTCTTTTTCAATGTTCCTGAGATTTTGATGTTATCCCTAAAATGATAATCATAGGTGAATATTTAAACATTCCTTTCTCAGTAACTGAATAATAGACAAAAATATTATTTGAGTCAAATATCACCCAAGCAACATCATTATTCACAATATCCCAATTGATATCTCTAAGGCACTATATCCTTAAGCTTTAGAATATAATTTTTCAAGTGCCCATGATACATTCAGCAAGATGGATTATGTAAGGGAAACTTTATTTTCAGTTTCAATACAATTTTAAAAGATTGATATTGTTGGGAGAATTTTGAGCCCCAAAGAGATGTGTTGGAATACTAACTGGCAGTACCTCTGAATATGATTTTATTTGTAGCCAGATCATCAGAGTGACCAGGTAAGGAGAGAAGATGTTATATTGGAGGAAAGTTGGCCTTCAATCAATATGGCAGGAGGAGATGCATAGACATGTAATGAGGGCAACATTATGTGATGATGAAAGCAGAGCCCCAAATGTTGCAAGCAAAGGAACACTGAGCATTGCCAAGAAGCTACCAGGAACTCAAAAGAAATGAGAAAAGGGTGTCCCCAAAGGTGTCAGAGGAAGGATGATTAAAGGAACATTCTGTGCTCAAGTTTCCAGACTTCAGACTTGTAAGACCATAACTCTATCGTCACAAGACATTCTGTTTGTGCCATTTTAATAATCAACACATGCAGTTCTCTGACCTTAGTAAAATTAACTTAAAATTGTCAAAAAGATGTCTGAAGGAAAAATATTGGGAAACAAAATAGAGTATTTAAAATATTAGATGAGAAACAATGAATTATATTAAAAATCAGAAAATTGATAAAGTCAGAAATGTTTCATTAAAAATCAATGAAACTATATCGTCTTAACAAAAATGATCAAGACAAAGCAAGCCTTTAATCCCAGTTCTCGAGAGGCGGAGACAGGTGGATTTCTGTGAGTTCGAAGCCAGCCTGGTCTACAAAGTGAGTTCCAGGGCAGGCTTCAAAGCAATACAGAGAAACCCTGTCTCGAAAAAACAAAAACAAAAAGGGAAAGAAAAGCATAATTTATGTATATTATATTAAAGTGCAAATATTAAAAGTATATCAACAAGGAACTGAACTTGCAGCTAAGAAATTCAGTGTATTTGGTGAACTGGAAAAATGACTCTGAAATACAATATCAAAAGTTATACAAGGGGATAGAGAGTTGGCTGAGGAGATTAAGAATGTGTGCTGCTATTGCATAGGACCAGAGTTCAGTTCCCAGTATTCACATCAAACAGCTCACAAACATCTGGAATTCCAGTTCCAGGGGATCCAACACTGTCTCTGACTTCATTGTTCACTCTACACACACACACACACACACACACACACACACACACACACACACACACACACACACACACACGAATAATTTAAAAAAACAATCCAAACCTCTATTCAGGAAATAAAATATACTAGTATACATCTCTCCTGAAAACTTCTGGCACAAGATTGTTTTATTGATAATGTTTATCAAACATTTAAGTAACATACAACATGAACTTTATACATTCAGGCAAAAGACAAAAGGGTAGACAAATTTCATAGCATTCTATGAACTTAATGTAACTCCAACATCAAAATCTGGCAAGATAATGGAGGAACAGAAATGAGAGACAAGAGTCTTCCATGAGTGCAGGCATAAATATGCTTAATACAGTATTAGTAAGTAGAACTTTAACAATACATTAATAGAATAACAATCCAGTACCAAGAAAAGTATATCCTAAGACTATAAAATGAAAAATTATAATTATATGAATATATGCAAAAGAAACATTTGACATAATTAACATTCTTTGATGATTAAATTTAGAAGCAAATTAATAATATATGGGAACTTCATGAATCTGACAAGGAAAATCGAGAAAAAATGCACATATAATCCAATATACATTGATATAGTGTTTAATGTTTAAATGAGGATTTTTGGAAGGTCTGACATATCATAATAAAGCATACAAAGATGATAAAAGGCATACATCTCAGAAAGGGAGAATTAAAATTAAATCACGTTTATCTGCAGATGGTATAACCATTTAAGTATAAAATTCTAAGGAGTTTCTGCAGAGATGGCTCAGCAGCAAGTATGCAGACCTGTATTTGTACCCCAGCACAAAAATATAAAGTTTGGTAGAATCAAATGCATGTCTGAAACCATGCTCCTTCCTTGGCCTCTGCATGTAACATTATCTGCACATACATATTTGCAGATACCACGAGTACACACACACTTGAGCCCATGTATGGACATATACTCACACAAAGATATTAAAATTTGAAAACAATTTATCAAACTAATAAATAGATTTAACAAAGTGACATGTTACAATGCTAACATAAATCAGTTAGATTTATTATACTAGCAAACAATTGTATATACTATTAAAAAGTGAGTTCTATTTACAAAACTGTAAACATAAAATTCAGCAAACCGGTACCAGCCATCTGATGAAGTCTGCTGGCTTACTTCCTGGTTCAGACACAGTGTGTTTCCCCTGTGTCCTTAAGTGATAGAAAACATGAACAAGCCTTCTTGAGCCACTTTTACATGCACATGATCCCATTGACAAAGATTGCATCCCCATAACCCAATCACCTTCCAATACTATCACTTTGGAAGTTAGAAAGGCTTTTTTTTTCTTCAAACCAGAGTAACACATAATAATAAATTTGGTAAGATCTTGTATGTAATATAAATGATTAATAATAAACAGTCTGAAATGAGCATATGTTGAAGAGACTCATCACAGAAGACCTATGAATATGTGCTGATAATGTAGATCAGCAATAGCATGCTTGACTAACATAGACGACACGCTGGGACTTGTCCAGAACCACACATATGCATGCGTGCATGTGTACGTGCGCAGAAGCTCACGTGTACACACACACACACACACACACACACACACAGAGAGAGAGAGAGAGAGAGAGAGAGAGAGAGAGAGAGAGAGAGAGAGGTGAATAGCCAATAATCACATGGCTATGCAGTAAACATGATTAGACTTTAAATAACAGCAAATTAAAAATAACAGTGAGTTACTACTGCATAGCTGTAGGAAAGGCTTATTTAGAAAGCAAAATCAAGCCTAAAAGTTTTATTGGGACTTTATCAGAGTTCAACAGTGGTCTTTAATCTAATTGTGTTCCTGAATGACAATTATGGGCTGGCTTTGAAAGGAAGTAGTTCTCCCAATCTCAAAACTTTGGTCTCAGAGGTTTTCATTTATGGATGCATATTATAATTACCTAGATATTGATATTTTAAAAGGATCTCAAAAAGAGTCTAGTGCATAGGCAAAGCAAGGTAGATAGTTCAGTCAGGATGCACTCAATTGCCCATATTAGATGTGAAAGTCTTGAGAGAGTTTAATGAAATTGATAAACTTTATAAGAGTTGAGTACCCTAGACACCTTGTCTCTCCAAACTCAGAACTCCTTATTTTCCCCAAATCTGTTAAGTAATTAGTTAATCTCTAGACTAGTAGGACAAAGCTTTAGTTTTCAGCTAGATCTCATTCTAATTATTCAATGTCCAGTACTTATGTCATTCTGGTAGCTAGTGTTGAGAACCACTGATCTGGTCAATTCAAACCAGCACATCAAATATTTATTTTGGTTTCAGATGGTCTCTAACTTATGATAGCTTGAGTAACAACACATTTTTAGCTTTGTTGAAGCACTATGCCCTAAGTGGAAACTACATTTAAAATTGTGAATTTTGATGCCACATAACCCCACTCTGGGCTACTAATAACATATTAGTATGATGATACCCTGATTCACTGAGCCACAACTCCCAATCAGCTGCATGATTAGAAGAGGGAAGCAACTGAAGCTATGTGTTCAAAAGCTTACATGAATTCAGTGTCTTTTAACATACACACACACACACACACACACACACACACACACACACACACACACACACACGACTTCTGTTGGGTCTATGAAGACATAATTCCATGGTACACAAGGGAGTATTGAAACCTTAAACAAGTCACTTTCTGACTTCTATTCCCTTCTGCAAAATGACCTTTTAAATGTCATTTCCAAACCTGAATTGTGTGGAACTGTGACCCATTAGTTTGGCCAAGCTCCAGATTACAAGGACTCAGTACAGAATTAAAAAAAGCCTTCAGTGCGTGGCCCTTCTCATTGTGCATGGCCCTTCTCAGGAGCCAAGATTCCTGTTCTGAAGCTTCACCTTCCTCTACCTTACCAAGTTATGGGCTTGGAATGTGAAGCATGAAGATGAATTCTCCTTTACTCTGGCAAAAGATGCAATTGTTATTAAAGCTGAATTCACCCCACCTGTAATTAAAGCATAACCTTGTCACTACATTTTACAGTTTCTTAAAGTAGTGATTTTTAAAGGGGAACTATGGACAAATGTAGTTCATTTTTCTTGTGTCATTTTTATTTAACGTTGGTTTCATTGAGCAAACCCTTGTTTGTAGATTGTAGAGAAGAGGAATCAGTTGTCTTTTATTGATCCCTCTAGAAACATAAACAGCTTTTAGCTCTTCTACCTATTTAATGCTTCTCTTGGCTCAGTGCTTCTTTGATTTTACAGCCTCATAGAAATCCTCAGTTTTATGGCTCCTCACACACACACTGTGTCTTCTAAATTCCTTCATTTCTTGTTTGATAATTCCCAAGACAAGGTTCTCATATGATAACTAAAACTATGCTAGAAATAGCATGGGATAAGGTGGGGAGTTAGCAGTTATGCAGTCCACACATTTATTAGTGGATAACCTAGATGTTCCTGATTGCTCGTGTCTACGGATAAAGTAGCTGCCAGATCATTTCATTTCATGCAGTGGAGACTTAATATATAATCTTGTGTAAAGAACTATGAATTGTTTATCTGTAATATTAGTCTGTTACTCCATGGCCTAAATTGATGTCTTGTAAAATAACAAAATCAACACAGGTTGTACTATGAAACCTTGAGGCTGTCCTCAGAATACCAAACTCCATCTTCATCCCAATTCCTCTTCCTCTCCCAATTCAACTCTTTGCCCTAGTTCTGAGTCTTCTATATAGTCTTAAGTTAAATGACAACAGCTAATTATGAGATAATAAAACAGGGTAAGGAAATATGTAATTTACTTCATAGTCAGGACGGTGAGGGTGGTTGCAATGCAAAAAGCAACCATATTCACTCATCACTCAAAGTCGTGATTGGGAATAATTGGTTTCCAGCAGGACACACTGTTTTTTGACCCTTTGCATTTTCCTGTGAGATTATCATCTCTCTCACAGCATGGATCAGAAATTTTGCAAATACCATATGTGACAGACAGACATGGTGCTGGAGAGGTACCTGAGAGTTCTACATCTGGATCTGCAGGCATCGGGAAGTGACTGAAACACTAGGCAGGCTTGAGCTTCTGAGACCTCAAAGCCTGCCCCCAACGAGACACTTCCTCCAACAAAGCCACACCTACTACAACAAGGCCACACCTCCTAATAGTGCCATTCTCTAAGAGCCTATGGGGGCATTTTCATTCAAGCCAGCACAGCCAGGAAGCATACTCTAATGACTTTCTCCTTTTTTCTGTTTTATTTTTTCTAGGTCCCCATCTGGTAAGATGGAGCCACCTAAATTCAGGATGGATTTTCTTCACTCAGTTAAATTCTCTCTCAAAATGATCTCACAGACATACCCACAGGCTTTTCTTACCAGTATCCTAGGTGATTCTAAATCTGATAAAGTTAATCATAAAGAAAATAAGAGCAGAAAAATGTAATTAGAAAGTATAAACATATACATATACCTGAAGTGAATAAAGAGGTGAAAAACTGAAGGAAGATAGAAGATAAGAAATTGAATATCAGTTTGGAAGATGTAAATAAGAGCAGAAAGACAAGAAGTTCCATTTACCAATGGCCCACTGTTTGCTAGATTGTGTGCTAATCATACTACAAGCATTATATCCTTTGATATCTCAAATTCATGAAATAGGTATTAAATGGTTGTCATTATAGATGAGGAAAATAAGGTGATGTTTATACAATTTGAGAGATTTCCTAAAGAGAGATTACTGCTGGAAAATGACTTCAGAAACTAGGGACTTCAGCACTGGCTGGCCCATCACAGCAAAAGCCAGGAGAAGGCAAGCAGAGGCTGGAGAGGGGGTAACCAGGTAAACTAATGTTGTCAGGGAATGATTCTTGGTGAGTTTGTGGCTCACTGAAGAGTGTCTACCTTGTCATCATGGTAGCCTAGCTGAGTTCTGCCCGATGGAGTTACAAGAAACTGTATTTTCAAGTAAAGCTTGACATTCAGAATTTTTAAAAAGAAATCTCCTGGTTGTTTAAAATTAACAGTTAAGTAAGAATAAATCTGCCAAAGAAAGCTGTGAACCAAATTTGCCTCACAAGTTACCAGTGTGTAAGCCATGGTTAAAGAGTGGTGTCCATGCTGAGTTAGTACAACGAAATGGAAGAAACCAGAACTACGTGATCAGAGACAAGAAAGACTATGAGATGGGAAAGTGAGTTTTTTTAAGTGAGAAAGGAACAAAAGATCAAATAATGGACAATAAAGAATAGAAGTGAGGAGGAGATGATAAGAATTCCAAGAGGTGAAAGGGGAAATCTAGTACAAAAAGAGAAAAATGATTTGAAGAAACAAGAAAGATGGATTCAGAAACATTGATGGAGGGAAGAAAAGAAAAAAGTGTCAGAACACGGATGAGAATGAAAGGCTGGCACGTAAAAGACGTTAACCCTACTGATCAATATTTGTGGGGCTCTAGGAGAGGCCGAGGTAGGCAGTGCAGGACATCACTAAGCTACCTAAGACAAAAATTCTCAACCTGTGAGTCTCAATCCCATTGGGAGGGGTCACATATCAGATATTTACATTACTATTCATAATCGTAGAAAATTTCCATTTATGAGGTAGCAAGGAAATAATTTTATTGTTGGGGTCACCACAACATGAGGAACTGTATTAAAGGTTCACAGCATAAGAAGGTTGAGAAATCACTGACCAACCTGCCTTGGAGAGCTGTCTTCCACTGAAAGGTGTTCTGCCTCTTCCTTCTCCTCCCCCTCCTCTTCCTCCTGCTCTACCTCCTCTTCCTCCTCCTCCTGCTCCTCCTCTTCCTGCTCTTCTTCCTCCTGCTCCTTCTCCTCCTCTTCCTCAACGTAAAGTGGTCATGGCGGCAGCAACAACAGCAGCAGTGGTAGCCCTGGGGTCATCTCTTGGTGAGGCCCTTCTGAGTAGTCTCCATTGCAGGTCATGTAGAGCCCTCTGCTGGTCAGGGCATTTGGGAGATTTTGTACTTCAGACAAGGGGGTGATGTACAGTCTGACACATACCCTTTACTGTCCTGAGACAGGTGTTGTGCAATAGAGTGATAGCCTTGTATGCTGCTAGCCTGCCTGGATTCAAAGAGGGGAGTTCAGTTTTGCACTAGGATATTCACATCCTGGAAAGGCTATCTCAACCCAATTCAGCGTCTTGCATCCCCCTTTTCTGCAAAAATTAGAAAGATGAGTAGACCGCATGAGAGGTTTCACGGACTCCATGGTTTGTTTCTGTTGTTGTTCCTGGACCCCCGAATTCTCCTCCCAGGGGTCTTTTAAAAAAATTAAGCATTCCCTGGACCTCAAGTTAAGAAAGGACTTTAACGACAACTCCTGCATTAAACTCTGTCCCTCCTATATCACTTCGCTCCCTTAATCCTCAAAATGTTAGGTTTTTTTTTTTTTTTGAGACATGGTTTCACTGTGTAGCCCCAGCTGTCCTGGAGTTTAGTATGTAGACCAGGCTGGCCTTGAACTCAGAAAGATCCACCTGCCTCTGTCTCCCAAGCTTGAGATAAAAGGCGTGTACGACCATGCCCCCATGCCCAGCTAAAATGCTAGTTTTTAATGACATCCAGGACTTTTCAAAGATCAAAACACATGGGAGCAATTTGGGGGTATTGAGACTTCCTACATACATATATTTTAAATCCAAACAGGCTATTCAATTTGTGATATATTTTCAATGCTTACATAGAACAAAATTATACTTTAACTACTTAAAATGACAAGGAATTAATTTATTTCTATCTGCTCAGAAAGTGTTAATGGGTGAAGTATTTTCCAACTATTGCACATGTTTGGAGTCATGTTTGGCAGCTGAATAATGCCATGGGTTTTCTTTATATAATAGAGGCTGTTTTACTAATTAAAGAATTAGCTGATGACCACGAATCACTAATCTATAGCCTATTTCTAATTGAAATGTTCCAATACAGATGGCAATGTTCTACAATATAATTGTGGTAGTCACAAGATGGTTGCCAAGTTTATCAACAAATAATTCACAGTTCAGGAAAGGTAGTGGGCTTACTGATGAGTTGAAAATTTAAAGTAATATGATGAATAGCTCCCTGCTGTTGTTTTATTTTACATTAAAAATTCATTTGGTGAGAGAGCTTCAGAGGATACAGCAAAAGCCCCAATGACTAGGATGCCCAGGCCGCAAAAACTGCTTCTGTGTCCCCATTCCTTTCCTGTCTCTATGCCTTTGGGGGAATTTTTAGATTTTAGTGGGTTCAAGCACATCTTCGCCTAAAAAGGGAGTGATGTGTTTTGGAGACTCAGTGCCCATTAAATGACATCATGATGCAGCCACTTACTCTTGAGGCACACTCTGGATCTTTTTCAAGTAACCTAAACCTGAATTGAGGGTGGCAGAGTGAGGGCAGGGAGATGTTCCTTAGAATGGTCTTTCTTTAAATTATGAAAAATTTCAAACAAAGCACTGTGATTTCAATTTGTTCATGGGTTCCTCATGTCAGGAGTTCAGAAGAGACAGTGGAAAGAGTTCCTTCTGCCCCATGGTGTTGAGCTTTGGCTAGGAATACTTGAAGGCTGGTGGTTACGATGGTTGGGTGGGGGATGGCTGGGATTGCCTGAAGCCTTATTCAGTCACATGTCAAGTGCTTTGGCTAAGAGAATCCAAAATCTCAAAGTGTCAAACCAAATGCCTACATATAGCCTTTCTACAGGACCAAGTTAATGAACTGCACTGCTTTGGAGCAGTCAAATGGCTTACATGATGCCCAGAGTTCCAAGCATGAGTATTCCAGCAAGCAAAGAGCAAACAGAAAGTAGTGGATGTTTTGTTGTTGTTGGTTTGGTTTGGTTTGGTTTGGTTTTTGCTTATTTGTTTGTTTGTGATCCAGCCTTAGAACTCACCTGCCAACATCCCAAGGATTACAAGCTTGCCTTTCTAGATTTAACAAGCATGGTAGGGGAGGTGCAGAGACTCACCTAGTCATCCATAGGAAAGTTTATTTAAAAAATGGAACATGTTTTAAAAACACTGACATGCAAAAATACAGAGAAAAATATAAAACTAGCCAAAGCATTCATGATCAATAATTCATACTCTAACACTCTTGCTAGATTTACTTCAGATCATTTTTTAATGCAAATACAATGTCACTTTTCAAGAAAGGGCTCTAGCCTATTGAGTTACCTGTTTCAGTATGCTTTCTAGACAGGTATTTTCCCTTATAATAATAGCCAGTATTTTGAAGGTGTTGGGCACTAAAATTTTCGAAAGATGCTTTCCCAAAATCACATTGAGTCTTAACAGTGGTCTTCAGTTAACACATGGGAAAACCTGAGACATAAAGGCAAATTATCCATGATCAGGAAGCTAACAACTCTATTCAACTCAAAAACATGTTTATGTAGAACCTACTACATGAACTTTTGCCTTATTCATAGAACTAATAATCTAGTAGGAGCCAGTTAATAACCATAAAGAATATGGGAAGCACGATGAGGGCAATTGACTAAAGTTAAGGAGGGCATGAGGACGAAGAATAGTCAATATTTAAACTTGCGTAGCCTAATTCCAGAATGGATGTGTTCAGCCATTGCACAGAACAATTCATATTGTTAATTTGGTTTAATAGTTGAGACTTAATAAAGTTGGGCCTGAGGGATTATGGCATGCTTCACTAGACTTCATGTTCTCCTTTCCGCCTCCATTGAAATTACTTTTTCTAGCATTCATTGCTTCATGCTTATTTATTTTACTTGTCTCACATTTTTTTTTCCTGGTAGAACTCTCTTGGCAGGAAACAACCTTGTCATACAGAGATTCTAAGCAGACATGTTTAGACTGTCTTTAATAAAATAAAGTGGCCTCCTCCCTATAATTAACACTGTTGAGCATGCATTTAAACCTCAAAAATCACCAAGTCCTGATCCATCCACCCTGTATTATAAAGGCACAAGCACGTTTTTTATCACTCAGTGCAATAATGGTTGAATGATTTTCTTGGAAACTCTTGAAGTCTGAAGGGAAAATTAAGTGATTTAGGCCCTTGGGGGATATAACTAGATCTTCTATGACTATTTGACTGGGTTATGCTGCCCGGGAACTTAGGAAAAAGAGAGTGATATTTTTACTCACGCAAGCATATGACACATGTTTGTGAGTTTCCCATAATGCTCCAGTCTTGGGTTGCATTTTTATTGCCATCAGGTTGTTTCTCTCTCTCGGAATTTAATTTTATGACATAGATATGGTAAGTCTTAATGAAAATGTCAGGCTTTATGTCTTTAGAAATAATGACACAGGAAATGAGTTGAGTGCCCCTGTGTGGCAAGCAAATAAAATAGAACAAAGCTTCACCACAAGAGATTCTGCGTTTCCTGCTCTCAGTCCGCACCTGCTTTCAGCATAGTTTGCTGGCCCCATAATGGGATGGAGAGCAAAGGTCGTTTTCCTTTTCCAGATTGGTGAGTCCTAGTTGGGCTTGTTTGGTTTTTAGAATTTTACTACTTAATTAGTGCGTATCAATTGTACAAGAATAGCTTTTATTATTACATTTTCATACACACATATAATGCATTTCATCATATTCACCCCTCATTACCCTCTCTGTCTCATGTGCCACTGGTGCTCACCCAACGGGTAACGATAAGTTTCTACATTAACATCTCTCATGGCCTCTGGGGATGCCCACAGACATAACACACACACACACACACACACACACACACACACACACACACACACACACACACACACATTAAAATAAAAACAAAATCTCTAAAATAGAGAGGCATGCAATCACCATGCTGAGAGGATTAGGTCTGCTCTGCTTAAAATCCGCCTGTGATTCAACTGACCATAGGGTACCATAAGCCCTTCACAATGTAGTTCTTGTGCATGTCTCCAGTCTCACAATCCTTAAGTCCCAGCCATCCCCATCTCACCACCCAGCGATCCCCACTTGCTGTGATTCTCAGTCTTCCATGCTCTTTCATGCCCCGCCTCCTTGCTATTCAGTTCTTCTGTGCCAAATGCCCTTATTCTTGCTTTTAAATCCATCATCAGCACTTACAAGCCATGTGTTTTGGGGCAAAACTGAAACCACTCAGTTCCTCAGTGTACTAGTCCACAAAATAGAAATGATAATTATTCATTCTGCACAGGATTGTTGTGCGGACTGTGTGAGGTAATACTTACTCAAACAGCACAGTCTAGCACAAATCATATGTTACAAAAAGTTAAGTATTTTCATTACTATTATCAATATTATTACTAAACATTCTTTAGGTCTTACTTCCTTCACAAAGTCTTGGCCCTCACTGTCAACTCCATGCCTATTGGCCCAGTCAATTAAACCCTTCTTCATTCCTCTGCTTTTGCCAAATCCCAGCTCTGTCATTTGTCAGCCATTGTGAACAAGTGTCATTTACACTTTCTGAACTTAGATTTCCTCCTCTGAAAACTGAAGATAATGATGACAGTACAGTGCTGACTGCATACAGTCCTTGCTGCTATTAAAGGTATTTTAGCACCCTGCTCTGTACTTAGGAGAGACTCAATGAATGATGGCCAATGCTATGATGAAGTGTACTCTATGGTGGTGAGGAAGGTAAGGGGTCACTCCTTCTTCAGGCAAGGCAAGGACCGTTCTTGTCTCAAGAAATATTTGGGAGGAAGATATGGCTTCAAGGATTCACTCCTGGTTTCAATATTGATATTGCATCCCTGACTTGAACCCTACCCATTCCTGCACTGCATACTGTTTTTTTTAATATTATTATTGTGCATTAACATCTGCTGCCTAGGTCCCCAGCACATTGCACTACACTACGCTTTTCTGCTACATCTGTTTTTCTACCTACCTTAGAAACATGCCCACTCTTTAAGACTCAGATTTTAGTGCATGGTCTCCAGAAAGATGTCTGAATCCCTGTATCGAGATGGGTACCCTAGCCAGTACTCGCCTAATCACAGTGCTTACGGTATGGTCATAACTTCTTTTGTTTATGGGTCAGTATCTTTAAAGGTACTTGTTTTCCTTAAGTTTCACATCTGTGCAGATTTATCACTATATGTGTTGGACCTTGCTCACAGTTTGCAGCATGATATGTATGCACAGTATTTGTACTAAACTGGGGAGACCCAGATGTCCTTGAACAAGTTCGAGGTTATTGTCAAAATGCCAAGATATTGACAAAGACACCCTGAAGCAGCGTGGAAAACATCTGGACATTCTTTTGCTGGTAGGAAAAGTGCTTAATTTGACCTATGACTCCTGAAAAAAAAGGAAGTAACATTAAAAAGTAGCCTTCCAAGCTATTAGAAGCTTGGAGAACACTGCCATCTAGTGATGGAATTCAGAGGTGCTGGAGAATGCAGCTCTTCTTACAAAACGATGAATGGCCAATTTGTCTAAAGAAGGCAGGTGTGTGAGATGAATTTCCACTTGATAGATCCTGTTAAATGAGAACAATAAAGGGTTGGCTGTCTCATTTGTTAGTCACCATGCCCTACTGCTGTAGCTAGTTGCTGGTTGGCAAGGGGAGGTTTTTCAAGAATAGACCAGATGGAACCTATTTGATTTCATTGTCACATTTATTGTCAGGCAACATGCCCTATTTTTCCAAATGGAAGTATGGCCGACACATATCTGCTTTCAGCCATTATACAATATAATTGGACACAAGAACCCATTAAAGAATAAGGCATCATTAAATTTGACACAAGTAATTGACTGGCTGTTTGGTGTTAAACAAACATATTTGACTGTATGCTTGACAATTTTTAGTCATCCTGGAATTATTGATATGTTTTGTTGGAATCCCAAGAAATTTACTTCAGAATATACCAAGCTTCTTCTAATATCATCAGGATTACTACAGATAACCTACCACATTGCCACCAGCCAACCGTGAACTGTATTTGGAGCCAGATAGATTTGAGTTCTGATTTCTGCTCTATCACTCACTATGTAACTTTGGGTAAATTAGTTACTCCTGCCTTTGCTTCCTCTTCTGTAAAGATAATCTTGGAAACAATACCCTTTCCATTCTGGTTTTATGAGGATTGAGATAGATACAGAAATAACTCCAAACAGCAAAGGACACATAAGTAAATGCTCACAGTTTTCACAAGCACTTAGCCGCTCCCCCATTACTGTCCTGACAGAAAACAAGAAAACTCAATGAACAAACAATTGCATATACCACATACATAACATTCTGTGTGCAGTGTATGTCAACTTAGTTTTATACATTAGTTTCTTTAATTTTGTGATTACTTTTAGTCAGTGCTCAAAATAATGAAAAATGGGTTTCATTATTAAATTTTCATACTTATATATCATGGTTTCTTGGTTCCCTTCTTTACAGTCTCTCTCTCTCTCTCTCTCTCTCTCTCTCTCTCTCACACACACACACACACACAATCTATATTTCATTCTATATTTTATCTTCCCCTCTTTGATCTCCTCTCATCTCTCTTTAGACCTTTTTCTCCTCCCTTCTTAAAACCTTTATTTATTGTTTATTATATATATTCCACATCTGAGGTGAAACATATTAGTGATTTTGAGTTTTGAGTCTGGCTCACTTTGGATAATGTGACGATATCCAATTGGATCAACCTCTCTGAAAATGTCATGATTTAATTCTTCTTTCCAGCTGAATTCATGATTTTTATGTATTTCCACATGTGTGTATGCATTCACATACATGTGAGAAAACAGTGCTTAATTTTTAATGTAAGGCAGAAATAAAAGGAAATTCTTGTAACAGATTGTGATTTTCTGAAGATTCTAGTCCCGTCATACTAGAAGATCTCATTGGTCAGGCAGAAACATGCACCATGTATACACACCACAAACACAAGCACTGTAAAGCAGAGACAGGAGAGGGAGTCACATGACTGACTCACTTGCCATGCGCAGTGTTGCTGTTGGCAACATGATCTTCACAAATGTTAAACAACTCTTCAGAGAATTCTGAACATAACAAAGCCCAAATTTCCTTCAATTTACACAGCAGTTGTATTCCTGGAAATTTCAGTGTGTACTAAAACAGTACAAAATACTTAATGTTTATACATAAAGTAGCATTATGTTCTGGACAAAGTCTTATTAACAGATTTGTTTAACCGAGTGAGTAACTGGTGGAGGTAGCTTCAAAAGCTGGTTAGAATAGAAGGCATTCTTCACCATGTGGCACAATATAGTATACTGAGGGGATATATCTGAGTGCGCCCCTATATTGTGAAACCCATCTCTGCCTTATAGATACCCTCATGAATGCAGAATCATCAAATCTGGGGCTTAGAAACATAACATCTGAGAGTGGACACTGCTATTCATTTTTGCCTAGAAGAGAGTAACACAAGGGTGGAGTCTAAGCAGTCGGGAGATATGGCAAGGGACTTCAAAACCTGAGTATGTCTTTGTATTTGAGTCCGGTAAGGTATGTAGGGGTGCCCAGTACGGGGAGAGAGTGAGTTCAGGTGGGGTATATGGAGGTTAAGTATTGAAAAATGGAGAAGGGTTAGGAGTGATAACCAGAATGAGCTGGTGTCAGGGCCTAAACCAAGCTCTGAAAAGGCAGCACATCAGAAATAATGGAGACAAACTACAACCACAATCAAAATAGAAGGCTGAGCAATGAAAGAGGCAAATGAGCTGTTACTTTATGTTGTGTTTTCCATCCAGCTGACGGGCACTCATGAAGACCTGGATACGAACTCTGACTCTACTGCTCACTGTGGGGTCTTGAGACAGTGGCTATGTCTCACACTCCGCTTATCTGCGAGATGACAATGCCATCTGCTACTTCACATGGTGGCCATGGCAAATGACACTGGAGACTACATGTAAAATGCTATGCCCACCCAAACCTGGCAGGTGAGGGTGCTTATACTGGCTTCCCCACCACCCTGCTCTTCCCTCTGTTCCTGCACCACACTAGGTGGCAGCCCCCATCTAACAAGTTCTAAAGCTGCCTCTTCTTCCTCATGCCTTACAATCCTCTGATGGCACCTTTGCAGTTTCTTTTGTATTGATTTTCTCTACTCAGTCCCCACCAACCCTGTGTCCATCTCAGGACTTTGCAATCTTTGTTCTGTACTTGTATCTGCTTCAGAGGTCAATTGCAGCTGGGGGCAAAGGCTCATTCTCTCCAAATCTTGTTGGTTTGGTTGATGACAGTCAGGCTGCTTCTTCAGAATAGGAAGGGGCAAATGAAATCCAAGGCAGAATGGTGGGCTAGGATTTACTGTCATCTTACAGAGACAAAGCAGTCTAAAGTATAGAATAAAGCTTACAAGCTATGGAATCAGGCTTTCTTGGGTCTGAATTCAAACTTCATCACTTTTGTCAACTCTTTTATCTTGGGTGGGTTACATTATTTCTCTGTGCTTCCCATTTTATCATCTTTAGAGGAAATTAAAGAGTAGTGCTTATGTCAGATCATTCTTTTAAGGATTAAATCAATTATACAGAAAAGGCTTAGAATGATGTTTGGTATATAGTAACCTCTAAAAGTACTTGAGTATGTTTAAGGATTTACAATGGGGCTAAACATGAGATGTAAGGCAGTAGATTATTCCGAAGCCTTGCAAAGTATAGGTCCAGCATGGCCACTCTTCATGGTATGTACAGTAGGAACATCCTGCTAGCTCGAGTGAACTCTGTAACATCCCTGCTACCCTCCTCTGACTCCCACCCTCCTAAGTGTGGTTTTTCTCAGGTTTGCCTGGCAGATGCACATGACTCTTTTTGGTGCATTCTTAATCCCAACTGAAGTCCCCTTGATGTCCTAGACTTTGGAAGAATGCAAAGCAGAGAAAACTAATCAAGTGCCCAGTAGAAGGCAGGAATTGCTGGTTATACTTAAGGATTCTGATGAGTCCATTCCTCGGGGAACGGCTTTCCACAAATGGGCTCAGTGAAAACGAGGCCAAGGAACTGTCAGTTTTAAATACTTATGTACCAGGGACACCTGAGCAAAGGACTCTGTTGAGTACAAAAGCAGTAACAAGGCATCCGTGCCACAGAAAGCCCCGTGATAGCTCTTTGAATGGCTGAAGTATTGTGCAAAGTGTAAGCCATTATCAGATGCAGGAATTATGAAGTGCAGGCCAGATACCAGAGTATTTGATTACTCTTTTGGATGTATTTATATGGAAGAAGTCTGGAAGTCTAAGTTTACACCACCATGGGTTCCACTATGATTCATTTAAGACTAACAGTGATCAGAAATAGGGAGGGCTCTATCTGCTCATAAAGCTTTATCAGACAGACATAGATTTCTTGATTTAATAGTGAGTACCAGATTTCTATTGTGGAGAGGGTTTGACATAAAATCATACAAGAATGTTTGCAGAGTCAAGTCCTGGAAAAACGGATGTGTATGCTGCTGCTGTACCTCTAGGGAGTAGATATAAGTAGTATTGTTTTGTGGTACCATAAAAGGCCAGGGACCTTGAGCAGCCAAAAAGCATGCTGAAGCTGGGAGATAGAGTTCCTGGACAACAGAGTTCCTGGCAAGACTGTTTGTGTAGTGCCATGTATGGAGTTTAGTTATATACCAATGATGTCTAGGTTTCTCAGTCACTGGATGAGGTACATTTTGGTTGGAGCCATGTGAATTGACTGAAGCAAGATCTATAGAGTTACTAGGAGCCTGGATATAGTCATCTGCTATTTTCACACTATTTCACTGCTATTTCTGACAGTGTTCAATATACTGTGACTCAGTAGGAGTAAGTTCTGGGACTCACTCAAGGTCTAGAGCAGCATCTAGCCTGATCCTACCCTTAATAACAAGAGGCATGGGACTCCTTGTTATGCAGAGTCAGTTCACATTTACAGCCTCAGGAAATTAGCATCATGGGGAGAGTTCAACGTCAAAGACCTTAGCCAGATTTTGCAATCAGGAGGGGGTTGGGGAAGCTATTGTCATTTGGGAAAAATTACTTAGTTTATTTTTACTTGAATTTTGAATTACACACAGAAAAGGATATTAGGGTCTTTTCAGTGCATAATGGACCTTGAAAGTCCTCATTGGGCCTTGACAACTATGCTGCAAATTCTGAATTTGCTATATTCTGGGTTTCAGCAGAGTCCCCCTCCCAGCCACCAGCTCATACAATTGTGCCATCTAGCGGCCCATGCTGTACTCGGAAGATTGACTTTTTAGCCTGCTGTAATTCCTTTCATTTCGGGGGCAGTGTGTGTGTGTGTGTGTGTGTGTGTGTGTGTGTGTGTGTGTGTGTGTGTGTGGTTTACATCCAGAACTGCACTTGTGTAATGAAGGGGAGAAAAGTCCCTTTACATCCAGAGATGAGGCAGTTACATGGCTATTAGCAGGGGAAATGCAGCTATACAACTATGTCTTTGGGAAGATGCTTCTTACCTTTGCAATCTTGTCCTGACCTGCAGGACGTCAACCTGGGGCAAGAGAGTCAGGGATAGAGAATGGGGACAAGAGACACAGAAAGAACGACCACAAGACAGGATTCTGATCAAGCGGCAAACTTTACTTTTCTCAGGCTAGCTTATATAGCCAGGAGATGGGGAGGGGCAGAATGGGTTGTTTGTGCACCAGGTGTTGGTATAGGCAGCTACAAAGAGGATGTTTGGCAGGGTAAAGAGTTCATGAGTGAAAGGTCCAGGAAGGGGTTGCCTAGGTGACTGAGCCTGTGGGTGGAGCACTGGGTCAAGTTGTTTCTTTTCTTGAGTGGAGGTTCTAAGGAGCTGCTATGTAAAGGTTAACTTTCCAAGCATGGCCTAGGATCTCATGCCAAGCCCTGAGATTTGGCTCCTAACACAATCTAATGAAATGCTTCATACCCAAGCATCTTTGCTGCTCTGCTTGTAGTTTTAGCAACTAGGGATTTCTCCAAATATTCTATTTTCATTTTTCATGGTATGGGTGATGGGATATAGGGCCTTGCATATGCTAACAAGCTACTGTACAACTGAGCAAAATTCCCAATATCTGTTGTCTAAATGGGAAAGCCAAATTTATGGTCCAGCAATATACGTGATTCTTTATCATACATTTGACAAGAAGACTCTTTCCCTTTTATTTAAAATACTTCCCCCCCCCAGGGTCAGCTGGCCTGAACAAGGAAGAACACATCGACCCCAGATGCTGTCTGGGAGGCCAGTACAGGACTGATCCAGACCCCTGAACATGGATGTCAATGAGGAGGCCTTTGCACTCTAGGGGGCCCCTGGTAGTGGATCAGTATTGTTCCCTGGTGTAAGAAGGGACTTTGAGAGCCCATCCCATGTGAAGGGATGCACTCTTGCCCTGGACACATGGGGAAGGGCCCAGGCCCAGCCCAGGATGATGTGGTGGTCTTTGGGGAGCCCCCATTGAGGGCTCTACCCTGCCTCGGGAGTGGAGGGTGGATGGGGTAGGGGGTAGGTCGGGGTAGGCGAGGAGGGATGGGGGTGAGGGGAGGGAGAGGGAGAGGGAGAAGGGATCGACATGTGAAACAAGCTTGTTCCTAATTTGAACTAATAATAAATAAATAAATAAAAAATAAATAAAATAAAATACTTCCCCCCCTCACATAATGTATCCTGACTACAGTTTCCCCTTCTTCTACTTCTCCTGGTTACTCCTAACCACTCCTCCTGTTCTGTCTCTCATTAGAAAACAAAATTGGCTTCTAAAAGAGAATTATATAATATAATGTAGCACAGAACAAAAACTAATAATGTGAATAGGACAAAACAAACAGATGGAAAGAGCCCAAGAATAGCCAGAAGAGGCAGATATAGACACAGAGACACACTTGTTCACACACTCGGGTACCCCTTAGAAACACTAAACTGGAAGCCATAACATATACACAAAATACACAAAAGTATAAAGGTAGGGTAAATATATATATATATATGTACATATATATTTATATATTTATAGACCATCTGCATATCATATATTTGTATTATGATCATAACAGTAGCTTAATTATAGTTAAGAATTATGTGTGTATGAGTGTATATATATAATTATAAATATGTGTGCATGTGTATATAATTATATGTAATAAATTATTACATATAATAATAAAAATAAGATAAAAATGAAAAATATGCTAAAAAAATCCATGGCATGACATTATGATGCCATTGTTGGCTATCTAGTACTGGCCATGCATCCTGCTCTTAAAAATAGTTTGTTTCTGCCGGGTAGTGGTGGCACACACCTTTAATCTTAGCACTCGGGAGACAAAGGCAGATGGATCTCTGTGAGTTTGAGGCCAGTCTGGTCTACAGAGTGAATTCCAGTACAGGACAGGGCTACACACAGGGAAACCCTGCCTTGAAAACCCAAACCAAAAGAAAGAAAGAAAGAAAGAAAGAAAGAAAGAAAGAAAGAAAGAAAGAAAGAGGAAAAGAAAATAATAGCTTGTTTCACTGTTGAGACTCCTTGAATGAAACTAAATTTTACTTGCAAGTAGTTATCGATTGGAGATTATAGCTCTGCTTTAGCAATGTGGGCGTGTGTCCACTTCTCTTTTTGAAAGCTCTAGGACAGCATTTGGTACAAACCTGTGGAGGCCCTGTGCATGCTGCCTCAGTCTCTGTGAGTTCATAAGAGTTTCTAAGTCATTTGACCTCTTCTGAGAATCCCTTGTTTAGATCTGCACCTGATTTTTAAACTGGGTTATCTAGTTTTGTGAGTTCCTTCTATATTCTGGATATTAGCCCTCTATCAGATGTATAGCTGATAAATTTTCCCCATTTGGTAGGTTCCCTTTAGTCCAAATGATGGTGTCCTTTGCCATGAAGAAGATTTCAGGTTTATGAGGTCCCATTTATTAATTGTTTATTTTAGTGCCTTACTAATAGTGTTCTGTTCAGAAAGTTATTTCTTGTGCCAATTAGTTCAAGTCACTCCCCCACTTTCTCTTCTATCAGGTTCAATGTATCTGGTTTTATGTTGAGATATTTGATCCATTTTGAGTTGAGTTTTGTGCAGGGTGATAAGTAGGATTCTACTTGGATTCTTCTACATGCAGATGCAGTTTGAGCAGCAGCATTTCTTGAAGATGCTGTCTTTCCAGTCTGTTATTCTAGCATTGTTTTAAGAAATCTGTTGTCTTGAGAGCTGTTTGGAGGTTCTAGCAGGGGAACGCAGCTACTCATATAACCTTGGCCGAAGACCTGTCCTCCTCTATTCAGGGAAGATCTTCCTCTTTGACCGAGCAAGTATGTAGCTTCGGGAGGGAGGCACATGGAATGGTGAGGGAGGAAGGGGACACCCGCCTAGCCAGTCAGATCAGCAAATCAACGCTGCCCATCAATGGGGTGACAGATCGCCCACCTTAAATGCCCTTCTCTGATGAGATTGATGACTAACTTATACTAGGGCCTTCATCCAGTAGCTGGTGGAAGCAGAGGCAGACATCCACAGTTAAACACTGAACTGAACTCTGGAATCCAGTTGCAGAGAGGGAGGAGTGATGAGCAAAGGGGTCGAGACCAGGCTGGAGAAACCCACAGAAACAGCTGATCTGAGCAAGGGGGAACTCATGGACATAAGACTGATAGTTGGGAAACCAGCAAGACTGTTTCAGTCCCCATGAACAAGGACGTCAGTTTGGAGGCCTGGGCAATCTATGGGGCCTCTGCTAATGGAACAGTATTTATCCCTAGTACACGAATGGACTTTGGGAGCCCTCTTCACATAGAGGGATACTCTCTTAGCCCTAGACACTGGAGAGAGTCTAGGCCCTGCTCCAAATGATATGACAGACTTTGTAGATCCCCCATGGGAGGCCTTACCCTCCCTGGGGAGCAGAAAGGGGTTGGGATAGGGGGCCGATGGGGGGCAGAGGAGGAGGGGAGAGAGAGGGAACTGGGATTGACATGTAAAAGAAGTTGTTTCTAATTTAAAAATGGTCTAATTACAATTATAAAAATAAAGAAAAGAAATCTGCTGTCAATAGGTATGTGAATTTATGTCTAGGTCTTCAGTTGAGATCCATTGAGATGATCATGTGGGTCTTGTCTTTCAGTTTCTTTACATGGTCAATTATTTTTGTTGATTTATGTATGTTAAACTATCCCTGCATCTCTGGGATGGAGCTTACTTGACCATGGTAGATGATCTTTTCGATGTTTTCTTATATTTGATTTGCAACTATTTTACTGAGAATTTTTGCATCTGTGTTCATAAGGAAATTTGGTCTGTAATTCTGTTTCTTTGTTGGGTCTTTATGTGGTTGGGTATCAAGTAACTATGGTTTCTTTTTTTTTTTCGGAATGATTTGAGCAATATTGACATTAACTCTTCTTTGAAAGGCTAGTAGAATTATGCACTAAACCTTTCTGGCCCTAGACTTTTGTTTTTGCTTGGTAGACTTTTGTTTGTTTTTTGTTATTATTTCTTTCTCATAAATTACATCCTAACTGAAGTTTCCCTTCCCTCCAATCATCCCTATCCCTCCCCTGTACTTCCTTTCTCCCCCAGATCTCCTCTCCCTCCATTTCCTTTCAGAAGTGAGCATCCCTCCAGGGATATCAACTGAACACAGCATAGCAAGTGACAATAAAACTATGCACATACCCTCATGTCATGGCTGGTCAAGGCAACCCAGAAGAAGGAAATGGATTCCAAGAGCAGGCAGAAGAGTAAAAGACAGCTGCCTCCACTCCCACTGTTGGGAGTTCCACAAGAACAATAAGCTACACAACCATAAAAGCTCCCTGATTTTTAGTTCAGTTTCTGTGAGGCCCTATGAGCCCAGGTTAGTTGATTCTGTGGGCCATGTTCTCCTGGTGTCTTTGATTTCTTTGTCTCCTATCATCCTTCCTTCCCATCTTCTGAGGGATTTCCTGAGCTCCACCTAATGTTTGGCTATGCGTCTCTGTATCTGCTCCCATCAGTTGTAGGGATGAAGCCTCTCTGATGGTGATTGTATTAGGCTAGGCTCTGGTCTTCTACAAGTACAGCAGAATATCATTAGAATTTTTTTTGCTAGTCTTGTTTAGTTATATCGTACATCACTGGGCTATCCAACCTCTGGTTACTGGCCATCCAGGCAGTGTCAGGCATGGACTCCCCCTTGTAGCAGGGGCCTCAAGTTGGATCAGTCATTGGTTGGAAACACCCATAAGTTCTGCACTGCCGTTATGCTAGCATATCTACTTTTTATTACTGCTTTTATTTCACTAGGGGTTATAAGTCTTCTTAATTACATATCTGATCTCGACTTAACTTGGCAGGTGGTATGTATTGAGAAAATTATCCATTTCTTTTAGATTTTCCAATTTGGTGGAGTACAGGTTTTTAAAAATATGTCCTTATGATTCTCTGGATTTCCATGTCCCTTTTCATCTCTATTTTTGTTACTTTGGATATTCTTTCCTCACCTTTTAGTTAGTTTGAATGAGGGTTTGTCAATTTTATTGATTTTCTCAAACAATCAACTCTTTGTTTCATTGATTTTTTTGTTTTTGATTTTTTTTGAGACAGGGTTTCTCTGTATTGCTTTAGAGCCTGTCCTAGAACTCGCTCTGTAGACCAGGCTGGCCTTGAACTCACAGAGATCTGCCTGCCTCTTCCTCGAAAGTGCTGGGATTAAGGGCGTACACCACCAATGCCTGGCTGTTTCATTGAATTTTGTATTGTCTTTTATTTGTGTTAATTTGTTTCTGTTTTATTGATTTCAAACTTGAGTTTGATTATTTCTTGCTGACTACTCCTTTTGGGTGTGATTTCTTCTTTTTGTTCTAGAGCTTTCAAGTAGCTAGTGTGGGATCTATCCATTTATTTTATGCAGGCACTTAGTGCTATGAACTTGCATCTTAGAACTGCTTTTATTGTGTTCCATAAGTTTAGATGTGTTCTGTATTTATTTTTATTCAATTCTAGAAAGTCTTTAATTTCTTCTTCTTCTTCTTCTTCTTCTTCTTCTTCTTCTTCTTCTTCTTCTTCTTCTTCTTCTTCTACTACTACTACTACTACTACTACTACTACTACTACTACTACCACCATTACTTCTAATTTTACTTTCTCTTCCTCTTCTGGTTTTTAAGGACAGGGTTTCTTTGTGTAACTGGAACTCACAGAGTTCAACCTTCCTCTGCCTCCTAAATGCTGGGATTAAAAGTGTGCACTACCACTGCCCTGTTTTAATTTTCTTAGCCCATTTTTCATTCAGTCATGAGTTGTTTGGTTTTCATGAATTTGGCTACCTCATTGCCTGGCAGGCTTGGCTGGCTGGTTCCCAGGGAATGCTTGTTGAGTTGGGGGATGGGATAAGGCCATGAGTGGGGGGAGGAAGTTTGGAAGGAAAGATCTGTGTGATCCATGGAGGCAGGTTTGTTAGTGAAGACTGCAGCAGGTGTTAGTGAAGACTGTTACAGAGCTGTAGATGAGATTGGGGGCATGTGTTTGGAGGAGAAGAAGGGGAGATGAAGATCTGCAGTCAGCCTTTGTGCTTCCTTGACCCTTTACTGACGAGAAACAGAGGAGGGGTGGATGGGGGAAAGAGATGGGTGGGCTACTGGGAGAAGGGGAGGGAAGGGAAACTGCAGTTGGGATGTAAAAATAACTAACTAACTAAATATAAATAAATAATTTAAGAAAAAACATTTAATGACAGGTCTCTTCTATTCTAATTTGGACTCAGTGGTGAGCATAAATGGTATGTGAGGACTTTATAAAGCAGTTGTAATTATAAGCAAAAATCTGAGACTTCCATTGATGACAAGGATGCACTGTAAATCTCATCATAGAGAGGGAGGAGTGACGAACAAAGGGGTCAAGACCATGCCGGGAAACACCACAGAAACAGCTGACCTGAGCAAGTGGGAACTCATGGACCCTAGTCTGACAGCTGGGGAACCAACATAGGACCAAACCAGGCCCCCTCACCATGGGTGTCAGTTAGGAGCACTGGGCAGTCTCTGGGGCCTCTGGCAGTGGAACCAGGATGCATCCCTAGAGCCCATTTCCCATGGAGGGATACTCTCTTAGCCTAGATACACAGGGGAGGTCCTAGGCCCTGCCCCAAATGACTTCACAGATTTTAATGATCCCTCATGGTAGGCCTCACGCTCCCTGGGGAGTAGATGGGGGGGTTGGTGGGGGATATGGGAGAATGGGAGAGAGAGGGAACTGGGATTGATATGTAAAATGAGATTGTTTCTAATTTAAATTATATATATATATATATATATATTATCATAGATTTTTGCTGCTGAGTTCATTGTTGCAGAAAATACTGCACTGAGTTGAATGTAAGTAAGTTACAAGTGAGTGAAGATGAAGCTGAGATTTCTGCAGTCAAGTCTCAGGCTCCTGCTGTGGATGTGGATGAACTGACTCTGTGGAGATCATGCTAGCGAGTTCCTGCCTGCAGGGCCCTTCTAGCAGGAGGTTGAAGCTGGAGATTGCAGCTTTGGCTCTCTGCAGGGTAGACTCTTGAAGAGACCGGCTGAGAAACCTACAGAACACACTTGAAGAGTAACCATCAGCTACAAGAGCAGTTCCCTACCCCACCACATTCAGGATCTTATAAGAGAGTGCTGAAGTTGGTGCCAAAAAACTGCTACAGCTTTCAGATTCATCTTTGTGAGATCACTTCCTCTTTCCTCCAGAGGGTGGCACAGAGGCGAGCTGGAAATCATTTGAGAACTGTACAGAAGCATTCTCACTCACAAAGTGGTAACTTAGCCCTAGAATGAACACCATTCAAAGAATATCTGACCTTGGGAAGCATGAGCTGGAAGCAACCTATTTGACTCCCTATCTGCTGTATAGGGTTTGAGACATGAGGCTAGGCCACCTAGGAGTAGGGAAAGCAGGTGAGACTGAGGTTTGGTCCAGAAGGTCTAAAAGAGAAGTGGAGCATTCTTACTGAGAAATAACCCTAGACCACAAAAATAGGCCAGCTGTCAAAGTCCATTTCCAATGGAAAAAGGTGAGAGGGATGTGAGTCTTTGTCTCAGACTCTAGTTCAATGTCTAGACAGTCTACAGATCAATCACAGGATTGAAAGGCCAGAGGGCTACAACACAGCAGAAGGTGGAATATGGCAGTCTATAGGCTAATTATGATGAGTGAGTGATGACTGTGATTTGCTAATGTGGACCAGACAGTGCGTGTCTCTGTCATGCACAGGGACAACAATTCAGGGTAAAGGAGTCTAGGGGAAAGCATCGAGGGGATGTCAAAGACGCCGTGACAGGGTGTGTTTGAAACAGGGAACTTGGACAGTGTTTCTGTGTGAATTCAACTGTTGGAAGATTTGAGGATTTTGGATTCCGATTTGTGGCTTCATTCTGCCTGAGGGAGCCAGATGACACTGATAGTAAGCAAGAAGGCACCGAAATCACACTACCTAACGTTATTACATCCTAACTCTGCTCCTTACCTGCTGTATGGCCTTGGGCAAGTTGTTTAACCTCTCTGTGCTTCCTTTCCTCTAAAATGAAGATAAAAATAACACCCAACTCTACTGGTTGTAAGAAATAAAAGAAAGTAATACAAGTAAAATCCTTAGGGCAATGCCAGCCACATAGTTCAAATTTCATATAAATTGTCATTGTGTGCTACCATGAAACAGAGCTAGATGACAAAGATGAATACTCAGAGGCATTTAGTTCCTGTGTCATACATTGCCGAGGTGACTTTGGACTGATTACTTAACCCTCTCTGAGCCTCAGTCTACTTACCTATAAAAATAAGAATCCGGCTTTGCTGGGCTGCTATGTGGATTAAATGAGATAGTACTGCAGAGTGACTAATGGCATGTTTATAGCAAGTATTTAGTACTAATTATAATTCTTTTTGTGATTAGAAAACAAGTAGATTTTGAGCACATCCTCTAAGATCAGTAGTTGGAAAGAAAACATCTGGAGAGACATTCATGATATTTCTCATTGGTCTCCTTTTGAAGGTAGGAAGTGCAAGAGAAGTAGCTACAGCTAATGCTGTACATTTTTCCAACTTGAATTCTGCTTTTATCATGTGTGAATTACAAGATTCAAGGAATCTTAGAATTCTTCCCTCATTGTGGGTCACCACGATCACTTTGTAGCTTCTAGTGAATGGACAAAGGACAAGGATTGGCTCCTTTACTTAGAAAATCCAACTCTGAACCACCTGAGGTGTAGCACTCTTCTCAGGAAAGTAGTGACCTGGGCTGAAGACAACTGGGTACAGGCTACAAGGAAATTCATACGTCACATTAATAAGGATTCTGATAATGACCATTTTGTGGCTCACAAACAGCATTGATCTGTTCAGATGTCCAAGCTAATATATTGAAAATTGTGAACAGTGAGCCAACTGCCTCAGAATCTCCAAGAGGGGTTGCTTGGAAAGGCAGATTCCTGGGCTGCAGCCAGGTCTGCAGAACGTCTGGAGGTTGGGTTCAGAGATCTGTATCTATAACCAGCTACCCACATCAATCTCAGGTATTCTCGATTGTGAGACTCCTTGTGATTATGAAATACTATTTTTTGTATCTGACATACTTATGAAGCTGCTCAATCTTGTACAACTTCATCTCTGTATTTCACAAGCAGCCTGTATCAGGTACTTTTTTCTCTAATGTAAAAGTGACTAGTATACAATTCATTAAAATGTGAAAAGAGTCTGTAGAACATTTGCATTAGGATTACATGAGATGCTCAATTACAATGTCAATCCCTGCTACTCAGTAAATTGAGGCAAGATGATTGCAATTTCAAGGCAGTCTGTGTAATCTGGCTGGCTAGGGGTAGTGTGCTCACTTGGCATGTGTGAGAGCCAGGGTTTAGTCCCACAGCCTACAAAATATAATGCAATATGAAATTATATGATATGATGAGATATGATATAATGAAAAGTGCAGATTCCTTGGCTAGTCCCCAGGCTTACAAAATCAGATTCTTGGACTTACAGATAATTTTGCGGTACGGCTAGAGCAGTGGTTCTTAAAATTTTCCCTCCCAAATCCTCCACAGCATCAGCATTACCTTGGAACATTTTAGAATTGTACATTCTTGGCTCAATCCCAGACCTACTGAATCAGAAATTCTGGGGATACAGTTTGTGGTTTTACAAGATTTCCATTTGATGCAGATGAAGGCTCAAGTTTGTGGTCCACTGTGTTAGGGCCTTAATACTCTCAACTCACATCCATTAGGAGCTACATCATGTTTCTGTGTTCCCATTAGCTGCAGCTGGATGTAGAAGGCAGTTACTGCTGACTTCTGCAAAAAACTGCAGCATGTTTACACACATAGGATGTCCTGAACCGGCATCCTTTCTCTTTCAGGTATCCTCTTGTAGTAGGGTTGCCACTTAGTCAACAGTAAACATGTTTGTCTCCAACAATCACGAACGAACCAGACAGGTGTTTAAGGATTGGGTGGAGGCAAACAGACACCAGACATTTGAAATCAGAGAAAGCCTCATCTCTTCTTAAAAGAGAAAGATCATTTGGGGGATAAGATAAACAGACACCATCCCCCAAATAATATCTCATTACCCTTAGGAAACTCTGTTATCTTATCCTGGAGTCGGAAATCTTGCACCATTAATTCTGAGCATGCCTTGTTCGGCTACCTCAGTCAGGACACAGCGGAGGAGGCCATCTTTTATATTGTCAAATAGGCACGTTTACAAAGAGCTTTATAATTATTATTTTATGTGTCACTTATGCTTTCTATATGCCAAGAACTGTGCTGAACACTTTATACAGATTATCTCATTAAAATTCTTACATCACCCTGTGAGTCATACAGCAAATTGAGGCTCAGGGGAGCTTTCTCAGGGTCACCCTGTTGGTAAGTGGCAAAGCTGAGATTAGAGACTAAGTTTATTTGACTGTAAAGCTCACACTGTGAATGGTCCATTCATTCCTCTGATCGTCCATTCATTATTTAATCCATTCAAGTATTTATTGAATCAATTTTATGGGACAGATACAGTCTAGGTACTAGGTATGCAGTATTGAATTGAGCAAAATGCACAAAAATCTTTGTTCTTATAGAACAGTCAGAAAATGACTAAATCAATTCATAGAGTACGTAATGATATGTACTAATTGCAGGTACCATAGGGGAAATATTAAAGCAGAGATGAGGGGACATGATACATTTTGAGAGGAGGAAGGAAAAAGAAGATAGACAGTAAAGATCTCACTTTGCAAATGACACTTGAGCAACAGCCAGAAAGAACTGTCAACTTTAACATTTTGCTTTTTTAAATTTTTATTTATTTATTTCTTCCATGTGTTTTTTACATCATGTATCTTGGTCCCATTCATTTCCCTGCTCCTTGTATCAGCCCTTTGCCTCTGCACACCTCACAAATAAAACATAATTTAAAAGAAAAAAAGGGGGGAAATAAAAGAAAATTTTAAGAAGAAAAACATTTAAACTCTCATCCTGGAAGCTGCAGTGTGACACAGTGAGTCGTGCTGGGAAACTCTTTGTCTATTTATCTTTACTTGCAAGTGTCCATTGCAAAGAGTCATTGGTCTGGTTTGAGACCTTTGGTTTCTACTACATATCAATGCCAGGTCCTTGCTAGGTTTCTCATAGGTATTCAGTTTTTGCCCTGTGTTGTGGAGAATCTGCAGCTTTGGGTCTGTGGGCCTCTTCACGTCCTCCAGCAGGCTGTAGACAAGGTGGATGATGGGGCAGGTCAAGTCATATCCTTGGGTTTAGGCCTGGGTAGCTCTGCCAGATGTGAAATGGGGCAACCCTCTCATGCTCACAACTTTGGGGCTGACTCACCCACACCTATGCTGAAAGGGATGGTTTCTCTTAACTGTGTTTTGAAGCTTAAAGGTGGTATTATACAACAGCCTCCATACTTGGAAAACATGTTTCATGAAAACAAGAGTAACAAAAGATTTAACATCTCATGTACATTTGTTTTACTTCTTTTAGGGGTGGGCTCATTTTGTTATACCATGGAGTGTGTGTTTCCTTATTACCAGATCAAAAAATGTTTTGACATTAAGGTTAATTTAGAAGAGTAACACTTTTATGAAAGATATAGTTTCTTTGTAATCATGTGGGGGGGAGGGAGGTGCATGTACTGACTGCTTTTGTGTCAACTTGACACACACTAGAGTCATCAAAGAGGGAGGACTATCACTTGAGGAAATGCCTCCATGAGTTCCAACTGTAAAGCATTTTATCATTTAGTGATCAAGGGGGAGGGCCCAGCCCATGGTGGGTGGTGCCATTCCTTGAGCTGGTGGTTCTGGCTTTTATAAGAAAGCAGGCTGAACAAGCCAGGAGAAGCCAGTAAGCAGTACCCCTCATTCATAGAGTATCTTCAAGCATTCAGAGAATATTAGTCAGTGATTTGCAGTGTTTCTAATACTTTAGAAGTGTTTCTAATACTTTAGAGATGGGGAATATAATATCTTAGAAAAGTTGTAGACCCCCCCCCCCCGACTCCTTCCCCACTGCCATCCATCAAATGCCAAGATGTGACATGGGAGTATCCCTCTTCCAAAGAGGGACTAGGTAAAGTCTATCCCTTCATCATAAAAACCAAATAGCAAATCAAAGTTCAATTCCACCAAAGTTCTCCCTAGGGAAGCAATGAATGCATTAGGTTTACTTACTATGTGTGAGCAGCTACAAACAGGAGAATGAGTGACCCTAATGTAGCTGCAGTGGAAGATCTGCACCCAGAATGGAGGATGATTTTTCCACAGCTGCATGGATAGAGCCCTCTCTGTAGTTCTTCTCTGAATATTTATTTCTAGCTCTTCCCCAAGGTTATGTGCAAACAAGCCTGTCCTTGAAGTCACAGGAAACCAAATTTCCCGCAACTGGTTGAGAGAAGTGGCTTCATACTCCATTGAGAATCCTATAACCCTCCCTACTCTACTCTTCTTTCCGAGAGAGTGGAAACAGTTCACAAGGCTCACTGTGATGATCAATTGCAAGTGTGTACTGCTGAACTCACAAAGACAGTGGCATTTTGGTTCAAAGGATAAATCTGATAAAACATAAGAACATAAAGATCCCAAAGTAAATCTTTAATCCCAGCACTTGGGAAGCAGAGGCAGGTGGATCTCTGTGAGTTCAAGGGCAGGCTTGTTTACAGAATGAGTTCCAGTAACCCTGTCTCGAAAAAGAAAAAAGGACACACAAACACACAACTCCCACCCCCAAGTAAGGATTTCAAATTATTAATCAAGGAAAGACAAACCCAAGATGCCAGGTATCTACTTTAATTGCAAAGGGTAATAGTTGAAACCAAAACCAAGAAAACATGTTGAATGTCAGGAAACTTAAGCCAACTGTAACATCTAATCCAAGCCCTTAGGATACCACTGCCTGAATTTGGTTTGTGTTCCTGTCAGCCACTGCTCATCTGGGAAAGAATACTAAATCCAGTGGCAAATGTATATTATTCCTTTCCACTCCAATAATGGACATTAAGACTTTCCATTGGAATTCAAACCAAGACTTCTCCTTTCATGAGTGCTTAAAAAACAGAACTGAAAATAAAGATGTGCAATGATCCTAAGAGCCACTGACTGCTTCTGCTAGACACAAAGGAGCCAAGAGCCTTCTGATGTTCCGTGTATCTGTGCCTTCACTTGGTACTGAATAAGAACTAGATGAGCAAGCACTTACTGTATATTACAGTAAGGACTCTTACAAAATATCTTGTCACAAGGTGTTGTCTGGTAGGATGGAGCAGGCTTAGAAGATGGAGTTGCTTAGCGCCTTTTGGAGAGGCCAGGTGGCAACAATGAGTGCTGAAGTGAGTCTTGAAATTCAAGTAGGTGCTCTACAGGTGGTAGGAGCAATGTTGTTGGTGAGAAGTCATCCACTATAATGGGAACTCCAAGAAAGTCACTATTGTTATAGGAACTAGAGCTGGAGGATAAAGCAGTGTTGTTTTTTTACCCGAAACTGTGTCTTAGAACCTATTACCATGTTGGAAATATCAATTTGGTGAGCTATGATAGACATTTTATTAAATGTTATGGACTCCAATAGGAATAAATAAAGGGGAAGAGGGAATAAAGGAACAGAAAGGACATGTTAGAAGAGGGAATATAGTGAAGGATAACTAATAGAACTTTGAAAATGCCGTATGGAAACCAACTAGCATAGAAGGCTCCTCACTATATGCATATACACACATAAAAGGAGTTTAAATGGAGTTACCCTATAACAGAGGGACAATGACTTGTCCAGACAATATAGACTATCAAATAATAGCTGCACTGCCACTTATAGTTTACCTCTTTATAAATTGTTGGTCAGTGCGACCCTATATGCCCCCATAAATATTACAAGCTGTGCCATTGCTCTTAGTTACCTTCCAAAATTTGAGGACAAAACTCTGTTGCTGAAGATAGCACATAATACTTGAGTCATAGGAGATGGGGAAATCAAGGTGTTACTGGCATGGAAGCTTTATCCATACTATCTATGTGGCATTCACAGTGCTGGAAGGTTCTATGCATGCTATTGGGGGGGTAGTCATCAACAATATTACTCAGATGCGAAACTTGTGAGCTACAATAATTTCTGGCCTGAAAAGACAAACCCACTGATGCAATAGCAATATAATTGTTAGGGGAATAATTGACCATTTTCTGATTGGGGTTTAATGCCCATTCCACAAGACCAAACTCATGTCTAGTACTTTCAACTGGGGTATGCATGGCTGGATGGGTCATAAACCTAAGGGGAGAGTCTAATATTATTATTTTGCTAAATGGTAACAAACTTCCCACTGTATTCATATCTTTATACTTATATATTAGTGCGTCTCAACCCTCATCAGAGAATTTCTACTTTGAAATAGATGACAATCAATACAGAGACCCACTACTGGTCAATATACAGAGAATAAGAAGCTGGAGTGAGTGCCTAGATATAAATGGGACATTTATATTATGCAGTCTCACCTCTGGACTTAGGGATCATTGTAGAAGAGTAAGAAGAAAGATTATAAGAGCCTGGGGTATTGAACGTCTGCATCAAAACAGAATTTGCTCGACGCGATAAAACCTTTGAACAAATGAACTCATAGCAGCTCAGACTGCATGTACAAGACAGCCAAAATCCCAATATGGATGGTGGAAGTGTTCATGAAGTCTCATCTTAGGTCAAGAACTATTGGCAACTAATGGCAGCTAGGAGAGAGAGAGAGAGAGAGAGAGAGAGACAGAGAGAGAGAGAGAGAGAGGCTCAGTTTTCATCAAGGATGTGACCTTCAAGGGACTTCCAGTGTTGTAGTAGAGAGCCCTACACTTAGGCATACACAGGTAACACTAAATCATTGGGTTTAAAAATAAAAGCCTGTGAACTTGGGAGGGGAAATATTAGTGAGAGATAATGGGGTAATTTGAGGGTAAAGAATTTGGATTTGATTAAAACACATCGTATATATGTATGAAATTTCAATAGATTAAAAAAACAAATTGTGGTGTACTGCATGCAGTAAAAGTGAGAAGTCTTTCATGAAACTTTAACTTAATTTCAGCTATTAACAGCCACATTTGGGCAGGTAAGTATGAGTTACAATCTAAAGTATATTTTGATCTAAAGGTTGTTGTCGAAACAAAGTTTAAATGTTCTGTCACAGAGGGCCCTTACAACCCTGCCAGCACTTTTGAACATTTTCCTATAGTCCATAGCAATCTATTGAAGGGCTTTAAACAAGGTAATGACACGATCCAATTTGTGCTTCATCTAAAAGTTTAACCATCTTAGATCAAATTAGCCATGGAAAAGGTGTTGGAATCAAATTAAGTACTGATTGACAACTGGTTTTTTTTCCAAATTAAATCTTCAAGTTAATTTAATCTGTCTCACAGGCAAACACTTTAATTTGTACACACTTATTCGATAGATACTTTTTGAGTGCATATCACATGTCAGACACTGTCCTGAACTCTGAGAATGTTATATAATGATGGAAAAATTTGCACTGTCTTCATCTTCAACAACTTCAGTATAGTGAAAGAGAAAGCAAGCATACAAAACATCCCCCAATGAATGTCATAAACACGAAAGAGAAAAGGTACCAGGCACTATGAGGGATCATAGTGGAGCAAACACACTGAAATGGACTAGTGTTTGAAATTATTGGACTGGGAACAAACTCTTTGACTAAGCATTCTTTAAGGAAATACTGCAAGAAGCAAGAGAAATTAGAAGTAGTGCAGAGGAAAGAGCATCACGTATAGAGGGCAGCGAGTCCAAAAACCTAGAGGAAAGAATAACTTGGCATGTTAAAGAACAAGGAAATACAAACAACAAAACAAAACAAAACAAAACAAAAAATTCCACTGAGGACTGACCATGATTGTCAAAGGAAATATAGTGGCACTGGATAGAAGATGCAAATATGACAGTGGAGGTCATTGTGTGAGATTGAATCAGGTGAAAACCAGCTTAAAACCTAAATGAATTGGCTTGCATTCAGTTAATGTTCAGGGCCACTGACAAAGACAAGCAGGTAGCAGTGGAAAGTACTGCTACTTAAAGAACAGCACTCCTTTATAGGGTCCTGTTCAAGGTGAAAGGAGCCACTGTTTACTGGACAATTTTCTGGGTAAAATGGTCTAAAGTATCTGAATGCATTCCAGGAGTTAGAATGTGGATACAAACTATAGTGACAAGCCACACACAAATCCAGGCCACTATTTTCTTCATTCTTTAACCATTTCTTCAGTCTTTACAATAACCATATGCCAATTCATAGAGGTCTTATTTACCACACTACTATTTGCCTGGTAAACTCACTTTATTCTTCTAAGGTTATTGACCCCCTGTTGTGATGTTAACAGTAAGGCAAGGCAGGCTGGATATGTTGAAGGAGGTCTGCTTGAAACAAAAGTTCTTTCAAGTGACAATACCTGCTGCTTTGGAATCCCAAATAATAACATTATAGATTCTATGACAAATGGGTGTAGAGTTATCTTAGTTTGGATTTCTATCACAATGATAAAATACCATGACCAAAAGCAACTTGAGGAGGAAAGGGCTTATTTCAGCTTGCAATATTGTAGCCCATCATCCAGGGAATTCAGGGCAGTTTTTCTGACAGGGCAGGAACTAGGAGGCAGGAGCTGATTATTATAGAGGAGTGTCGTTACTGGCTTGCTCCTCATGGTTTGTTTGGCTTGCTTTCTTATAGCAAGCAGGATCACCAGCTCCATCCCCTGTATCAATTATTTTTCAAGACAATACCCCCCCATAGACTTGTCTACAGGCCAATCTTACTATCATAATTGTGCTTCCCTCTTCTTAGGTAACTGTGGCTTGTGTCAAGTTGACATAAAGCTAGTCAGCACATGAGTCATCATTAAGGAGTACTATGTGTTAGATGATGATCCATTTGGATATTTATCCTCACTGTTTTCACTATCAAACATTATTTCTTCTGTGAATGCATTACAAGGCAGAAGTTTGTTCATTTGTTTGTTTGTAGTCAACCCAAATTTATATTTAAAAAATCATCTGGCTCAAGCGAGTGCGGGACTAGCAAGAGAAATGTTGTTTCTCAGAAATAAGGTGTGTTGTAAGGGAGACAGAAATGACTTGAGGGCTTGAAGACTTGAGGAACATAGATTAGTTGTGTTTTAATGGATGTAGCAGAATGAGTTTTCATCTAATACAGTGCTTCTCAGCCAGGAGTGAGCTTATCCACCCAGGAACATTTGGGAATGTCTGAAAGTTTTCTGGTTACAATATTAATAGTTTATCAGTTGACATATCCTGTTCTAAATTCTGGTTGCTGTGCTGTATGTAGTCATTAGGCTGTGAACTGGTCAAATGGAAGAATCACTCCAAAATCAAAACACAACTTGGTGGTATAGTTGGTGGTCCCAAGTACATGCTGAAAGTAAATAGGAGTCATCCAGTGCGAGGTATTTTTATGACTTAAGTTCTAGGCTTCTGTGGTTTGAAAACAGAGCATCAGAAAGTAAGCAGTCTTGGAGAAGTACATGACAGGATAGAAGTGACAAAATCGTTGTGAAGTAGAATGGCTCTCTTTGAGGTACAAAAGCCATTTGTTCTGCTTTGTTCAGGATCAGATGAAATTTGTCAGTGTAATGGGGTGAATAAAAAATAGGATACAGAAAACACCTACATAATCATTGTGGGGAAGTACGTATTGAACCGTTTCTAATTTCCAAGAAATTATAAAGAATGGCTGAGGGAGACATTATAAGTTTACAGAGAAATCAGGCACTAGGGAAATGTCTGGAAAGCTACAAAGATGACACCAACTAACAATCTAAGCAACAGAGGAGAGGCTACCTTAAATGCCCTCTCCTGATAATGAGATTGATGACTAATTCATATGCCACTGCAAAGCCTTCATCCAGCAGCTGGTGGAAGTAGAAGCAGACACCCAGAGCTAAACCTTGAACTCAACTGAAATCCAGTTGCAGAGAAGGAGGACTGATGAGCAATGGGGTCCTTACCAGGCTGGTGAAACCCACAGAAACAGCTGACCTGAACATGGAAGAGCTCTTGGTCCCCAGACTGATAGCTGGGGAACCAGTATGGGACTGATCCAGACCCCATGAATGTGGGTGTCAGTGAGAAGACCTCGGAAATCTATGGGGCCTCTTGTAGTGGATCAGTACTTATCGCTACCATAGGAATGGATTTTAGGAGCCAATCCCACATGGAGGGATACTCCCTGAGCCTAGACACAAGGGGTGGGCCCATGACTTATCCAAAAGAATATGACAGACTTTGAAGACCCCTTATGGAAGGCCTCACCCCCACTGGGGAGCAGAAAGGGTATGTGATAGTTAGGGTGTTAGTTGGTGGGGGCAGGGTAGGAGAGGAGGGAGAGGGACCTGGGATTGACATGTAAAATAATTTTGTTTCTAATAAAAAGAAAAAACAAACAAACAAACAAACAAACAAACTAAAGAATGGCTGGAAGGGAGTAGATTGGCTTTGGCTAGTGCAAGTTCAGTGAGGCAGACATGTAATCACTTGGCTCCTGACATCATGGGGACACTTTGAGTAAATTCTGGCATAGGAATTAGGTTTGGGGGGATGTTTTACTTATGTGATTCCCATAGTTATTAAGAGTGATAGTTGATTATGCCATGTGTCTAGACAATATTCTTTCCAGGTAGTGGTATAGTATACTTGTGATTTTCTGCATGTTAGAACCCCCATACATATATTAAACCTAATGGTTAATTAGTATATTGGCATTAGGTAATGTGTTATTTGAGAGGTAACAATGTCATGATAGCAGTGTTCTCACGATCAGTGTTGCTTCACTTATAAAAGAAAAGTCAGAGATCTATCTTTCTCCTCCTTCTGTGTGAGGTAATAGAGTCAACAGTGATGAACCTCACTAGACCCATGGTCTTCTCAGACACTAGAACACTGGAAAACATATCTCTGTTATTTATAAGCCATTCGACCTAGGGCATTTTGTTATAGAAAGGCGAGTGAACTAAGACATTTCTTATTTGTTTCTGAGCAGGATGAGTACATATTACAAAGTCTAATGGGCCTTCTAATATATTCAAATTAGCTGAAAGATTCTTTTAGGCTGTTTTTCATTTGTTAATTTTTTAACATTCATGAGCTCAAAGATAGCAATATTAAAATCAATGGAGTCCTAGAAAAGGTTAGGCTTTGAGATTCTTTTTAAAAAGTATTGAATTTCTATGCAGAATTCATAAAGGAAGTTAGGGAAACAACTTCATTTACAAAACCATCTGAATGATAAAACATATTAGCTATTTTTCTTATTTTTGGGGAAGAAATTTATAAGGCTGAAGGAAGGAAAGGTTTCCTTGGATCTTGGCTTGAGGAAATACAATTTCCAAGACAGAGAAGGTATGGTGGTGGAGCATACACCTTCTAGTTATGTTGCATATGTAAGCATGAAGCAGAGAGACTAAATGGTGTTTATCTGGCTTTTGCTCTTTTCACTTTTTATTCAATACAGAGCTCCATCCAATGAAAGGATGCTACCCATGTTCAGGGTAGGTTTTCCATCTGTATTCAAGCCACTCTGGACACTGTCTCAAAAACATACATAGAGGCATGTGTCACAGGTGTTCTCAAATCCATTATACTTGACAATGAAGAATAAGCATCACAGTATGTACTTGTCAAGACTCCATAAAAGAACCTTTGACTTATCCTATCCTATCTTGCTTTGTTCTGTTTGGCTATTGCCTCTTGGAGGCCTGCTATTTTCTGAAGAAGAAATGGAGGGGAAGTGGATATGAGGGAGAGAGAGGAGGAACTGGCCATGAGGGAGGGGAAACTGTGGTTGGGATATGTTGTATGAGAGAAGAATCTATTTTCAAATAAATTTAAAAAATGCATTTAACTGAAGAACAGAAAGTCTTGATGCTGACAAATGTGATATATTGAGGAATGAAATAAAAGAAGGTTGAAACATATGAGGAGATATACCATTTCCATATAAGGGGAGACTTAATATTGTGGAAATGGCAATGATGATGAAAGTTGTATACTAATCCACTGTAATACCTATCAAAATCCCAATTGTCTTTTTGTCAGAAATGTAGCAATTCACCCTCAAATTCACTTGGAACTTCAATAGATCTCAATTAGATAAGAATCATGAAAAAGAAGAATATTGAATACAAGAAAGTTATAGCTCTCAATTTCATAATTAACTACAAGTTACAACAATGAGGGCAGCAGTTAGTAGTGGGTAGCTGTTGAGGTAAGGAGGGTCACTTTTCTTTAAGAATATGATGGTTGTCCATGCTCATTGGTGGGCCACATGGCCATATGGATAGAACCAACTGGACTCAAGGATCATTAATATACAAAAAGAGGACTTGAAGTTGAAAGGGAGTTGGAATTGGGGGAACTAGAAGGAGTTAGAGGGAGGTAGTGATGGGTGTATATGGTCAAAATATGTTGTGTAGATGTATGAGATTTTCAAAGAATAAATTAATAATTTTAAAAACATAGTATTAATGTACTTATATAAGGATAGACATATAGATCAATGTAGTAGAACTGATATATATATGTATATATAATATATATATATATATATATATATATATGATGCATTAATTTTGTTTATGAACATACCCAATCACTTAGGGGAAAATCAATCTTCCCACATACTGGGCTACAACAACTGGAAATCCACACCCAAAATAATAAAAGTGGGTCCTTATCTCTTATCACATATGAACATTGACTCAACAGAGCCACACAACAAAAACAATATAGAATTGGCACAAAAACAGACATGTAGACCAGTGGCGAATAGTTGAAGACCCAAATGTGAGAGCCTGAGTACAAATAATTTCAGCCACTTACTTTTGTCAAAGATGCCAAAAACTATACTCTGAAACTTCATATAACTCAAAACAGTTCAAAGATCTACATGTAAGCTCTAAAGCTATACAATTTTTAGAGACACAGAGATATATGTTGCCATTGCATTTAGAAATAGTTTCTTAGTTAAAATAGTCATAGCAAAAGATATGAGAAGAAATAGATAAAGGGAACTATATAAAGTTTAAAACTTGTACATTGGAAACACTGCCAGCAAAGGTGATGGAAATGCCATAGAATGGGAGAAAGTATTGAAAACAACATATTGACAAAGGGCTTGTAACTTGAACGTGTTGAAATAATTATTGGATTTCAACAGTAAAAAGGCGAGTACCCCAATTAGATAAGAGACTCAGAAAATTTGATTTCTCCAATGACACACAAATGGTCAAGCACATAAAAAGATGTTTAATGTCATTGCTCATTATTGTGATGCAAATCAAAATCATGAAGTGATATGACTTCACAATCACTAGATGGCAATAATAAAAGTAGCTCTAATAGTAGTAGTAGAACAAAAGCATTGGTACTCAACTGTGGGAAAATTGGAATGCTTATTATATTGCCTGCAAGCGCAGCCATGATGGAAAACAATTTGGTGATTCTTCAATAAGATAAACACAGATTTATCATGTGACACATAAATTTTACTGCTAGGTTATGTAACAAAATGAATTTAAGACTGGGAATCTGACACATGCCTGTTCACAAATAGTTATAGCAGCACTATTCCAAACAGTAGAAGTAACTCAGGGTCCCTCAACAGATACATGGACAAGCAAATTGTGATGCGTGCATGAAAAGGAAAGCATTAAATCTACATGTGGTGTGCACACAGTCTGACCTTGAGGGGTTCATATTATGAGAACTAAAGCCCTATGAAATAGTCCAAAATGAAACAAAACAAAGCCAACAAAAAGCAGGCCAGCAGGGCCTATGGTGATTCTGTGTGTTAAATGTGTCCGGGACAGAATCAAGTGTGCTTTTCCTATGGAGGAAGAGGAAAATCACTGTAGAAGTGTCGAAGGCACAAGCATAGAGTCAGAATGCACAGTAAACATGGAGCTTTCCTAAGGAACAAAAATAAAGGCTTGTTCCCAAAAAATAGACTATGTAACATTGGACTGTTTTCAGTGAAGGTGGAAGATCTGATGACTCCCTTGACTCACCATCACTACCATAATCATCATACCAGTAATAATAGTAATTATACTAATAGCTACCCTTTATTGAATATGTATTATATGCCCCAAACCATGTTAAACACTTTTATACACATTACATAATCCTGGACAACTCTATTATTACCTTGATTTTGTGGGTAGAAAAAATGACTTGGTGTTCAAGTACTGTGTAGAAAAAAGAAATCTTAGGCAACAAGTTGAAGAACTAGAGTTCAAAGTCTGGTTCAGTCTGATTTCAGAGCCTATATACTTACTTAACACACATATTAAAGAAGGTGCCTAGAGAGCTGTCAAGATCCTGGGTTGTTTGAATGAATTTATTTACATGTACTATGAAGGAATATACTTTTTCCAAAGTAAAAGTTGTGGATGTCTGGCAACAACAACAAACAAACCAACAGATAAGCAAAAGAAACGGTGGACAGTAGGTAAAATGGCTTGTTTTGTTTTCTTTTGCTGTTGCTCTTAGTGAAAAACATTTGGAAGCCACTGCCATGACAGATCTGGGAAGCTGTGCTAACTCATTTGAACACTTCCCTCTAGGCAATGGTGAGCTCTTGAAAGATGTAAGCAGAGTGGCATGATCTAATTTTGCATTGCAGCAAGACTTTAACCACATCGTTTATAGATTGCCTAATGGAAAAATATCCATTGCTGTGTTACTCCATATTCAGATGTACCTGAGTTTGTTCATCAGGGAGCACTGATCATTTCTACATTCTCACACAGCAGCCGGATGCTCACAGATGGTAGAGTTGGCAGCCATGTTCTGCATGCATGCAGAAGATACAGACAGACAAACTTCCCTACATACAGAAGTTCTCAGTATTAGTGGGAATCAGTAGGAAGCTACACAATGGTTCTAGTAATTCCTGAAAGGCAGACTGTAGCACCATTGAGTGTGTGTGTGTGTGTGTGTGTGTGTGTGTGTGTGTGTGTGTGTGTGTGTGTGTGTGTGTGTGTGTGTGTGTGTGTGTGTACTGTTTCACATGCTTAAATTAGATGCCAGGCCACTAATAGTGTCACCACCACGTTTAGCTTTAGCCAAGTAGCTAGAAGTCATTTCTGGTGCATCTAGTTCATTAAACCGAAATGAACGTGGATGCAAACTGAACCCAAATACAGGGATAACAAAAAAGGTGTCAAAACAGGAAGTTTGCAAAGGTAGGAGCAAGGCAACCCTAAACAAGATATTTTTGTTGTTGTTCGGGACTTCAGTTACAGCCTGTGTACAAGTGTCTACGGCCTTGAATACAATCATGCTAGCCACATTTAGGGTATGCTGCTGAGGGGCGTGATCCCCCATCAGGTTCTCTGCAGGTCAGGGAAACTAGAGAGCAGATGAGGACTAGGTGAGCTACTGGAACAGATGCACAGACACATGGGAACTTTATCTGAGGGCCAAAGCTTAATTCTTTATTTTTCTCTGTGTTGGTTGTTCTCCCTACTCTGTTCTTTCCCTGTTCTGTTCTTTTACCCTGCTCTTTTTCTCTTTTCTTCTTCCCAGGTGTTTGCCTTCTACTTCTTTCCTGGTGTTTTCCCTTCTATATCTTTCCTTCTGTCTTCTCATCCCTTTTATGCCTTGCAATACAAAGATTTCTAGGCAAGAAGATATTGTATCACAACCATAAGTTGCATATTTTCCAAAAATAAGTTAAAATGTCTACATAAGAAGGAAGCACGCTAAGATCACAAGTTACATGTTTTTCTTAGAAACCCACAAGTGATTAAACATTTTTCTTCACCCCAAACAATGACTCTTACACCACGGATTAACAAAATTGCAAACAAACTGAGTACATTTCAGCCAGTTCCTGTTGTACTGGTAGGCAGCTGTTTGGCATTTTAGTGTAACAGATTTCTATTCTTAATTCTACTCTAGAGAACCTTTAAATAAATGGTCAGCTAATCATCTATTTTCCTTAACGCACAATAGGGCCATTTAATTTCCTTTTACAACTTTGTTTTTTCAAGGTGCACGCAGGGTCCTGTGATTAATTCTATAAGTTACAACTCAGGCCTAACCTTGGGTGAAGGGTCATAATCGTTTTCTGTAGTCATCAGCTTGTTTTTCCACGGGCGGAATTCATGGATCTAATAAGGTACACAACTTCCTTGTTCTTATTTTTCATCTTTTGTAAATCTCACATGTAACAAAGGAGAAGACAACTTTTAGCCTATTTTTGCTTTTTTTCTATCTAATTGGAGCAATTGGCAGAATAACCTAACCCTTTTCCCTAATCATTTTTACTATCTTAACCACCTGTATCTTTTAGGCTAATTCAGAAAGTCCAATTAAATCATAGGTCTAACTAGTCATCATTGCACTTATAAAAATCATCTTCATTGTGATCTGTAAGTAAATTACCCAGTGAGGAGTGGGATTTTCCCAAGAAACAACCACACTATACTAAATGCAGTGGGATCCTTTCATGTAGTAATCACATCATGCCAAATGCAGCAGGAACACGGCAGCAGCAAGCAGGAGGAAGCAAGGCAGAAGCAAGGGGCATTCTGGAGATACTCCGCCCCCCTGGGGGGGGCTTTGCTTCTTCAGGGTTTAGCTTTGGTATTCAGTGAATTGAACTCCATAAACTGCTCTGACAAGGCCATCAATGTTGGCAGGCAGAGTATTAAGATTGGCTATGTTCTAACTGACTCACTTTCTCTACTGAAGCCCAAGTTGAGCACACATGGCAAGGATAGAATTTGTTTGAAGGATGCTTTCTGACATCAGTTGAATCTATATAGAATCCTAGCTCTGTGTCTCTATCAGTATAATTCCAACAAGGCACTTAAGCATAGTGAGCCTCATGTTTCTCTCTGATAAAATGGTGGTCATGATAATAAGTAGTTCATGAAGTTTTTTTAAAGATATAAACTTATGCAAGGATACTTATCAGTTTATCAGTAGCTCTCTTGTGATGATATCCTATGGACATGCCAAATGGGCCTGGAACCTAATAATCAGAGACTCTACCTCAGTTTCTGTGGAATTCAGGGGTCAAGGTATCCTGCCATCAAAAACCTGGGATCCTTGAGGCAATTACAATATATTGCAAAGCAAATGGTTCTCAACCAGTGGGTCGTGATCATTTGGGTAGCATATATGATATTTACATTGTGATTCATAACAGTAGCAAAATTACAGTTATGTAATAACAACAAAAATAATTTTATGGTTGGGGGTCACTACAACATGAGGAACTGTATTAAGGGGTCGCAGCATTAGAAGGTTGAGAACCGCTGCTCTAAGGGACCTCTGAAAGCCATTAACTTTTCTTTGTCAAACAAAGACTTAGATGACATCCAGAATAGGCTTCTGTTAGAATCTAGCACAGTTCAATTGAGCACTCTGCTGTGACAGTAACGGCCTGTCATGTATCATGATGCTAAAGAATTAATTTTTTATTACTACATAGCTTACTAGTATGAGAATTGGAACAGAGTTGAGTAGTTTTATGATCACAGCTATGGTCTGAGAGTAGAGAAACCCATATTGATGATAAAGTCTACAATTTTTCTGGGCGTTGGTGGCGCACGCCTTTAATCCCAACACTCGGGAGGCAGAGGCAGGCAGATCTCTGTGAGTTCGAGGCCAACCTGGTCTCCAGAGCCAGTGCCAGGATAGGCTCCAAAGCTACATAGAGAAACCCTGTCTCGAAAAACCAAAAGAAAAAGTCTACAATTAAGAACATTTGCAAGTAAAGATGAAAGAACTACAGGGTGAACTGTGTGACTCGCCAGGCCACACTACAGCTTCTGTGATGAGACTCTTCTCCTTTATTTTTGTTTTTGTTTTGCTTTGTTTGGTTGGTTTGGTTTTGGCTTTGGTTTTTCTTTTAAATTTTGTTTTGTGGGGAGGTTACAGGGGCACAGGGTGGATGCAGGGGTACAGGGAGATGGGTGGAATTAAAATGCATGATGTGAAATCTACAAAAAATCAATACAAGTTAAAAAATAGAATTCATGGTGAGACAAAGGAAAACAAAGGTTCATCTAAATATGATGAACCTGACAGATTGATGCACATACTTGACCCAAGGAGAAACTCCTGGGAAGTTATATTTTTGTAATTTTTAATAAATTCAATAATGCTGTCTCTGTGATTTGAAGTGCACACATTTCAGTATACATCCAAGGGTGATGCCAGGACAGATAGTTGTGGCCATTCCAGACCATAATTTTCTTTGATTTATTTTGGGAGGCACACCAGCAGACAAAATAATATGCAATCTGGATTTTAAAAGATAGATGATCCATGCAGGAGGTCACATAAGATGTTGATCATTAAATTATTTAATTGTAACATTAATTAATCCTTTACTACATCCCTGATGATATTCTAATTCCTATTCTATAGGTAAGACGGCTGCAACACAGAAAGGATATTAATTTACCTAAAGATCATATAGGTAGTAACTGCAAGAGCTGGAATCTGAACAAAAGTACCCTGACTACAAAGCCCATGCTCTGTGCACATTTGCTGGGACAGCTGTCAAATGCTGTGCTCTCTTCCATTCCACTAAACACTAGAATATATTCAAGATATGGCTCAGGCAAAATAGAATTATAATAAATTTTCCTTGGCCAAGGCGCAATTTGTATTTGTCACTTTCCAGCAACCAAATACAATTGTAGGCCCCTAGAGATTCAATTGCATAATGATGCCTCACAGAGTTTTCAGCAGAGATGGGAAATCAGCATAAGCAGGTACAGTGATCATGCTGAGCTCATTAGCATTCAAGGAAAGATAGAAGTCTTCATTTTTCTAAGTTAGGAAGAAACCTAGAATCTCCTCAAAAGAATTCAATGAACCACTGTAGCCAATGATGTCTTACTCTTGAACTCAGAGGTGGAGTAAACATGTTAAGCCCTACAGTCTAGGGTGATATACTAGACAGATCTCCTTGTAAAGGCAGTTTCCCTGTATGCGGTCAGAAAGCTTCTTATGCTAGGCCATGAGTGTTCTATGTGCTTTAGTATTAAGGAGACACATGAAGCACTGGGTAGCTTTGTCATTTGTCAAAAATGAAAACCTCAATTTTCTAGAGGACAGATGCTTGAAGAACTTCTATCCAGAAAAGGCTGAAGGCCTGGAGGAGGAGTTGATAGCATATAATGGATGCTATAGCATTGTAAAGCATTAGCTTCTCAACTTTTTCTTCCATTTATAGCATAATGGCTTGTCTCCATAATTGCTGACTCAGTTCACAAGTACTCGCCATCATTAGGGTCAATACTATTACTATTACTATCACTATTATTGATAGCTGGCATTTTTACTATGTACTGTGTACTAGGCACTTTGCACTCATTAAGATCCATGATTGCTTGTGATGTTTTTTTCTGAGTATCTTAAAGATTTAAAAAAAACCCTACAGAACAAAGAATTGAAATGAATTGTCTGGGGTCACAGAGCAGATGGTGGGCCAGTTACAAACCCATGTGTGCTGAATATATAACCTACTCTCTTAACTTCTAGGATAGAAGTAAGCATGCTTCCTCAAAAGCCTCTCATGTCTGCTGTTCTTCCTGCTTGAAAATTTCCCCCTGATTATCTTGTGGATGCCTTTTGTTGTTGTTGTTTGTCCGTCACATTGACTTAACCTCATGCCTTTCTTTTAAACTTACAATTGTTTCTGTATGCATGTGTAGGGTGGTGGTGGTACATGTATGCCATAATGTATATGTGGAGTCAGAGTACATCATTCTGGAATTAGTTCACTTGTCCCACCACCACGTGGGTCCCTAGGACCACACTCATGTCATCAGATTTGGCAGCACACGAGCCTTCACCAACTGACCAGCCCCATAGCAGCCTCTCTTCATCATCTAATCTAAAGTAGCTGTCCCCTATGTAATGCCTGTCATATGACTACAGAAAATGTCACATCTTTGTGCGTGTTCTTCTCCAACTGGATCAAAAACTCCACAAAGGTGTGAGTGTTAGTTTCTTTTGGTGAGAAGAACATCACTAGCATCTAAAACAGTGCCTGGGACCAGGAGGATGGTTCAGTGACTAAAAGCTTGCTATGCAAGCATTAGGAACCAAGTTAAGATGCCAGAAGCCACATAAAATGCCAGGCATGGTAGCACATTTACAGTACCTGGAATCTCAGCACTATAGAGAGCAAAGACAGAGGATAGCTGAAGCTTCCTGGTTGCATGCCTCTCTGGATTTGATGAGAAACCCTGTCTCAAGGGAATAAGGTGAAGAATGATAAAGCAAGACACCTGATGACATCCTCTGGCTTCTACATGCACACAGCTGTCACACTTGGATACCCACACATTCATACATCATCACACACACACACACACACACACACACACACACACACACACACACACACACACATACCACACTCATACACATCTGAGAAAAAAATGAACAACAGTCCATAGAAGAAAAAAACAGTAACTGTCATATGGGAGGAAGCAAGTAGACATTTGTGATTTGAAAGCATTACTGTGTTGTAGCAGATCAGTGAAGCTTTGTATTGGGGAGGTGACAGCTTTGAAACCTTGATCTGCAGGTAAGAACCTATTCATAGATTGAGTTCATACTTGACAGCACATGTTCCTTTGTGCTTCATGTTAGGCTGAATGTATTCCTGGTGGGGAGGAAAGTGCCACTGTAGGCCAGAGTGTAAGGGACGATGCTATGGTAAGTGTTTATTCATCAACTTATCCAAAGAACTGCCTCTACTTTATAATGATATCTGACTTTAATGTTATAACTCTTCCCAACAAAGTTTAAAACATCATGCTTCAAGCTGTCAACATGGCATCAATTATCACAGAGTTAGAAGGGCTTTGAAGTTTCACTAGTAAAGTTTATACTAGTTTATATTGTTTTCTATTACATATACACAGTGGCCATAAATAACCTCAACAAGATAGACAGTAACAAAACATAGTGAAATATTATATTAAGGTCATAAATGCTAAGCATTTTCTTTTGTTCTTATGAAATTTTTAACTGAAAGTCTCCAGCACTTACTGTTTAATGATGGTCATGTTTCACAACCAACACACAACATTCTGAAAATGCTAGCCATTGACTTTCATGAGCCAGTAGAAGCCAGCTCCAGTACACGACCAGGCCAGCACTCCTAGAAAATATCACAGCTACTTTCTTAGGATTTGGATACATACATGCAGCAACTGATTTTAGTGTGAGTTGGAGGTGGAGTGTTGACAACGGCAGTGGAAAATACAGGGGATGCTTAATGGTTTCTATTCTAGGGCCTACCAGTTTTACATTTCTGAGGGGCTTGGCATATGTATCTTTGAGATCATCTCAGAGTTATGCTGCTATGGAAAATCACTACTAGAACAGAAAATCAGGGATTAGAAAAGATACTCCCAAATGGAGCTGCTGAATACCCGCTGGCTCTATATTATGTCACGGCAGACTTGTCCACATTTTTGTGTTGTTAAGCAATATAATATAGTACTTAGGAGCTCTAGGTAAACTGTGTGAGTCAACATCTTCATTCTGCTCCCTAATGGCTGTGTGGATTTAAGCAGGTTGCTTAACATTTTATGACTTACGACAGTCTTAAAGAGGGTATATAAAAGTATACATTTCAATGCCAATGTGATGATTAAATTGTTTAACACATGCAAAACAATAAAGTAGTGTGTAATACATAAGTACAGCATGACCATGCTCCCAACTTTCCCTGCAGTCCTGGAAACTGGGTCTATCACTGTGATATGCTGTTGTTCTAAAAAGCTGAGAGTTTTCAGCATCTTTGGGTTGCATACTGACACTCCGCAGTTCCGATGCTGGGCTGTCATTTGATAGATTATCTACACATACACACCACTATCACAGCACTCCCTTGTGAAATGCAAACAAGAGTCCCCAGGGACCAAGTGGATATTAAAGGTTGCTTGATACTCTGTCCCTGAAGTTACATCAGAAAGCTTGCTGTGGTTTTGATCAGAGGTAGATCTTTATGCCAATGGATGTCATGGAGCTAGGATACCTTTGCCCCTTGATGTGATATTTAGGATCAAAGGAGTTTCCTGAAGCAGATTCTTCAATAAATGTTAGTTTAGACAAGAAGAATATCTGTGCCTAGCTAGAAAGCCAAATAAAAATCATTAATGATGGGATGGTAAGGTACAAGCAAGGGTTTTGTCGTCACTGTGTAACAACTGGCTGCACAAGGTAGGAGGAAGGAGCCAAAATGTGCAATATCTAGCAATTTTCATGGGGTAAATATTTCTATCACAGATGACTTCAAACAACCAAAATGGCATTTCTGGATACAGAGTTGAAAGGAGATGCAAGAATTTAACTATTGTGAGCTAGTAGCAACAGCTTCCTGACTATAAAAATACTCAGAAAGCAACAAAGGAGAAGTACAATTAGCTGGTGGCAGACATTAAAAACCTAGACTAAATTCTGAGCCTCAATAGCAGCAATACACTAAGATAGGTATATAAAAGGCTTTTTAAAAGAAATGACAGTAGAGTGAGCAATTATATTTACTGTAACACATTCTGTTTGTGCTGGCCCTATGTCATTGCTGAGTGATGACTAAAATGAAACAGAGAATGTTCAATATGAAAATAAGGAAATAGAATATTTTTGTCATCAAAATGAGATACTTTTGTCCTCAATGAGGCACAAGCAGAAGAAGCAACACATTTGGGGTTGAAAATGGGCAGCATCCATCTTGTGTGTGTGTGTATGCACGTGCACTTACCATAGACAAACCAGATGGGAAACCTACAGGCTTTTTTGTTGTTGTTCTGCATTTGTACATGTTACTATAAATAGGTCGATAAACAAATGCAACAATTTTACTTGAGAGGTGTAGCACAGATTATGATTCATTTGTAGATGCTTATAGCTGAATACAAACAAGTAGAGCTTTGTACAAAACCTTCCGAGGCAGAGGAATAAACATACACTTCTAGTGACAGGTCAAGTGATAACAGGTCTGTGGGGCTGGAAAAATTTTTGGTGACCTAGGCATCTCTGAGGTACTGTGTCAAAGGCTGCTTAAATAAAGCTTTTTTACCACTGGAATTATCCCTTAGGTGTGATGTCAGCAAGACAGTTGACTATGAGGTCAAGAGCACATCCTCCACAAAGCAACTCCCCACTTGCCAAGAGAGCTCTGAAAGAATTGGAGACTATAATGAACAAGCTGAAGCCATCCACTAGAATGCAAACAAACAAGAACTGCATTAAAAACAACAGGAGGAGGACTGGAGAGATGACTCAGTGGTTAAGAGCACTGGTTGCCTTTCAAGAGGACCCAGGTTCCACTCTCAGCACCCACATGGCAGCTCACAACTCTTTGTAACTCCATTTCCAGGGTATCTGAGACACTCACACAGACATATATGCAGGCAAAACATCAATGTACATAAAATAAAAAATAAATTAAAAAAAAACAACAGGAACCATTTTCTGTGTTTCAGCCCATCCCATAGACTGAATTTCCTTAGTCATGACCATTCCCAGTGGAGGAAAAGAAAGCAGGAGAACTGAAGCAACCTTTACCATCAATGTTACCTTACTGTAGCCCATAGTGTTGCCACAGAAACTAAATGTGTTCTCCACCAGCCATTCCTGAAGCTCTTGCCAACAGTGTTTTCTGAAGTCTACTTAGCTGTGGAGTCATGGGTCTGGAGCTATCATACTTGTTTCTTGCTTCCTAAGATGCAGCATGGGCATCATCCCACACTGATGTTTCATGGTCTGTACCATAGTGATCACACACACACACACACACACACACACACACACACACACACACACACATCTAACTGTGTTCTGGCCTCTATCATTAAGTGAGAAAGGAAGATCCAAGTAGTTTGCTTGTATAGACACAAACATCTATTGTTTCCTGTAGTCTTAGACTCTGAAACTGAATTAATCAAGGGGGTCAACGTACTGCCTCCCTCATCGATTCCTTGATCTTGGGCAACAACGTACAGCCAATGACTCGATTTATGAGGGAATAAGACAGGCATGACAGCATAAGAATTTGGCTTGGAACTACCTGCTGGGTTGGAAAAATTGAACATTGGAGGGATCCTCAAAGTTGATTGCCCAGGGCCAGTACCCTAGGGTGGGGTTTCTGGAGCTACTTTTAGATGGAGGCATATATACTTCTTTTTAATCAGCATAAACTGTAGCTTGCTGCACTAGTCTTGGGCTACTTATGTACTAAGGTAGCAGGCAGGATAATAGCATGGATCTTAGTCTTTCCACTGTACCTCACTGGCCTCAGCACATGATGGGCTCTGGGATGTGATAGTTTTACCATGTTGAAGGTCACATAATTGGTCACTTCAATCTCCTGCTAGACTTTAGGCAACACAACAAAGGGAAAACTCTATTTTACTTTGGGAAACAAAAGGGAGGCATCTGCCAAGTTTTTGGATCCCAAGGTTAGTCTTTCCATCTTAAGGGCCACTGCTGAACTGAAAACTGCAATGCTTGACCACAGGCTAGGTACTGTGGAAATGAAACCTGTGCTCTGACCCTAGCCCCAAGTAGCCCCTTGTAGGGACTGAATAATCTTTAAAAGCACTCCTTCTTTTGGCCTGAGCAGTAAAGAAGTGCAGATTTTTAACAAATTGACTTAGATCACTTCATAGTATTGAAAAAAAAAAAAAACTACAAGGCACCCATTGCAGGTTTATAAAACCTAAATTTAAGGCATGATCTAATGCTGAAACAGTGGAAATGATTACTGTTAAGTGGCGTTTTGCCCTGGTGTGTGTGTGGGACTTTGAGAGCCCATCCCACTTGAAGGGATGCGCTCTGTCTCTGGACACACGGGGAGGGGCCTAGGCCCAGCACAGGAAGATTTGGTGAACTTTGTGGAGCCCCGGTTGGGGGCCCTACCCTGCCTGGGGAGTGGTGGGTGGATGGAGTGGGGGGTAGGTTGGAGGTGGGGGAGAAGGAATGGGGGTGAGGGGAGGGAGAGGGAGAGGGGACTTACATGTGAAACAAGCCTGTTCCCTAACTTGAATTAATAATAATAATAATAATAATAATAATAATAATAATAATAATAATAATAATGTAAAAAAAGAAAAAAAAGTGTTTTGAAAGGACAGGTAAAAAAGCATAAAGCCAGATGTAAAAGCACAAGGCTTTTCAAGGAACCATGGTGTCACCTAATAGACAAAATAAGGCAGAAATAAACCACAATGCTAATGAAGTAAGCAAAATACCTGATAGAGAGTTTAAAATGGTTATTTTAGGGAAATTCAATAAGTTTTAAGACAGAAAAACTAGGCGTTTTTTATTTAAAAATTGAACTGAGATATTGAAGTTAATTTTAAAAAATCAACAGAAACCTGTGAGTTCAAAAAGTACACTAAGTGAAATGAAAAAAAAAACATAAAGGCATAACTGAATAGATTAAACAAGAATCACTGAACTTGATGACAGACTATTTGAGAACACAGATGGCAGAAAAATATAAGAGGACAAAGAGGATTGAAGAAAGATTATGGAAATTTGGAACACCATCAACAGAGCAAATATTCTAACTGCTGGAGTTCAAGAGAAATATGAGAATGCCACAGGAGTGGAAACCTTTTTCAAAGAGATAGTCATGGAAATTTTCCCCAAACTAAAACAGCACACAAGCACACATGCATGGAAAGGCTTAAGGTCTCCAGTTAGACTCAAGTTAGCCAAGTCTATGGCACAAAATATTATAATCAAGTTCCCCAAAGTAAAAAAAAAGGAGGGTTATAAAAGCAGCAAGAGAACAGAGACAACATATAACTCTATTCCAATTTTCCTGACCACAGACTTCTCAGCAGAAACCGTAGAGACCAGGAGGGACAGGGTTGACACCCACATCTCTTCAAAATTATGATTTTTAAAATGAAGAAGCAATAAGTACATTCCCAGACATAAAAAGTTGAGGGAATTTATAACCACTAGATCTGCACTAAAAGAAATGCTGAAGGGTATTCTTCAACCTCAAAGAAAAATACTACATACAAATAAGACAGGAAATAACTGATGCTGCAAAATATGTTGGTAAGAGTAACTATCAGACAAATACAGGAGTCATCCTATTGTGAACAGGGAATATAAATCATTTATATGTTAAGTATGACATGATTAAAAACAATGATTTAATATGATAAGGCATAGGTATACTGGCTAGTATTTTATAGATTTTTATTTTTTAACACAATCATTTTTTTTAAAATTTTGCATACCAATCCCAGTTCCCCCTCCCTCCCCTCTTCCCAATTCCTCCACCTTCTCCCTACCCTTCCCCCTCCACTCCTCAGAGAAAGTGAGGCTTCCCATAGGGAGTCAACAAAATCTGACACATCATGTTGAGTTTTAGGTCAACTTGACACCAAGTATAGGCATCTGAGACGAGGGAACCTTGTCCGAGAAAACACTTTTGTAAGATAATGCTGTTAGCAAGCTTGTGGAGCATTTTCTTAATTATTGACTGATAGGAGTGGGCCCAGCCCATTGTGAGTGGGACCACCCCTGGGCTGATGGTCCTAAGTTCTATAACAAAGTAGGCTGGAAAAGCCAAGAGGAGCAAGCCAGTAAGCAGCACTCCTTCATGGTTTCTCTATCAGCTCCTGCCTCCAGGTTCCTGTCCTATTTGAGTTCCTGTTCTGACTTCCTTTGATAATGAATGGTGATGTGGAAGTGTAAACAAATAAATTCTTTGCTCTTCAAGTTGCATTTGGCCATCGTGTTTCACCAGAGCAATAGTAATCATGACTAATACAGTTGGCAATATAAAAATATGTGAAATGGGACATGAAAACGTCAATTAGAGAGGAATGGAGTTCAGGTGTAGTTTTACTTGTATTTTTATTTCCTTGGGGGGATCTTTTTTTCAAGACAACGTTTGTTTGTGTAGCCATGGCTGTCCTAGAACTATCTGTGTAGACAAAGCTGGCCTCAAACTTGCAGAGATCTGCCTGCCTCTGCCTCCCAAGTGCTGGGATTAAAGGCCTGCACTAACACCTGGCTGGTTCCCTATCTTTATGATGACTGTTATGATTCTATGATCTCAAAAGTCTTTTTCTAATCAAAGGAAAGATTAGAAGCATGAAAGCATGAAAGGGTACCTGCTATGAGGCTTACAGACTCATCATTTGATTATAACAAATGTTTTGAAATTATAGCAATATAACAGTCATCAAGGTTATCAAGTAATCTGCATTTGTAACTACCCAATCCTAAAGGATGTTTCATAGCCTATCTTATACTTTGCTGCCCAACTTTCTCATTACTTTGCCTCTTCTTTGTCTTATCTCAGGTGAGAAATGTCAAATCAGAAAACATGACATTATGAAAGAAAATCAAACATACTAAAAATCATAACCAAGGTGTCAAAACTCAAGAAAAAAATCACCTTACCACAGAGAGAACTGTAAGAAAGGGAGAAAGAAACATGTGGTGCTCAACTTTCTACTTACATTTCTCAATGTTTCCACTATGTCTCAATACAAATGAACTTTGCTTGTCCCCATCTCTATTTTCCTCTATGTCCATTTACAAGGACTGTTCTGCCTCCTGTCTGAAATGATCCAGTCACTGAGTTTTCTGGCATATTCCTACTCATTTTCCACTGTTTAGCTAAGACCTCTTCACTGTGAGTCTTCTCTACCAACTCAAATGCAGGGTGGATTATACTTCCCCTGTGCCATCGATCTTTGAGCTGGGCTATACACAAGATGCTTAGAAGATAGAATTAACATCCCTTGATGACTGAATAAATGCTATGGCTAGTATAGGTGTAATAGTTAAGCATGGTCCTACCTTTCTTAACTGAGCAGTAGTATGGATGGTAGAACATTCACTATCATAAGCCACAATGAAGCAGAATTAGGTAACAGGGATTTTGAGGGCTGCTCTAGCCATAGTGAGTCTACAGTACCCAGGAGATCTCCAAATGTGATGCCAAGTTTAACTTGGTATACTCCATAGAAAAATGATCTAGTCTAGAATATTCAAATTCCATAGTCTTAGCATATGAATGTAGAAAAAGAGAATAGAGGATATTGGATAACACATTAAGAATTATTAGCAACACAGAAAGAGAAATTTTTAGGGCAGCATCTGTTAGGGGCAATGAGTAGGTCAAGGAGAAGGTTTCTCTGACTCAAATTTGGACATTACATCTAAAATTAAGAAACAGTGTTTATCATGTTGATAAAGATTCCCAAGAAATATATTAACTCTTTTTATATGTGATATGTTCTGCATAGTATAAAATCTATAGAGAAAGACAATAGAAAGTAGGATGGTGTGTCCAGGGACTGGAAGATGAGGAGAGTGGGTAGCTCTTTAATGGGTTAACAGTTTATAAGAGGAAGAGTTTTCTAGAGATTAGTTGTGCAATGTCAATGGGCTTAATAGGACTTAACTAGACACTTAAAATGAATATGATAAACTCAGTGGCTGTGGTGGTACACACCTTTAATCCCAGCACTTGGGAGGTAGATGCAGGTGATCTGTGTTCAAGGGAAGCCTGGTTTACAAAGGGAGTTCCAGGACAGCCAGTGCTATATATACAGAGAAATCCTGCCCTGAAAAATGGCTAAGAAAACATATTCATAATATGTACAATATGCTTCAGTGTTTTAATCCAATAGGAGAAAGAATTTCTTTTCCTCTTCTCAGCGATTTGTTAAACTACTCAAGATACCATGTGGTTCTTTTTCAGCCCATAAGACTACATATCCCATCATCCTCCAACCTTTCAGAACCTAATTTAGTGCTTATCAGAATTTATTGTTATAAATCATTCCAACTATTGACTACAGTGCAGCTCGGAAATAAAATGGCCTTCCATTTCAACTGATTAATATAGATTTCCTTGGTGCCTGAGAATGGTGTTTCAAGATATGAACTTCTTCAGTCTCAGGAGTAATCATTTCCCTGTGGTATTCTTCTATTTTATAGACAGCAGCCTGTGTTCTTGCTTCAGTGAGCATATGCAAAAGTAGTTGCGTTACACAGGCCCTAGCAGGCTGAAGCTTCTTTGAATATTAGCAGAATGCCAATCACTCATCCCTGGGCTGCAAAGCGAACAAAAAAAGACAGTTTGACAGAGGAGGGTCAAATAGCAGTCTGTGATTCCCAGAGAGAATGTACCTATAAATTAAAATTATTTTGCTTATGATGTGGAGGCACTTAAGTTGTATGAAGGGACTGAAGAGAGTTGGGGAGGGATTAGGTATAAGCAAGATGTTTCTGACTGTGAATGCAGTATCCTTCCTGGGCGCAAATAGCTCCCATTTTGCCAATCCCCTCATGTAAATGCAGTTCATACAGGTTGCTATTGATGAGCTCCTACACATTATTGTTAGGATCAGGTGTTGTAAAGTCTAAAATAGACAACATGACCAGCCTTGTTCTCAGTAGCTTTGTTATTAACTGGTAGATTATGTCCATAATTATATTTCAAAACCTTAGATACATTATGTGTTCTCAGAGCTCAACAAGGAAGAGACTTCTGTTGATTGGGAGAGATGGGCTTGTCATATACATTCACAGGGTAGAATGTGACATTTTGATGTGTATATAGACTGTAATAATTGAATCTTGAGTCAAGGTAATTAACATATCCATCACCTTGCTTGTTGGTTTGTGAGTTAGAGTAGATGGGCTTAGCCAATGCCTTATTTTCTGATTAAGCTTTTGAAATTTGCTTAGTTATATTGAAATAAATATATGTGAAAGAGAATTTAAAAGTCATCACTTCTTTTGTCTAAATAAAATATTGGCCATTTTTTGCAAGTAAGTCCCAATACCTTCACTCATGTCCTCTCTAGGCTCCTATCATGAGTACTTTAACTCCTACTTCTTTGAGTTCAAATATGTTAAGATTGTATATATAACTGAGATCATGCAGTAATTATCTTTCTTTGGCTTACATTACTTAGCATAAAGTCCTCCAGTTTTATTCACCATGTTCTTTTTAAAGACTGAATAATATTCTAGTATATAGTCATCTCTCATTTTATTTATCTGTTCATCTATTGATATTTTTATTGATTTCATATCTTGCCTCTGGTAGTGACACAGTGAATTGGGAGTGTACATATTATTGCTTTCAACCAACATGTGATGTATATATGAATGATCGGAACTGCCAAATTCACATATCTATGCCATGTATGCTAGTGTAGAGTCTGATCTAGAGAAAAATGATCACATTGTTCATGGCTTGAACATTGGAGTACAGAACTAAGAAGGTCATAAAGATGCTATTCAGAAGAAGGTGAGGTTACAAGCATTCTGTTTTCCAAGGCAGACTTTCCACACCCTGCCCCTGTTTGACAGTGCATTGCAGCTTGAGAACAGGCTATTTCCATCTCCCAGTTAACCCGTAATCCACTTGCCTACTTAGGGAACTCAGAAAAGGAGCCTCTTTCACTAGCCTGGCAAGTGAAGGAAGGTTTTTGTTTGTTTTTGTTTCAAATTAAACTTGCCCTTGTTCCAACTTGGCTGGGTACATTTATGGAATTCAACAAATGCATATCTATCTGTGGTGGCCCTGACTATCCCGTTGCCAAAAGTGTGGCTGCTGGGACTTTCCCAGTTTTATTTTTAGCCATTTAAGATAATCTGGAAAGAAGCTGAGGAATGTTAAGGTTTTTTTTCCTGTTTCCAGGAGAACACAAAATATGAAGGGAAGGATCAGGCTCCTGAACGCATGTAGAAAAGAGCTCCTGGTGTTTGTGTGGTAAGGAGTCAAAACAGAGTAGCACTATGTCTAGAATCTAGGGTCTGATCAGCTCTTTCAGCTATATGCTTTGGTATAGGATCCATTAACCCCTGTAAAGCTTCACGTTCTTTCTCTAAAATAGAGATAAGATCTCCTGGGTTGGTTGAAAAACAATATATGCAATTCCCAGCATAATCAGCCACTAGAGAGATGTTTGCTGCTGTTATTGATTTGCCAAGTTTGTCAACATTTCATAATACGTCATTTTTACAGTGAATAACATTATTTTCATGGCAGAAACAGACAGGAGAGGTTATCTGGAACTCCATATCACTTTCTCAAACAGGTCTTTCTCTCTCTTCACTTAATCAAAGATACAAACACACTTGCTTTGGCTGAGGCATTCCTGATCCTCCAGGGCAGGATCTCCCTGATTGACAGTTATTGTAGCAAAGAAAGGGTGGCAACCTGACTTCCAGATGTTCCCCATTTTGGAGATGAGTCACATGGCTGATCTTAATTCAAAAGCACAGTCTACTAACTCTGGAAAGTTGAGTTTTTTTCTTTTCTTCTTTGGAAAATTTTTTCTTACAAAAAAAATGAAATGAAAGAAAAAAGAAAACTCTGTATTTGTGTCAACATGACAGTACTTAGCAAAACTGAGAGTTAGGGAAGAAGTAGACTTTTGGTTGCTTTTCAGTTTCCTTCTCCATTTCTCTTTTCTTCTGTATTCCTGGGTTTCTATATTCACACAAGTATTCAGTCTGTGTTCACTTTTGAACTTTTAATATGAGATGCAGTTTTTTTAAAATTTAAGTTGTTGACCCTTTTAAGACCTATTTTCTCAAAAAAAAAAAAAAAAACACTTGGCAGCTGCTTGGAGAATTATGTGATAGGAGCCACTTGTGCCCACAGATATCCCTGAATCTGGGTGGTCACATGACCCTGGGTGTTGCCCCATTTGTAAAACCCTAATGGGATTTAGACACCCAGAACAAATCCCATCAAGGGTTATGGTGGTTTGAAAAAAATGACCCCCATAGACTCACAAGGAGTGGCACTATTAGGAGGTATGACCTTGCTGGCGTGGGTGTGGCTTTGTTGGAGGAAGTGTGTCACTAGGGGGTGAGGTCTCAGATGCTCAAGCCACTGCCTCTTCCTGCTGCCTGGGGATCCAGATGTAGAACTCTCAGCTCCTTATCCAGCACCATTCTGCCTGCGTGCATCCATGCTTCCTGCTATGAAGATAATGGACTAAACCTCTGAACCTGTAAACCAGCCCCATGTATGTTTTCCTTTATAAGAGATGCCATGGTCATGTTGTCTCTTCACAGCGATAGAAACCCTAAGGTCTTCCCACTTGCTGTCCCTCTCCAATACCCAATCTGGATATTTGTTATTGACCTTTAAAAATAAAAGTAAAATGAGCTAAAATTAACAAGGAAAGCAAAATCAATGCCCAACAGTAAAGGTTGAGTTGGAGCTATTTGTTAATTGGTAATTTACTCTGAACCAGTAAATTTCCTAGGCATTTTGCCATTCCTTACATCATTTAACCTTTGCTGCAATGATAGGAGATGAGTACTTCAACTATTGGAGATTATGTACATGGGACATTGTGGATTAGAGAAGCCCAATAATTTACATAACTAACTTGAGTGGCATACCTGGTCTCCAAAGCTCCAGTTCATGATCTGCACCACTAGACATGAGTTACAACAGTAAGTTTCCCCAGTATCTAAAAAAGTCTAGTGACAATTCAATTTGTTTTATGTTTTGCTGGTTGGTTTTGTTTTGAAACAGGGCCTCAGACAGCTCAGGCTTGCCTTAAACTTCCTATGCAGCTGCTAATGACTTTGAATTCCCCCTTCCTCCATCTCCCAAGTGCTGGGAATACAAGGGTACACAATTGCACCTGGATTCATCCATATTTATTTCTAAGCACTATACTAAGGAATAGATTTAGTATTTGAATAAATACAATCAGCCTTGCAATTGCTATTTGAATAAATAGAATCAGCCTTGAGTGACCAATCATCCCACTTAACTTGAAATATGTCCCTTTAGTGATGAAAGTCTGTGATTAAAAACAGGACTATGCCTTCAAGTACTTCCAGTAATATTTCTTCCCAACTCTGCTTCAGTAACATTGTATTGACAACTAGAATTCTCCCATCGTCACAGCATTTATTTCATATAAGTCAATAAACACTACAGTGAGGGCCCTTTTGCCTTTCTGAGGGAAGCCAATTATTAAGCATTTATCTTCATGCCTCTGCTCACAACCAAATAGGAAATACAGCAAAGTAGATAAGCAGAATATGAATCTACTATGGCATCTTACACATTGTTATAGCAAGACTTAACATGGTAAGAGCTTATGATATGCCACGATTTGTGTTGCATGCTTTAGATGTATCAAAGACTTAGTAACAACTCTATGAAGAATTATTGCTGTTTTTATTTCACTCCCGGTGAAATTGAGGCTTGGAGACCTTAAATGAGTTGTTCAAAGTCATGTAAATAAATAAAATAGTGAACACAGAACTCACATATAAATATTCCTGATTTCAAATATGCATTCAGTATGTCAATGAAGACAGAATAAATCAAAATGAGCAGTCATATTTTCTGCACTAAGTGGGTCCTTAAGACAGAGAGGCAATGAAGACACACACACACACACACACACACACACACACACACACACACACACACACACACACACACCTGCATCAGGACATACTATGTTCTATATTAATTGCTTTCTATAATTGTTGTTTTCTTTTTGTTCAGATTCACAGTAACGTGGAACATAGTAACATAGTGACATGGGATACCTGAGCCCTTATCTATTGGCACATAAGTATTTCTACACAGGTAGGATGAAGATTACCAGTTTAGTGGTGAGTCCAGAAAAGTTTGTCCTTGTTAGGTTTAAAGTTTGGGATGTGCCACTGACATCTGCTAGAGAAGTTTTTGTGACTTGAAGGTGTGTCTGGCTGATTAAGAAATGTTAAAAAACCCCTATAGACAGGACCTATAGACAAGCTCTCTTTCACCCTGGGAGCTCTAGTGTTTTCCCCCACAAAGTTCTGGATTGGCTGGGTACAGAGGTTGTTAGCTTATGTCTAGAATGTGGTAAAAATTTTATGAACTGTATATAATCTCTAACACAGTGCCTTGACTTCAGAAGTTTTTCCTTTTGCTATGTTTTGCACAGAGGTATGAATATCTTGTGTCTGTATTAACCTGTTTTCTGTTAGTAAGCACGATCAATGTCAAGCTGGCAAGACGGAGTAGTGCGTGAAGGTGCTTGCTGTCAAACCTGATGACCAAAGTTTAATCCCCAAAACTCATATAAAGGAGGAAGAACCGGTAAAGGAGGAAGAAGAGACTCATTTATCCACAGCTGTCCTCTGATTTCTACATGTGTGCCATAACAGGCATGCATACACATACATACATATTTTTAATTAAATTTAAAAAAATTCAAAGTGTCACACACCATGTTATAAAATGAAATTGATGCACACATATTTCAATTAAATAAAAATAAGCATTTAAATGTAATAACGTTACACAAAACTAATTTGGCTCAAAGTTTTGGCTTAAGGTCAAAAGACCACTTCAGGTAACACTCTTCCTGCACACAAAAAATTCCAAGGAAAGAAGCAAAGAGCCTAAAACTGTTGTGTCTTATGGTCCCTTTTCATCTTCTAATGTGGGGAAGCCTTCACAATGGCTTTATCTAATCCTAATTATCTGCAAAGACCCATGTCCAAACATGGTAGTAATATTGGTTGTACTCTTTTAATACTTGATTATAAGAATCAAAATTTAAAATGTTCAGGAAGAAAAAGCAATATTATTGAAGCCTTAATTAATTTAGCAAAATACCAGAAATCTTAGAATGCAGAATTTCTACTGATATTTAATGGTACACTTATATAATGTAATATTACAAGCACCCAATGAAAGCAAAAATACACCAATTAAAATAAACCCATAACAGTTATTAGCATGTAAAAAATAGTAAAGCATTTTCTTTAATTTTGTTTCACACTTTCAGAAATCTAATGAAACCAAGAAAAATATTTTTAAAATAACTAAAGATTTACATATAAGTATGATAATATTTGAGACTTAACATACACTAACTAGGATTTATAGGTGACTATATATTGTGAAACATAAGCAGAAACGTGTAACAATAAAAGCTAAAATAAATCAGAAGAAAGAAAACATCATGGTGAAAAGTGCATTAGTGTTCTGTGAGACAATTTTTATAAAGACAAATATTAGTAACTGGAGTCCTTAAAAAAAGACACATAGTCCTGAGCCCTACTCCTGCCCATGGTCCCCATCACCCCAGGATCTCTCTGGGCCTGCTGCTGCAGAGAGTGGTCCTGCCTGCATAGAGTGGACGCCCTCAGACAGGAAGGACCTCCTTGAGTCTGGAAATACCTCTCTCTCCCTTCCCCCTCTGCTGCCCCACACTCTTGTGAGTGAGGAGACTACCAGGAGAGGAAAGACAATGCATATTTGCAGACATTGAAGTCTTGGCCAACACACACCATCGGGTGACAAGAGGAGATAGAGAGACCCCACCTGCACCCACTGGAAGAAGAGATGGGAAGAAGACAGAATAAGAACACACTCAACAGAAAGACCAATATGACACCAGCAGAATCTAGGGACTCCAACCAGCAAGATCTGAAAAGCACAACACAGAGGAACAAAAAGAGACAGACCTAAAAATCTACTTCATGAAGATGTTCGAGACCCTTAAGGAGGAAACAAGAAAATCTCTTAAATAGAAGAAAAAACAAACAAAAATTTAAGACACAAATAATTCTCTTAAAGAATCTAAAGAAAAAAACAACCAAACAAGTGAAGGAAGCACTGGAAACAGTTCAAGGCATGAAAGCTGAAATAGAAACAATAAAGAAAACACAGAATGAGAGGATGATGGAAATACAAAGGCTGGATAAACGATCAGGTTCTAAAGATGTGAGTATAACCAATAGAATACAAGAGATGGAAGAGAGAATCTCAGTTGCTGAAGACTCGCTAGAGGATATACAGTCATTGACCAAGGAAAATCTCAAGTCCAACAAATGTCTATCACAAAATATCCAGGAAATATGGGACACCGTGAAAAGGCTGAATCTAAGAATAATAGGTATAGAAGAAAGTGAAGAAATACAGCTCAAAGGTACAGAAAACATATTCAACAGAATCATAGAAGAAAACTTCCCCAACCTACAGAAGGATATGCCTATGAAAGTACAAGAAGCTTACAGAACACCAAATAGACTGGACCACAAAAAGAACTTCCCTCGCCACATAATAATCAAAACATCAAACTTACAGAATAAAGAGAAAATATTAAGAGCAGCAAAGGAAAAAAGGTCAAGTAACATATAAAGGCAGACCTATCAAAATCACACCTGACTTCTCAATGGAAACTTTGAAAACCAGAAGGACCTGGATAGATGTCCTACAAATACTAAGGGAACATGGATGCCAACCCAGACTACTGTACCCAGCAAAGCTTTCAATCACTACAGATGGAAAAAAGATATTCCATGACAAAACCAGATTTAAACAATACATATCCACAAATCCAGCACTACAGAAAGTCCTAGAGGGAAAATTCCAACCCAACGAAGATAACTACACTCACAAAAACATAGGTAATAGATAATCCAACTTTACCAAACACGAAGAGAAACAGGAGGGCGATATCCACACACAATGACACCACCACCAACAAATCCAAAACAAACAAGAACCAACAATCAATGGACATTAATATCGCTCAATGTCAATGGTCTTAACCTGCCTATAAAATGATACAGGTTAACAGAATGGAAAAGAAGACAGAATCCATCCATCTGCTGTATACAAGAAACACACCTCAACTCCAGAGACAGGCATTACCTCAGAGTAAAGGGTTGGGAAAAGATTTTCCAAACAAATGGACCCAAGAAGCAAGCTGGTGTAGCAATCCTAATATCTAACAAATTAGACTTTAAACTAAAATCAATCAAAAGAGATGAAGAAGGGCATTTCATACTCATCACAGGAAAAGTCCATCAAGATGAAGTCTCAATCCTGAACATCTATGCCCCAAATACGAAGGCACCCACATTTGTAAAAGAAACATTACTAAAGCTCAAACCACACATAAAATCACACATACTTATAGCAGGAGACTTCAACACCCCCCTTACACCATTAGACAGGACAGCCTGACAGAAAGTTAACAAAGAAACAAAGGATCTAACAGAAGTTATGACCCAATTGGGATTAACAGACATCTATAAAACATTCCATCCAAACACAAAAGAATATACCTTCTTCTCAGCGCCACAATTCTCTAAAATTGACCACACACTTGGCAACATAGCAAACCTCCACAGATACAAAAAATTGAAATAACCCCCTGTATCTTTGCAGAAAACCTACAAACTCATGGAAATTGAATAACACCCAATTCCATCATTCCTGGGTCGGGGAAGAAATAAAAAGTGAAATTAAAGACTTCCTAGAATTTAATGAGAATGTAGACACAACATACCCAAACCTATGGGATACTCTGAAAGCAGTGCTAAGAGGAAAGTTCATACCACAAAGTGCCCACATGAGGAAACTGGAGAAAAGTCACACTAGAGAATTGAAAGAACAACTCAAAGCTTTAGAACAACACAAAGCAAACTCACTGAGGGCTGAAATAAAGTAGAAACTAGGAAAACATTACAAAGAATCAATGAAACAAAGAGTTGGTTCTTTGAGAAGATCAACAAGATAGACAAACCTCTAGCCAAACTAACCAAAAGGCAGAGAGAGAGAGCCTGCTAATTAAAAAAATCAGAAATGAAAAGGGAGATATAACAACGGACACTGAGGAAATCCAGAGAATCATCAGGTCATACTTTGAAAACCTATATTCGACAAAATTTGAAAATCTAAAGGAAATGGATAATTTTCTGGATAGATATCACTTACCAAAATTAAACCAAGAACAAATAAGCAGTTTAAATCAACCTATAACCGCCAATGACATAGAAGCAGTCATCAAAAGCCTCCCAACCAAAAAAAGCCTGGGGCCAGATGGCTTCACTGCAGAATTCTACCAGAAATTCAAACAAGAGCTAATACCAGTACTCCTCAAATTGTTCCACACAATAGAAGCAGAAGGGACAGTGCCAAAGTCTTTTTATGAGGCTACAATCACTTTGATACCCAAGCCACACAAAGATACAACTAAAAAAGAGAACTACAGACCAATATCCCTTATGAACATCGATGCAAAAATACTCAACAAAATATTGGCCAATCGAATCCAAGAAGACATCAGAAAAATCATCCACTATGATCAAGTAGGCTTCATCCCAGGGATGCAAGGATGGTTCAACATACGAAAACCCATCAATGTAATCCACCATATAAACAAACTGCAAAAGAAAAACCACGTGATCATCTCACTAGACGCTGAAAAAGCCTTTGACAAAATCCAACATCCCTTCATGATAAAGATCTTGGAGAGAACAGGAATAACAGGAATATGTCTAAGCATGATAAAAGCAATATACAGCAAACCAGCAGCCAACTTCAAACTAAATGGAGACAAACTCAAGGAGATTCCTCTAAAATCAGGAACAAGACAAGGCTGTTCACTCTCTACATATCTCTTCAATATTGTACTTGAAGTTCTAGCTAGAGCAATAAGACAACAAAAGGAGATCAAGGGAATACAAATTGGAAAGGAAGAAGTCAAACTTTAACTATTTGCAGATGATATGATCATCTACATAAGTGACCGAAAGAAAAACTCTACCAGGGAGCTTCTACAGCTGATAAACAACTTCAGCAAAGTAGCAGGATACAAAATTAAATAAAAAAATCAGTAGCCATACTATATATAGATGATAAATCCAATGAGAATGAAATCAGAGAAACATCACCCTTCACAATATCCACAAGCAACATAAAATAACTTGGGGTAACACTAACCAAAAAAAGTGAAAGACCTGTACAATAAGAACCTTGAGTCTTTAAAGAAGGAAATTAAAGAAGATACCAGAAAATGGAAAGATTTCCCATGCTCTTGGATAGGTAGAATCAACATAGTTCAAATGGTAATCTTGCCAAAAGTAATCTGCAGATTCAACGCAATCCCCATCAAAATTCCAACACAGTTTCACACAGACCTTGAAAGAACAATACTCAACTTTATATGAAAAAAAAAACAGGATAGCCAAAACAACTCTGTACAATAAAAGATCTTCTGGAGGCATCACCATCCCTGACTTCAAGCTCTATTATAGAGCCATAGTTCTGAAAACAGCTTGGTATTGGCACAAAAATAGACAGATAGACCAATGGAATCAAATTGAAAACCCTGATATTAACCCACACACCTACGAACACCTTATTTTTGACAAAGATGCTAAATCTATACAATGGAAAAAAGATAGTATCTTCAACAAATGGTGCTGGCGCAACTGGATTTGGACATGCAGAAGATTGCAGATAGATCCATATCTGTCACCATGCACAAAACCTAAGTGCAAATGGATCAAAGATCTCAACATAAATCCAGCCACACTGAATCTTCTAGAAGTCAAAGTGGGAGATACCCTTGAACGAATTGGCACAGGAGACTGCTTCCTGAACATTACATCAGTAGCACAGACATTGAGATCTGCAATTAATAAATGGGACTTCCTGAAACTCAGAAGCTTCTGTAAGGCAAAGGACACAGTCAGTAAGACAAAACAGCATCCTACAGAATGGGAAAAGATCTTCACCAACCCCACATTGGACAGAGGGCTGATTTCCAAAATATACAAGGAACTGAAGAAGCTAGCCACCAAAACACCAAACAATGAAATTAAAAAGTGGGGTGCAGAACTAAATAGAGAATTCTCAACAGAGGAATCTGAAATGGCTGAAAGAGACTTAAGAAAGTGCTCAAAATCCTTAGCCATCAGAGAAATGCAACTCAAAACAACTCTGAGATACCATCTTACACCGACCAGAATGGCTAAAATCAAAAACACCAATGACAATCTATGCTGGAGAGGATGTGGAGAAAAATGAACACTCCTCCATTGCTGGTGGGAATGCAAACTTGTAAGAGCACTTTGGAAATCAGTATGGCGGTTGCTCAGAAAAATGGGAATCAGTCTACCTCAAGATCCAGCCATTCCTCTCTTGGGCATATACCAAATAATGCACATTCATACAACAAGGACATATGTTCAACCATGTTCATAGCAGCATTGTTTGTAATAGCCAGAACCTGGAAGCAACCTAGATGCCCCTTAACTGAAGAATGGATAGAGAAAATGTGGTACATTTATACAATGGAGTACTACTGAGCAGAAAAAAAAAACCCAATGGAATCTTGAAATTTGCAGGCAAATGGATGGAACTAGAA